>NC_133456.1:101480725-102080725 GCF_048565385.1 Saimiri boliviensis | reverse complement strand
TATTTCTTATTGGTTACCTTGCCATTCTTTTTGGGAGTTGACAGTAAATAGATTCAAAATTGGGGTGAAGTTAAAGGCCTGCAAACTCTGACTGTATGGAATATAAATTTGTGAACCCGCTTGAGAAAGCACAGTTAACTCAAGTTCCAGCCGTGACACCAGTGAGCTGTATTCAACATCAAAGCACCAGAGAAGGTCAGCTAGGTCCTGCAGGAAAGTCTGTTGAGCTTACTGTGGCTCAGCTGGAACCAGGAGGCAGCAGAAGGCACGGGGTGGGGGGGCCTGTGTAGCCTCTGTACACCAGTAGATTTATCACCTGGCATGCGCTGTAACAGCCAAGCAATTTTGCTATAAGTGGGCCTTGTGTGGACAGTTTTGAGAGACATGTGACAGGCCTGAAAAGAGCCAGAAGGGAGGTGAGCAATCCCTCGTTTCATTATATTTAATGACAGAAAGGCATAGAGAGACTTTTGATCTGCTTTTTAAAAATTTCTGTTTTTATCAATGAGCATTGCATTTATAGCTTTGAAAATAAGGTGACTTTGAGTATGTATTTCATCATTGGGTCTTATGTAAAATTATGTTTACAAAACAAACGTGCTTTGCACAAACTTTGAGTGAGGGACTGCTATGCGGGGGGACAGGGAGCAGTTGAAGTCACAGGCTAGTGAGTTGACTTTTCTGCTTAGAACTGCCCATGTCAAAGTGGGCTTTTATCAGCCTCTGTAGGACAATACTTAGGTGAGGAATAACGTTCACTGAGTTGAAGTTGCCTGCTGTTTTCCACACAGTAAACTGAGAATGCGTGCAGTCTGACGAGTTTTTCTCAGTTGCTGTTTTGTACCGGGGTTGATCGTCTAAACCAGGCGTCCCCAAACTTTTTACACAGGGGGCCAGTTCACTGTCCCTCAGACCGTTGGAGGGCCGCCACATACTGTGCTCCTCTCACTGACCACCAAAGAAAGAGGTGCCCCTTCCTGAAGTGCGGTGGGGGGGCTGGATAAATGGCCTCAGGGGGCCGCATGCGGCCGTAGTTTGGGGACTCCTGGAAACAGTATGCTCATTATACCTATCTGCGGGCATTGGAGAGCTCCCACTTAGAAACGTTTTGTCTATCCACATGGATGCTTTAGGCAGCAACTTCGGGGAGCTAAAGGTGATATTTTTCTTTATTTTTTAATATAGGGCAAATAGGAATAAACATAGAAAATCTGGAGAGTAAAAGAGGTGACACAAAACACGATTCTACCTGGTCTGGTTTAACCAGAAATAAATTTAGAGAAGCAGAATTGCCAGTTACTCACACAGCAATCTCCACCTGTTATGAATCTGTGACTTTCTGTCAACCCATGGTATACAATAAAGGCAAGAAATTATGATTTTTATTTGTGCTTAGCCAGTGATCCAGGTGAGATTACGTCCTCATTGGAATGGACAGTACCTTTGTTGCAGCTTAGTTTTATGGAAATTGTACTTCTGAACAGGGTGGGAGGGAAGTTTTTATTGTCTGCAGTATTGCAGTATTATATTGTCAGAAAATCACCTAAAAGAGTAGAAGAGAAAGGGCTGTCTGCTTAATAGAGGCATCAGCAGGCAGGAATCCATGGGCTCACTGCAGTGGGTTCATCTTGCCTGAGAAATGTAATAGCCAGTTCCTGGAAAGGGCTGATTGAATCACTTTCTCAAGAATCTCTGATGGGGAAAAAAATGGGCAATGCAGAATTCCTTTCCATTTTTTTTCCCATTGTTCTCATATTGTGGCGAGACATTGGTTGTGAGAGTAGACTCAATGTTAGTTTTGCCAAAAGCATGCACCTTACCCATTTTCAACAATGCCTTGGAGAAATATATGGAAGACTTCACAGTGAAATGAGAAAGCAGGTAGTTGGTGGGGAATTTCAGTTACTAAAATAAAAGACCCCATGTCGTGTATCAATGAGATAGGATAATTATTTGAATATCTATAAAGATAAATGAGAGCCCTTCACGTTTTGATCATGGCATCTTTTATTAAGATAGACTTCAGAAGATCACAGGTAGCTCCTGACCTAAGAGTTTTCTTCAATGTGAATAATGATGGTTGTCCTAACTCTGTCTCTTTCCACATCTTCATTTCTAATGTTTTAGCCCCAGAGACATCAGCCTCCCTTCTCACTGACCTTATCCATCTGCTCTGAGATTTACTATGATGTCGTTGTTGCTGACAAAACTGACTTGTTCATTCACTCATTTATTTATTCAGTAGTCCTTCAATTTGTTTGGAGTGCCTAAAACATTCAAGGTGTCCTGTTAGAATTCTAGGAATAAAAGAATTGGAACAAGATCAATCCCCCCTTGAGAAAGTAACATACAAGACCCTGAAGTGCAATAACACAGGGTGGGTTATGAGTCATGGGCATTGGGAGCGCTGGAGAGGGAGTGACACCACCTAGGAGATCCCAGAGGACACTGACATTTCACTTGCTCTCTGAAGGATAAGATGATTTTTTTCTTATGAATTAGGAATGACAGGCAATCCAGGTAGAGAACAAGTAATCATGGGTAGGTATAATATCCTCCCGGAAAAATGAGTTCAATGTCACTAACTTCTTTATATATTTTTTTATTTTCATAGCTTGAGGAGTACAGGTGGTTTTTGGTTACATAGATGAATCACATAACGGTAAAGTCTAGGATTTTAGTGCACTCATCAATCCGAGTAGTGCACATTGTACCCAGTAGGTAGTTTTTCATCCCTCACCTCCCCTGCCTTCCTCCATTCTGAGTCTCTAGTATTCATGATATCACTCTGTACGTTTTTGTGTACCCATAGCTTAGCTCCCATTTATGAGAAGATGTAATGCTGGGTTTTCAGTTTCTGAGTTAGCTCATTTAGAACAATGGCCTCCAGTTGCATCCAACTTGCTGCAAAAGACAGTATTCCCATCCTATTTATGGCTGAGCAGTATTCCATGGTGAATATATATGACATTTTCTTTGTCCACTCATTGGTTGATGGGCACTTAGACTGATTCCATATCTTTGCAATTGTGAATTGTGCTGCAGTAAACATCCACGTGCAGGTATCTTTATGATACAGTGACTCTTATCCAATTCCACCAAATCTTAAGTTCATAGTAGGTTGTGAAAGGTGTTAAATCTGGAGGAGGAAGTCGGGACAAACTAATGATGGGTACAATATACCCATTTTATGAGTTTTTAGCTTCAGTTAACATGGTAAATTGAGTGCCTTAATTTAATTAAGGCTTTTACAAATATTACTTTTTGTAGTGCAAATAATCTGTGTTTATGGCAAGATCTGGAAAAACAGGTAAGTAAGCAAAAGAAATGAAGAGACTTATATTTCATTAATAATTTTATGGGGGCACTTGGGAGACCATCCTATTATGAAGTGTGCCAGAGATTCAGGCCCCCACCCTGGACGGGGCTTAATTCACAGGACCTTCCTGCATTTGAGAGAAAGGAAGACTAGACTGGAGTTTCACCGGTTTTATTGTAGAGATTTCTTCTGTCCTAGATCAAGTGTCTTTGATGATGGAATGCAAGACAGGACTTTTTTTTTGTTTTATTTTGAGACGTAGTCTTGCTCTGTCTCCCAGGGTGGAATGTAGTGGCCCAATCTTGGCTCATTGTAACCTCTGCCTCTCAGGCTCAAGTGATTCTGCTGCCTCCGCCTCCCAAATAACTTGGATTACTGGCTTGCACCACCATGTCCAGCTAATTTTCATATTTTTAGTAAAGATGGGGTTTCACCATGTTGGCCAGGCTGGTCTTGAACTCCCCACCTCAGGTTATCCCCCCACTTTGGTCCCCCAAGGGGCTTATATTATAGATGTGAGCCACTGTGCTCAACTGATAGAGCTTTTTATAATTCAGAAAGAACCCATTCTTGGCTGGACATGGTAGCTGGCTCACGCCTGTAATCCCAGCACTTTGGGAGGCTTAGGTGAGCTGATTGCTTGAGGTCAGGAGTTCAAGACCAGCCTGGCCAACATGATGCAGCCCTGCTCTACTGAAAGAATAAAAAGAATAAAAAGAACCCACTCTCTAGAGGGTAACAGTTTTTTACTGGGGAACTCAAATGGGACCAGAGAGAGCCCTTGATTCATACCCAACCCTCAGATTTCTATCTTGGAGAGTTAGCCTAAGCCCCTAGTGGTTTTAAAATTGTCTTTCTGCATGTGGAGTAATTAGGTTCTGTTTCAGCAATGTGAAAGTTTAAATAGATTATCAAGGAAATGTCCATGTCTTTGTGGAAATGTGTCCACACCTTTTAACAACTGACTGACAAATAAATATTTTAACAGTAAATCTTTTAAAAATCATGTTCTAAAGTGTCCTTGGATCTTTTTCCTTCTGACTTGGAAGCTATTTGTACGCATGCCAACACACACAGGATTGAGATCAATTTTTTTCTCTCTTGTGCAGAATCAGAGTCTAAGCAATGACTAGCACAAAGCTATGAGTTAGGAAGAAAAAAATAAAACAAAGCTGAGTTTCCATCCAGGCACTCTGAAATATAACCACTGATTAAAAGAACAAAAAACCAAAAAGCAAAAAAAAAAAACCTGCTTGTTGGTTTCCTGTCCCAAGATAAAGGACAAGAGAATAGTTTCTGTTGCAGATTTATGTTAATGCTCCCCACATTCATTTCACACTGTCCATATTCAGTGGCAGAAAACCGCTTTGTAGGTGGAACTGTGTTAGGGACTGTTATTCTGAAAGTTCTGTGGTGCTGAGTTTCCTTGTCTGCTTCGTCTGCTCGCAGGATCCCGAAGGAAAATTTCTCTTCCAAGCTGGAGGATGTGTCATTTGAACATCTTTTAGTGCTCTCGGAAGAGCGTAGATGCTTATTTGTTCGTTTTCTTTCTTCCCTGGAATTTCATTGCTCCAGCCCACTTTTTTTCTGTTTTCAGATAAATTTTAAGTTGCCCAAATTCCCTTAAGGTCATTTATGCAGGAGACATTATACTCTTCTTAGGCCCAAATTCTAAAATTCCATTTTAGGAGATTATTTCATTAAGAGACTGACAGAAATCAATTTTAAAATGAGATGATATGTCTCAGTTGGAAACAGTAGAACTTCAGTAGCAAATATTTATTGACTTGTAGAAAGATAGAATCTTCTTTTTTTTTTTTTTTTTTTTTCTTTTCAAAAGCAGTTGGGATGGTTTTTTTCCACCTGATCTTTCTGCAAACCACTAATAAGGTCTTTAGCTTTGTGATCTTAGCATAATTCATGGTTGTCAGGAGGGATATTTGCGGACTTACAGGGTATGTTGACTCTTATCAATGAAATGCAACCAAGCTGATATATATACTTAGAATTTTTATTTCAGACACACTGGACCTGTTCTAAATATGTAGGAAGACCAGAACAATAATCCTTGCTCTATGACAAGCAGAGAGGTATACTGATTTTGAAAAATATGTCAGCTCTATTTGGGAAGATTGCTGAACCAACTAAAACAGAGACGGTTTAGGGGGGGAAAAAGGCCACATGTGGTGGCTCACACCTGTAAATCCCAGCACTTTGGAAGGCTGAGGTGGGTGGGTCACCTGAGGTCAGGAGTTCGAGACCCGCCTGGCCAACATGGTGAAATCCTGTCTCAACTAAAACTATAAAAATTAGCCTGGCCTGGTGGTGGACGCCTGCAACCCTATTTACTTGGGAGGCTGAGGCAAGAGAAAAGCTTGAACCCAGGAGGTGGAGGTTACAGTGAGCCAAGAATGCGTCACTGCACTCCAGCCAGGGTGGCAGAGAGACTCTGTCAAAAGGAGGGAGGGAGGGAGGGAGGGAAGGAAGGGAGAGAGGAAAGGAGGGGAGGAGAGGGGAGGAGAGGGGAGGGGGAAGGAAAGGAAAGGAAGGAAAGATACGAGATTGTGTGCTTGTGTTTGCTGAATGATGAGAGTCATAGCAGCCACTGTTGTCTTCTGGAACCAGCAAAAACCGACGAGGAGAGCTTGTCTGGTTAGTTCAGATGACTTTGGGTAGATGAAGAGTACAAATGCACAGCAGGAGAAAGGTTTTCAAGAGCATGATCTGTTTCCCTCCGCGAGCTGAACCTGGACTCTTCAGAAGTCCTGAGGACAGGCCAGTTTGGCGCGTTTTCTCCTTTTCAGCCTCCAGCCTGCGCTCCTCCTTTCACTGGCACCTCTGAATGCTGCGTGGAGGCGCTGATTTGCCTTAGGCCCAGGCTGTGAGCCAAGCTGTTTTTAATGACCGTCCTTAAGCTTCTGCCAAACAGCTGTTTTACAGGTGCACCTGATTCAGCAACTAACTCACTGTGAGTGTGTGATTTAAAAAGTGCACGTAAATCATTCAAAAAGGTATTTTAGATGCTCTGGTAGGCTCACTATTTAAAGGAACCCTACAGCAAATCTTTTTTGAAAGGGAAGGCTCTCCTTCTGATGCCAGTAATGATCACCACCCCCTAGGTTTGGCCTTGTGTAAATCTGATAGATTTAAAGTGGGGTGAGATATATTTTCAGGCTGCCGTGCTCTGCAGAGTTCCAGATTGAACTTCACCAGCTTGTTTACCAATGTTGTCATTGCCTGCCTGCCCCACAGGAGTGTCAGCTGGTTTGGCAGGAGGAAAAGGCAGATCGGCTGTGCCTCTGTCTGACTCCCCCTCCCTGCATACCCAGGAGTTTCAGGCTTGTCTCCACATTCCCTCTTTCTGTGAATGAACCTTGAAGAATCACACAGTCACATAAAAAATATTACTGGAGTTTCAAGGATGAAAACATCAGGAAATATACCTGATGAAGTTTAATTTCAAAACAGGAAATATCTTCTAATTTGGTAGGTTTGGGTCTGTGTGTGTTTAAGCTAAATAATGAAATCTTATAAAAACTTCCTGCCTGAAGAAGTTGCATGACTGCACAAACAGATTTTTGAGACTGTGTGTCACATGCTGTTCAAATAACCTGTCAGTCCCAGTGGGTCCTGGGTCAACATCCCTTCCTGCTTCCCTGCAATCATGATGACGGAGTGTTCACTATTTTTGTCAAAGTGTTGACAAAGTATCAGAAACCAACTCAATGGCTGATGTTATGCCTTCTCCCAATTTATTTCTCAATTCTTCCAAAGGGTCTATTTTTCACTCCTCTATTTATTTCTTTCTCATCCTTCTCCACACTCTGTCCACTTTCTTTTCTCTTGGCACAGGTGTATCTTGCCTGATCTTGAACTTATCTTCCCTTCCAGGCTTTCCTTTCTGTATACCAAGACCATTTAGTCAGCCAACTGGAGTTATCAGGATGACAGGGCTCCAGATATCTTTCAGCAGGTATTAAAATAAACATGCCCTTTCATAGGCTTGCCTTCAGCCTCCTTCATTTATGTTTGTTTGTTTCACACACTATACAGCATTTGATGATTTCTCTTTATTTTTTATTTTCTCACTTTGGGATTATGTTTTCTTCTGCACAGCAAGAAACCAACCATATGTACTGGCAGTGGAAGGAGAGAAAAAGATAGCTCTCCACGCAAAATGACTTTTAAGTCAATCATCATCTTTTGATAGATTATCCTCATATCTCAAATTGGAGGTTTTAGTTACAGAACCTAAAGCCAGAATGTTATGGGAGTTAAAAAAAAAAAAGCACATTCTTTTAAGCATGTTTGAATACTACACTTTTGAAACCAATGTTCTTCTGAATTTGCTGTGCTCTATTTAAGGAATATGTCACCTTTGAGATATATGGAATCAAGTTCATGACTTTGCGTCAAATAAAAAGTGACATGGAAAAGCAGGAGAGGGGACCTGGCATGTTCAGTTACCTTTTGTATTAGTCCTTGTATCTAGGACACTCTTGCTGAAGCACATAAAACTTCCCTTTGTCAAAATGAGGTTAGATACTATTTTGACAACAGAAGAACATCAGTGTCAAACAAGCATGGTACCAAGCATGTAAGTATTGTTAGTTAGGCCTGGGTTGGGCTCCTGGCTAACTCACTTGGTATTGGAGAGATCTTTGGCATACTACTTAACTCATGTCAAGCCAAATTTCTACTTCAGCAAAATTATTCATTATTCTTTTCTGTTTCCTCTTAAAGTCATTTTATACCATCTTTTGTAATGTTATATTTTGGCCTAGACCATTTACTGTGGAAATAGAAAAGTTAATTTCAACTGCAGATTTTTATTTTAGTTCTACTCAAATCACCAATTAGAGCAGTGAAAACACAGCACACACACACACACACACACACACACACACACACGTGTGAGGATTATTCTTGAAGGGAAAAGATAAGTTCTTTCATTTTCTACTGTAAAGGAAGATAAAATATGGAAGGAAGGAAGCAGGGAGCGGGAGGGCTGGAGGGAGGGATGGAAGAAGGAAGGAAGGGAGGAAGGGGAAAAAAGAAAAGGAAGGAAGGAGGGAGGGAGGGAGGAATAGGAGAGAAGAAAGGAAGGGGAGAGAGGGTGGGAGGGAGGGAAAACAGGGAGGAAGGAAAGAGAAAGAAAGAAAGAAAAAGAAAAAGAAAAAAGGAAAGGAAGGAAGGCAGGCAGGCATCAAATGAAATTGCTTTGAGCAATCTTTTTTTATTTTTGTCAATTCTTCTTGTGGAATATTAAATAATAATTGCATGGTCCTATTAATCCTCTCTTTCATTACTTTTCCTTCCAATTTTAAGTTTATATAAGAGCCATCTAGGTAAAATATGTAATCATTGGGATCCTGTTTCATTATCATATACGATTACTATATTCTGTCTTGGTAGACATTCCATTGATTTACTTGCATTACACAATGGATCCTGAAGCTATTTAGGATCTGTGTTTCTATTATTTTTATTAATTTACCAAATTGCAATTTTCCGTAATGCTCGTGACCGTTCATGAGAAAGAAATGATAAGCAAAGAGCTGAAAAGTTAGTTACTTTGAGAATTTCTCAGGTCCCTTTTTAGACAAAAGCATTCATAGCATAGCAAAGGAAAAAGCAAATATAAAACAAGATCTTGGGACTTTTTTTTTTTTTTGAGATGGAGTCTCACTCTGTCACCCAGGCTGCAGTGCGGTGGCATGATCTCAGCTCACTGCAACCTCCACCCGCCAGGTTCAAGCGATTCTCCTGCCTCAGCCTTCCAAGTAGCTGGGATTACAGGCGCCTGCCTCTGTGCCCAGCTTATTTTTGTGTTTTTAGTAGAGATGGGTTTCACCATCTTAGGCTGGTCTTGAACTCCTGATCTTGTAATCCACATGCCTCAGACTCCCAAAGTGCTGGGATTACAGGCATGAGCCACCATGCCTGGCCAGTACATGTAATGTAATGACATGTAATGACCTCATTCATACCTGTGAACAATAGAACAACAATAGAGATGTCACCGTTGGCATAAGGTTGATAGTTTCAGACCCAAAGTAAGTACATACAAGTGTGAGATTTCTATTGCACTCATGGCATTGGTCACCTTGATGGGAAGCAAGGGTAAGTCTTTTTAATTGTCCTGGCCTGACTCCATTCAGTCTCCTATTCAAATTCACTTACAATGTGTTGAGGTGTTTTGGTGGCAAAAAAATGATTATGGGCATAGCTTCTGCTTCTCCTTCCATGTTGTGGTATAGTTGGTGAAAATAAATACAGTGGCTAACTAGTTTGTTTTCTGGTTTGCTTTTATCCAAGGCAGTGGCTAACTAGTTTGCTTTCTAGACTGTCCCTGTTTCTTCAGGGATTCCCTGAGTTTCTATAAGAACCATCTAATCATCTGTAATGATGGGGTCTTCATTGAGACCTGTTCCTTTTGTGTTTCTTTCACTAAGGTGAAACAAGCCCTTTCATTGGCTTTTTAGTTAATAGTCCTGGCCTGACTCCATTCAATCTCCTATTCAAATTCGCTTACAATTTGCTGAGGCGTTTTGGTGGCAAAAGAATGATTATGGGTATAGCTTCAGCTTCTCTTTCCATGTTGTGGTATAGTTGGTGAAAATAAACTCAGCGTTCCAGTTTAGCAGTGTTTCCTATCCAAGGCAGTGGCTAACTAGTTTGCTTTCTAGACTGTTTCTTCAGGGGTTCCCTGAGTTCGTAGAAGAACCATCTAATCATCTGTAATCATAGGGTGTTCATCGAGACCTGTTCTTTTTATGCTCCTTTCACTAAGGTGAAACAAGCCCTTTCATTGGCTTTTTAGTAAAAAGTATTCAAAGAAATGTCTCTTATATATATCAGGAGAAGTGTTGATGTGTAGGGTCCACAGTATTTCAGTGTCAACAATGGTCTTGCTAATGCCCCAGAGCTGCCCTTTTTTCAGAAAAAGCACATATGCTCCTCTTGAAAATTTAGTAGAAAAGTCAGAAATTCATTTTTCTGCTCAATAAATCATTGATCATTTGTCTGTGGGGGCTTTTAGCCTATTCGCAACTACTGTATACACCACCTGGTCTGGCCCTTCCTTGGAGTTCAGGGGTGGTGGAGGCTGATGGTGGGAACCAAATGCTCTTTGATAAGACCAGTGGTCTCCTCAGATGCTCCACCACCAGCCATGTTCTTCTGCGCCTGGCTTTTGGGTAACAGGTTGGCCAGCTGCTAGAGACACAGCCAGGCATTGCCCTGACAGCAGACAGGTGGTGTGGGCCTGGAGTGAGGGAAGTAATCTGCAATCTGGAAATCTGCCATACTGCAACCTGGCCCGTGGTAGAGCCCGAGAATGCATGAGCTCCAGCTCCTCACCTTTCATCTTTGAGAGAAATATGGGCTGTGAGAGTTGGCCAGAGGATGTGTGTATGTCCAGGGAGCTCAGGCTGGACATGTCATCACCTTCTCTCTTGCCCCAATGCACATCTGGGCTATTGCACATCAGCTATTGCCTCTGGGTTAGCAAGAGGCAAAGAGACGCTTGGCTCAGCATCCAAGGTAGCTCCGTCACCCAAGAGACTGTTAACACTGATGTATTGACCTGCCTCTTATGTTTTAAAGTCCTGTTCACAATTGTGACAATGTAGAATCACTTCCTCGAGGAAGTGCAGCAAGCCTATAAACAGAGTAATAAATGCCATTCAAAGGAATTAGTATTCAAAAACACATTTTAGGACAGTGAAGTCATAACCATGACAACTCTGCTAGCAAACTGAGGTGAAAATTCTAGTACAACCATCAGAAAACAAGTTTGGGCCAAAATCACATCCATCCAGTAGCTAGATCCTGTTACTGCTCTTCCTGGTAGCTATCTAAATACAGCTAGTGCTCGACTTACAACCACGATTGGTTCCGACAGACCGGTCGTAACACGATTTGGTCGTAAGTTGAGTAGGCTATATGTACAGTACTGTGAAATGATGTTATAAAAATCTTTAAGTCATATTTTATCATAATTTTCTTTCATTATTGTTATATCATAATTTTCTTTGTGCATTTTATGCCATTTGTATTATCTCTACACCATTTTGTTTCTTACTTTTACATTCGTCAGGTTTAAGTAAAACACTGCATTACCAGTACTACTGGTTTAATATTTGCAAAACATGCAAAATTACAAAATACAGGTGCATACAAAAATACAAAATACAGGTGTAAAAAATACCATAGTAGACATTTTCCCAATTGCAAAACATATCAAAATATATAAACATGTACAAAACACAAATTGCTGTACCGAGTCTGGGATAACAGTTGAAATGGTGCACGCGGAGATGGTAGTGCTGCCGGAAGCTGGTCTGCGCTGTCTTATGCCCAGCTGGGCAACGTTTGTGCTGCCAGACGTGGAGGAGCAGTCGTGGCTAGCAATTGTGGTCATAAAGTCAGATGGTCGTAAGTTGCATAGGTCGTAAGTCGATCGATACCTGTAATTCATCAGTATCTCTTGTAAATCAAATTGACAAACACGTCTTAGTTTTTAGGTTTATTTTGATATTAAAACTAGAAAATGTTGAAATCACTGAGAAACAGAGTGTATGAATTTGCTCATGGAGTGTCTTGATTTCTTCTTTGACAACATTTTTATTGAAGTCTAATTTGCATATAGGAAAATCACAAATTCTATTTGTAAGCTTGATATATTTTCACTGGGTAACCAGAACCCAGATTAAGAAGCAGGACTTTACTGGTTCTCCAGAAGTCCTGCGTATTCTGCTCTGGTAACTCCCCACTCATCTCACCTCTTTCAGGATCTCTATTGCTTTGATTTCCAATAGGATAGATTGGTTTTGTCTGCTTTCTATTTTATTTCAGGGGTTGGCAAATGTTTTCTCTAAACAGACAGATGGTGAATATTTGAGGCTTTAGGGGCTGTAGAGTTTCTGTTGCTACTAGTCAAGTCTGACATTGCACTGCAAAAGTAGCACTGTACCATAGCAAAATAAATGGGCATGGCTGTGTTCCAGTAAAGCTTTATTTACAAAAACAGGTGATGTCTGGATTTGGCCCGTGGGTCATAATTGCCAGCCTCTGCTTTATATAATGCCTGACAATATGTTTGTGAGCTCCATCCACTGGTGCACTGGGATGGGCTCACACCAGTTTATGAGAACTGATTTCATTGTGCACATAACATCCCAACTATGCATGCGGTGATGTATTGTTGGTAACTTTAAATAGTCCACGGTGGAGTATTTACACCACAGAAATTGGCAAATGTTACAAATTATGTGCCTCCCCATCACAAACTGTTTACAGTAGAATGTGACAGGGTTCGATCTCAGTGGCAATTCACTTGTTATCTCCAAGTCTTAGTTTCTTTATCTGCATTGGGGATATGGAAAAATCCAGAGATACTTTATATGTGAGCTGCTCAGCAAGATGGCTGTTACGTAAGTATCGCATTCCGATACAATGATGGTCTTCTAAAATGTTCTAGATACTGGCAGATACTGAGAGCTCATCTCAGCACTTTTTATCTTTTCAGTGTAGATCTTCGATGTTCTCACTGACTCTGGAAATGCCTCTTGCATTTGTTCCTTGCTCTCCAGTGACATTGAGACTTAGACCCAACCCTCAACATTTCTTATCTAAAACTGTCCTAATTTCCTTTCATCCTCCACTCCTTCAATTCGTCCTTCACAACAATCTCCAGGATTATGTTTTTCAAAGTGTTATGTTAATCTGCTTGTGGGACAAATTAAGGGCTCCTGATACCCAGAAGTTAAGTGTAGTCATCTTTAGCATGTCTTGGATGGTTTTAGTCCCACATCTTTGTGATCATTTCCAGACCTTTGCTTGGTCTGCCCTCAATCAGAATATGCTAGTTTCTAACCCCTGCTGGCAGGCTCATCCTCAGCAGAATGAATTGTTCCCTCTGCTGTGCTCCCAATAGTTATTGGAGCTTAATGTTATTAGAACACATATCACATTATAGTCAATTTTTGTTAACTTTTATGAAATTTTTATTAAATATATTATTTCATATTATATATATGTATATATATATATAATATGAAATAAAAAATAAAAATTGCAACTTCTCTGAGGACAGAGGCTGTATTTATCATCAGACAATTGCCCTGCCATAACTTTTCTGGCATGCCAGTAGATGGCTGGGATGCAACTCAGAAAAACAAAGAAACACAAAGACAGAGATTATGCAGGTTTCATGGTATCACCCTGTGGCAGCGCCGACCATCTCTGGGCAAGTTTATCCATATAGAATTTCCTTCTAGATGAGGAAGCATTCCTGTTCAGATGGACATATGCGAAAGAGGCAGAGAAGGAGGCAAGGACCAGTCCTTGGTCACTATCCTGTCTTCAGAACACCTTTAGGAGAGCTCATAACCCACTTAGGTGGCACGGTGTTGACTTTGTCTGATATGAGTGGTAATCATGGCTTTAGGCACAGGGCAACATTAGCTAACACATTTTCCTTCAGCCCTGGATTCCTTTTGCATTTGACTTCTCAGTGGGTTATAAAAACTCATAACCTCTATTTGCGTGGTGGCATCAGTAGCTTTTCTGATTTGGAAACCCCATGTCCATAGATACAAGATTGTATACATTACGTACAGGAAACATTAGTTATCTTACCTTGGCATAATCCCCTAGCACCGCAGGGAGGCTTGAGGCTCTAACTCAGGCATAAGCATTTGGTGGGTCCCATGGCCTGAGTCTGATCTCTCATAAGCAAGAGTTTCAGTTACCTGGTACCATAGGATGATAAAATTAGAAAGATAGTGTAGTAGGTCATTCTCACATTGTTATAAAGAAATACCTGGACTGGGTAATTTATAAAGGAAAGAGATTCCATTGGTTCACGGTTCTATAGGCTGTACAGGAAGCAAGGTAGCATCTGTTTCTGGGGAGGCCTCAGGGAGCTTTTACTGATGCTGGAAGGCAAAGTGGGAGCAAGCATCTTACGTGGTAGGAGCAGGATCAAGAAAGAGACTTGGGGGTTGGTACACAATTTTAACAGCCAGATCTCACTAGAACTCATTCACTATCACGAGAACAGCACCAACAGGGAATCAGCCCCTGTGATCCGATCACCTCCCACCAGGCCCCACCTCCAACGTGAGGATTACAATTTGACATGAAATTTGGGCAGAGACACAGATCCAAACTGTACCAGGTAGTGAGACAAAGTTGTGGATGGTCTTGAAATGTAACTTCAGACATGGGCTTTACTGGGTAAGCAATCAGCTGTACATGAAGGTTGATTACCAACAGTTTTGTAATCAGAGCTGGGTTAGAGGAAGATGAAGCTGGCAGTTTTGTGTAGAATTAATTGGAGCAGTAAGAAACAGAAGCCAATTTGTAAGAAGTCTGTTGCAATAGTCCAGAAAAAAATGTAATGATGTTTCTAGCTAAAGAAGTGGCAGTAAGGATGGGTGATGAGGATAGAGTGGGCATGAGAAAAACTGAGATAGACTTTTATGAACTTCAGAACCAGCTGTATACAAGGATGAGGGAGAAATACCCTGGAATCAAAGAATGGAATCCAAAAATATTTCAAGGTTTTATGCACCAGTGGCTGAGAAGGCTCAAATAAAATAAAGATAAACAAGGGATAAACGGGTGCAAATTTGTTGAATAATACAAAGTAAGCAATTAACACATCTGAGTGTCCCTCTGGGATATCTGTGCTGTGCTTCATAAATAAGTGAAACAACCATTTCTAGGCTGAGATGCAATAGAACTTTAACAATGTAAAGCAACATTAGCAGTGATCTTGGCTACAGATTGGAGTTGGAGGAATAGATTACACCCCCTCTGGAAATGGAGGGGAAAAAATCTAAAGAAAATATTGCTTTAAAAGAAGGAATCTCAGGGAGTTATATCCGACAATAAGGGACAACCCTGGTCAGAGTTTTCTCAATGATAGTTAAGTTACATTAAATTAGGACTTAAGGACATGGTTTTTCCAAAATACCCCCGCCCCCCCCCCAAAAAAGTATCGCAGTTCTAGCATTTATCTAACTACACATTTAAACTTCCATTTCCAACTTATATACAAGATTCTATAACTAAAAGCTCAAGAAAGTAGCATTTAAAAGGGCTAAGAATTTTCTCCTCTTCCTTATTTTTTTCCTTTGGAAAAATGTCACATGATGATGTATTTGTACCTACCCAAAGAAAGCATACAATGAAGGAAAGAACTTCCTTCATACAATGATGTGTGGAAAGGAAAATGGGCCACAGTAGCTGAAAAAGACCCATTATTTGTAGGGTTCTACTATAGCCCTTTGTTGGACAAAATGTGACAAATGTGACTTTAATAAAAGAAAATGGATTTTTTGAAGTATGAGCAGAAGGGAATTCTTATTTTCCAACTGTATAGCTTATAAAATCTGAAAGATGTTTATATTTGGACTTAAGATGTCAAAGAAGGGAATAAATTCCACTGGTATGGTTGGCTTTTTATATAATGTGTCTGTTTACATGGATGTTCAAGATGGTTGCTTGAATAAATTCAAATTTTAATAATTTCAAAGAGTTTAGGTGATTTAATATGATCATGCAAAAGAATTTCAAGACGAGAGGGCCTAATCATTGGGCAAATTCTTATGCCGGAAATGGAAGGTAGAGAAATAATGTGTTTTAACGTCATAAAAATTCTACATTCTGGTAAAATTTACTTTATTTAAAATATAGTGAAGAACCTTGATCATAGTGATGTAATTTGTGCTAAGATGTCTAGAACTTGGAAATATATACTCTAGTAAAAAAATTTTTTTAAAATCTGCTAGTAAGTTTTAATTGCACATAAATATTCAGAACAATATATAGAATCAAAGAAACCATTTGTGTGATTTATCCCTTTAAACTAAATCTGAATTTTGGCTATAATTAATTGAAGAGTAATGGAATAAGTATGTTTCCTATAATTTGAGTTTCCCAAGACAGGTCATTCCTTTGTTGTATGCTTTATTTGGGTAGGTACAAGTATATCTCTTTATTTATTAAAGCTTATTTGATTAAACAAAAACAAAAACAAAACCAATAATTTTTCTTGGATGTTCAACCTTTTCTAAAATAACTTTCTGAAAATAAATCATCACTGTCTACTTGAATAATAAGAGATTAAAAAAAAACACATGCCAACCACCTATTAGAAGAATTTGAGACATGCCAGCCACCTTAATAGAAGAAATACATGCCAACTACCTTAATAGAAGAATCTGAGACATTTTGGTACTTTTGAGATTTGACAAAAATTTATGAGATAGGGAAGCAGTAGAATTAAATATTTCATGGGAAATTGTTAATAATTCTTCAAATTGTTGTACCTGTAAACGTTGGACATTACTAATTTGAGCTGTCTCTGAGATGTGAGGTGTGTTTACCATTTAAACAATTATCTTGTTGGGTTTCAGGAGCTTACCTCACACAGGAAGTAGGTCGCTAAAATCATTTACTTATAGACTTAAAGAATATCAGGGCAAGAAGAGATCACTTCTCTAATTTTATAGGTAAATAAACTAATAAAAGCAGAATTCAAATAGGATTTGATTAAATTTACACAGCTATGCAGTGAGAAAATTCTTAATCTCTAGTGGAATTTCCCACGCCTCTGCTTCATTTTGTCTCAAGCACAAATGCTTCTGATTCCTAGTCATAGAAACTTCCAAAGACACTTCCCAGAGAATAGACATTTTAAAGTAACTTGATGTGCAAAAGTCAGTATTGTGTGAGTCTGCTCTGAATTTTCACTTTGTAGAGATAATGTGTTCTTGTCATGGTGCTACCCTCGCCACACATGGGTCTCTGAACCAAGGTGGGCCAATCGGAGCCCTATCTCTTGGACCTGGGAATTGTGACAGAAAATTAGTGTCATATGACTGTCCTTTCCAAGTGAATGCAGGTGCCCTTGGTGGCATCCTGTAGCTCTTGAAGGAGGTGCAGCTGGTCGTTGGACAGCAAGAACATGAAGGGCAGAGCATTTTGTTGGAACATGAGGTCTGGGGTCAGTCATACCGAGGAATCAACGTGTTGACTGTATAGCACACCACTAACCCTTCTCTAGAAATTGATCTTTTTGTCCTCTTTCTCTCTTAAGCCAGTTCAAATGGGAGTCTGTCACTTTAAATAATGCCTGATCAGTGTTTATCCTTTTGAAGATCTTTTCAGAAGGGAGAAGAATGCCTTTTGTGACTATTAAAAATACAAAGAATTTTACCCTTCACTCATGGAAATGAACATGGCCACCCAGGGTTTTCTTTTCCTTCTTTCTCTTTTTTCCCCTTCGCTTCATACCTTTCAACTCTGCTAACATGTGTTGAGTTCTCATTATGTACTGTGTGTTGTCTCACATAGCTCTTCTCATTTTATTTCAATGAGCTATTCAGTATTTTTTTTTTAGCCTTTCATGAGATGAAGTACACCTGTTTTCTAATCAAGCCTGTTTTGTATTGTGTTTGTTTCCAGCCTTCAAACTTTAGAAAAGAAATAAAAAATAAAAAGATCTTTGGTTTAGGAGCGGAGCTTTTTAAAGTGATTGAAGAGTTGACACAGAAGCAGAGAGCCCAAGTGTTATTTATCTTGAACTAAGGGGAATATTTAATAACTATCTACAGTGGCTATTTTGTGATCATAGTGGTAGTTTTACAATCATTCCCAATCTTTTCCAAAGACCGTAGTAAGATTAAATGGACTTAAACTGAAATATTAGATATGCCGTTGTAAAGAAATTCTGTTAAAAAAAAAAAAAGATTGCCCAGATGGTAAAAGCAGTTGACTATCATATAGTATGGTAAATAGTGCAACATAATACCTTCTATAGTGCTAAAAAGACAGGATATTTATCTGTCCGGTATTTTGTGGTTACTGTTTTCTCGAATAATTTTGAATACTGTCTTACGGGGTTTACATTTAATAATTCCATAACTTTCTTTTATGATAGGCAAATTCTGTAGTTACTATGTACTGTCTTACATGACTCAAAACATTTCTCATTAAATCTAATTGTGTGGGGCAGAGTGGCTCATGTCTGTAAGTCTGTAATCCTTGCACTTTGGGAGGCCTAGGTAGGTGGATCACTTGAGGTCAGGAGTTTGAGACCAGCTTGGCCAACATGGCAAAAACCATCTCAACCAAAAATACAAAAAAAAATTAGCAGGGCGTGGTGGCGGGTGCCTGTAATCCAAGCTACTCGGGTGGGTGAGGCAGGAGAATTGCTTGAACCTGGGAGGTGGAGGTTGTTGCAGGGAGCAGAGATGGCACCACTGCACTCCAGGCTGGGCAACAGAGCGAGACTCTGTCTCAAAACAACAACAACAACAACAAAAACTAATTGGGTTCTTCAAAAAATATTACAAAGAAAAGTCAAATCTACTTTCTGGTCAAATTTAATGTATGTTATATCATTTTATCCTTCGTTGAGTAAATGTTCATTTAAATATTTGTAGAGGAAAAGTCAAGCAGTTATCTGTAATAACAAAGATAACTTATGAATAATTATGCCTCCAGTTAATTTAAAAGCAGCATTTTAGCCACTAATCATAATCCTACTACTTTTAAAATGTCTCTCTTTCATGCACTTACTTAGAGAAGTTGTAATAATTTTGTTTGGCTTCCTTTCCATCCTTCTACCCTTGCCGTTAGAGTGGCTAAAGATCAGATGTAGGCTGAACACTTTCTCAGAGGAGGACTCTGGAGCTGAAGTATGGAGTTACCCCACAATTAGTTGAGTAATTCAGATTTAGCCATCCTTTACTGTTTTCTGCTTTAATAGGGCCTTTTTTTTTTTTTTTTTTTTTTTTTTGCTTGTAAGTGTTCTGTAACATTAGGATATTTTTCAGTATATACCTGTATCTTTATAGTAATAGATGCTGAATTTAAGCATTTCTTTCATGTTCTATATAAGCTACTTTAGGTCTTGGGTGAATATGCTATGCTTCTAATGTAAGGAGTTTTAAGTCTGCCGTCTTTCTCTCAGAAATAAGACCACACCTTTGTAGAGTGAAAAGCTCTTTAATTGAGGAGCCATTACACAAAATTCATCTCACATAGCACTTTAACATGAAAGCATAGCCACATACTATTAGCATGACTTTAATTTATTCGTTGAGGCACAAAATTGCTGTGTGTTGTAAAACATTAGAGCACACAAAGCTCCCTGGGCCACTGGTTTTCTTCATACACTTTGCTGAATATTTTTCCCTTTTCCCTTGTACCCTCACAGCCCTCTAAGGAAATTCTTCAAATAAGAACAGTCTTGTCTTGTCCTTTTAGATTTATTAAATCAAACCGACCCATCCTGAGAAAATGGATTATTTCAGTGGCTTGTTTACTTGAAGAGCAGGTAATAATAAAGGTGATTTGTGTTTTATTTTAGAGGAAATGGACTTTTGCTGGGCATTATTTGTTGGGAATATTACTTGCCGTATTTGATAGAATATTGCCTTTGCACCATTAAAATGGCTTGGTATTAGTTCTTACTACTTTCCTCTAAAAACTCGTGGGCTATTTTTTACTTTCCCATAGCTATGATGCAGAAGTGACCACAAATTTCATAACGATTAGAAGAATTTTAGATTGTGACTGTAATATTCTCATGAACCTGAAATCAGTTTGATATGCTTTCCAGTCACTGCAGAATTTCTCGAGTTTTCTTGCAGTCTGGTGGTAGTCAGTATTCTCCAGAAGAATAGAGAAATGAATGGTAAAATCCCACTGAGAAGTCATCCCATTGGCTTCTGTATTTATAAAATGAAAATAAGGTGCAGATTAAGAATCTGCTTTTTCCCTCCAACCTCTGACATGAAAATCTTCAGAGTATATATGAATTCACATGGCTATGCTAGATGTTATATGTTTGAAATGTATATTTCCTTATCTGTTAACTCCTGTGGTTGGTAGCTTTAAAAAACAAAGATGACTGCATTCATATTGTTGCATGTTTTAGTGAAGTTTATGTTTGTTAAAAGAAAAACCTCAGGCAAATTAAATTTAACATAGTTTAATTGAACAAAGAACCATTGGTGAATTGGGCAGTCCCTGAAAGGGAATAGGTTCAGAAGCTCCAGGGCTACCATGTGATTGAAGAAGATTTATGGGCAGAGAAAGGAAAGTGAGGTACGGAAAATGGAAGTGAGGTACAGAAACAGAAGCATTGGCGGCCAGGTGCAGTGGCTCACACCTGTAATCCCAGCACTTTGGTAGGCCAAGGTGGGCGGATCACCTGAGGTTGGGAGTTCAAGACTAGCCTGACCAAGATGACGAAACCCCGTCTCTATTAAAAATACAAAAAACTAGCAGGTGTGGTGGCGGGCACCTGTAATCCCAGCTACTTGGGAGGGTGAGGCAGGAAAAGCACTTGAACCCAGGAGGCGGAGGTTACAGTGAGCCAAGATGGCACCATTGCACTTTAACTTGGGCAACTAGGGTGAAACTCCATCTCAAAAAAAAAAAAGAGCAAATAATAGAAGCATTGGTTACTGCTCGCAGTTTGCCTGTTTGAACCTGGTATGAACAGTCGGCCACCTTTGATTGGCCAAAACTCAGTGACTGGCACAAGAGTAGCTTACAGTCTATTTACACATCCACTTAGGTTATAGTTCACTAGGTATGAAGAAACCTTTAAAATATGTCAAGAGGCAGGTTTATGCTAAACTTAATTTAATGTGTTTGTACTTCTGCCCAGATAGATACACGAGCACTTGTGGACTTGTTGGCCCTAGAACGGCTTCTTGTGCTGACCTAGTAACTGTACTGTGGCTTCTTACTGAGGAGTCTGCCTTTCTGTCGGTGTCCCAGGTGGTTTAACAAAAGAGTCTCATAAAAAATCTTGATGTGATTGTAGCAGACCGAAGTCATGCAGTCCTGCTGGTGATTAGGTATTCTTCCCATCCTGCAAACCTTCAGTTTGTTTGGAAATGGATACCATGCTGGCAACACTCGCCAAGGATCTGCTTTGCCAAGGCCATGCTGGCCTGGATTCAGTTCTCTTGGCCTTGGTTTTTCATTCGTCCCTGTGCAGCCCAGATGGAATGGAGGATGGCTTTTAGTCTCGTGGTTCTAGTGAAATCCTTGGCTGTGAGCGGTTTGTTATGTGACCTGAATTGTCTTTGCGTTCATCAGATCTGCAGACGACTCCACGGCGTTTCCGTGTTATCTTGTCTGTGCTTCCCAAGTACTCTCCTATGCTTATAGTAAATTCAATTGCCTCTTGATATCAGTGAATTAAGTGAATTTTGTGGAGTGAAAAGAGCCCGTATCTAACGCCAGCAAACTACTTTCATTCACTGTGACAAAGCCCCCAGTTCACTCCAATCAGATATGAAGGATTTATATTATGCTGTTCCCTGTTGAGTTGAAAAAGGTTTCCAGAGGACTGGAAACGTATTTTCACACCAGCTTCCAAAACCCTTGTTATGATTTTGGACAAGACCACACAAGACACTGTGGGTTCAAATTGGACCTAATATATCCTGCTCAAATTCCCTCTGCTCATCGATTAAGGATAACAGTGGATCAGGCAGAATGCTTCCAATATTGAAATGACTGTTAACATAATTATGAATTGGTTGTGACATAATAGAGAATTTTCTCAAGGCAGCTCAGTTGAATCTGCTGATTCCTCATGGAATCCCCTGCCTCCAAGCATCACCGCCTCTATCTAATTCTAGATGCTACTGCCTGAGTGAGTAATCTTCTAAAATGTAGCTTTAATAATAAAAGATGGGGAAGCCTCTTATTCCTTAGATAACACAAATATATAAACTTACGAATATTCAATACTTTTTATACCTTTTCTTTCTGGTTTCAGCTTCGACTCTGCCCCTTTGTCCCAACCAAATTAAATAGGTTGTTTGTGGCAGGAAGAAGGGTACCTTTCCCTCCCCTGACCAAAGATGTTCACATCCTGTTATTCCCCAGAACCTGTGACTCTGTTATGTTACATGGCTAAGGGGAAGGAAGTTTGCAGAAGGAATTAAATCTGCTTATCCATTCCTTTGAGATGGAAACTTTATCCTGGATTAATCTGGTGGGCCTGCTTTAATCTCAAGCCACAATCCCTAACCTTTTTGGCACCAGGGACCCATTTTGTGAAGGACAATTTTTCCGTGGACAGGGTTGAGGGAAGGATGGTTTCGCACATTACATTTCTCATGCACTTTATTTCAACTAGAGAGTCCCATCTGTGGGTGATGGGAGGTGGAGACAGATCATCAGGCGTTAGATTCTCCTAAGCTCATGCAACCTAGATCCCCCGAGTGTGCAGTTCACAATAGGGTTTGCGCTCCTATGGGAATCCAATGCCATCACTGATCCAACAGGAGGTAGAGCTCAGACAGTAATGCAAGTGATGGGGAGTAACTGCAGATACAGATGAAGCTTTTCTTGCTCACTTGCCACTCACCGCCTGCTGTGCAGCCTGGTTCCTAGCAAACCACAGACCTATGTTTGTCTGGTCCTTGGCTCTGGGGTTAGGAACCCCTGATCTCAGGGGTCCTTATAAGTAAAAATGCAGAACCAAGACAAAGAGAACAAAGAGAGATTTGAAGATTCTAGACAGCTGACTTTGTAGTTGAAGATAGGGGAGGGTCACAGCCAAGGAATGCAAGTGACCTGTAGAACTAAATAAGGCCAAAAGAAAAAAAAAAAAAAAAAAAAAAAAAAGGAGAAAGAGAAAGAAAAGAAAGAAAGAAAATGAAGTATCCCTTAGAGCCTGCAGAAAAATGCAACCCAATGGAAACTTTGATTTTAGTCTAGTGAGATCAATTTTGAACCTCTGACCTCCAAAGCTATATGGTAAGAGATTAGGGTTGTTTCAGCCTCTGCATTCATGGTAACTTGCTACAGTGGCAATGTGAATACACCGTTGTTGACTGTAGTCGCTGTTAAGAACAGATTCGAAGCCCAGGCTATCAGGTTTGAATCCTGACCCCAACACTAGCTCTGTGTCCCTGGCAAGTTACCCGACGTTTTATAGCACTTGGATTCCTTCCCCTGTTCACTGATGCTCAGATAACAAAATATCTCCTTTATTGAAAAACATCTTTTGCTTTACTGCTACCATGTTTTGCTAATGTTATTAGCTCCACAGTTCATTTGGGAAAAAATTGACCTGTTTCATTGAATTTGGCACTAACATTACATCTTCCCTTAAAACTTTCTATAATACTCCTCAGGGTAGTTTATGTCTCTTTTTCTCTCTCTCTCCTTTTTTTTTCCCTTTGGCACAATTCTAGTGTTTTGCTATTTAACAAGTTATAACTTTTACTGTAGTTAATTGTTATATTTACTTTACTGTCACTGCTAATAATAACTCCCTGAAGAGATGGATTGTCTTTGGGTTCCTCAGATCTGCAGAGGACTCCACAGCATTTCCATGTTATCTTGTCTGTTCTTCCCAAGTACATTCATATGCTTACAGTAAATTCAGTTGTCTCTTGATAGTAGTGAATTAACTGAGTCTTGTGGAGTGAGAAGAGCCTGTATCTAACACAGGTTTTGTTCACACTTGAGTCCCTCCTTCCCTTCAGGGTTTAGGAAAGTCCCTTGCTTATTGCAGATGTCCCACAATGCTTATGAAATCTAACTTAACTGTTGACATGATTCTTGTGAAATTAAGCATCCAATAAGATAGTTTATGTTTGAGACTGTGTTGCTCACTTTAAAAACTATATGGGATCATGTACAGTGCAGTAAATACTAGAAATGTTGAAGGGTGAAATGGTTAAATAATCTGATTCAAGGACTTCCTTTGAAATGGATTTTTAAGTTTACAACTGTCATTTCTAGTACAGTTCTTCATTAAATTAATACCCAAAGGTATCCTTGGCATGTGTTATATAGTAAAGGTTACAGACACTCAGCATATTATTACCAGGGCCTCTGAAGAGGGTAAAAATGAATAGAGATGTCTTCTCATTCCTATTGCCTAGTTCTCTACGGATGCCATTCCTCAAATTTCAATGAAGGGAAATGCAGAAAATAAAAAAGACTGTTAACTGCAAGCAAGTAGAAAATGGCTTTGCAGAATGATTTTCTTTTTGGGGTATAATAGAAAGAATTCAGTGCCCTCCGTTAAGAATGATTTTGGTCTTCCATTTACTCTTATTCAGAATAGAATGACCAACCGTTTGCTAGTTCCACATCTCTGTTGATGGCTGATAGATTTTTCTAAATGATGCTTGATTGTTTCAATGGAAAACAATGTCTAGGATCAGAAAAATGTATGACTGTGTGGTACTTATGCTCTGAGCTCTGAAGGAAGAGAAACCTGAATGTGGATTCCAGCTTTGTTGTTTAGAGCTCCAGTGCTTTTGAGCCGGAGTTAACCTTTCCAACCCTTTCTTTTCTTGTGGAGAAGTGTTAATAATAAAAGAACTTACCTTTAAAAATGATAGTTACTATTATTTCAAATACTGTGCTGCCTATGTTGTATTTTATCAAATGATAAAGCATTGCATTATTATTTAATAAGTGCATTAGAATACACATACATTATATATTTAAAATTTAAAGTATTTTAATGTATAAAATATATGCTTTGATAGTCATTCTGGAAGGGTCTAAATTTGTGACAAAGCATTTTATACATCAAAGTACTAATGCTTTGGGTGTTTGAAGGCTAATCCTAGTTGAATACTTGACCTTTAGTAGTCTAGTGGGAAAAAGATTTTTGATATGCAGAAATGAAAGAATTAACAGCTGTTCTGACATGATCATTTTTCAGGGCTTGTCAGAGCAGAGGGCTCTGAATATCTTCTGAGAATACATGAGGCTGGATGCAGTGAAAAGCTAAAACAATAAATAGGAATATGAGGGTGTAGATCAGAGATGCACCTTTAACCTCCATTGAAAGTGATAAATGAGATTAGCATTTCAGAGTACTATTATAACATAACAAGAACAGTGCTTGGTAAGTGCAGCATATCTTAGAATGTATAAGGAATATTCATTTCTTAATATATGCTGATTTGCTATGTGAATATCTAATAGAAAAACGACAATTCATCTTGATATTGGAGACTTCTGTAAGTGAGTCTACATGTACATTGGGACTAGAAAATAGCAATGTGATAACAGATTAATTTTCTTGCTCCAGTTATGACGGTTTTTAAGTGAAAGGGTAGTTAGTGATGTATGTGTCCTGTTGGCCATAATGCAATAATATTGTTTAAAAAACAGCTGAATCACAGAAGATGTACTGATCATGTTATACATGCTCAGTACAAGACAGGCAGACACATTATTATAGCCAAACTTTTGGAGACCAAAGTGAATTACTGATGGGAAGACTTTCTTTCAAAGTGGTATTTTCCCCCAACAAACTAGACAACAAAGGAACACGCTTTAAAATAATAAGAGCCACCTATGGCAAATCCACACGTAACAGCATACGGAATGGGCAAAAGCTAGAAGCATTTCTCTTGAGAACTGAAACAAGACAAGGATGTCCACTCTCTTCACTCATATTCAAAATAGTACTTAAGGTCCTAGCCTGAGAAATCAGGCAAGAACAAGAAATAAAAGGCATTTGAGTAGAAAAAGAAGTCAAAGTATTTTTCTTCACTGACAATATGATTCTAAAGACTCTACCAAAATGTTCCTGGAACTGATAAATGACTTCAGGAAAGTTTCAGGGTACAAAGTCAATGTACAAAAATGATTAGCATTCCGTACACGAATGTGTTCAAGCTGAGAGCCAAATCAAGAACACAATCTTACTTGCAATCGCCACACACACAGTATATGCTTAGGAATACATCTAACCAAGGAGATGAAAGATCTCTGGAAGGAGAACCACAAAATATTGCTGACAAAAATCACAGGTGACACATGCAAAGGGAGAAACATTACATGCTCATAGATTTGTATAATCCATATTGTTAAATACTGCTCAAGCAAGCTACAGATTTAACTATTCCTATCAAACTACCAATGACATTTTTGACAGAATTAGAAAAAAAAATCTATGATAAAATTCATATAGAACCAAATTGTAGCCCAAATAGCTAAAACAACCCTCAGCAAAAGAGAACAAGGTTGGAAAGGCTTCAAATATACTATATGGCTACAGTAACCAAAGCAGGATGGTACTGGTACAAAAACAGACATATAAACCTTTACAACAGACTAGAGAACTCAGAAATAAAGCTGCACACCTACAGCCATCTAATTGTTGACAGAGGTGACAGAAATAATCAAGAGGTCAAGGACTCTCTGGTCAGTAAATGGTGCGAGGATAACTGGCTAGCCATATGCAGAAGAATGAAACTGGACCTCTACTTTTTGCTATATACAAAAATTAACTCAAGATGGATTAAAGATTTAAATGTAAGTGTTCAAACTATAAGAACCCTGGAAGAAAACCTAGGAAACAGCATTCTGGACATCAGCCTTGGGAAAGAATTTATGACTAAGTCCTCAGAAGCAATTGCAACAAAAACGAAAATTGCTAAGCCAGGCTTAATTAAACAAGAACTTCTGCATGGCAGAGAAAAGAAACTATCAACGGAGCACCCAGAAAACCTACAAAATGGGAGAAAATACTCATAAACTATCATCTGACAAAAGTCTAATTTCCAAAATCTGTAAGAGACTTAATTCAACAAGCAAAGACATAACCCCATTAAAAAGTGGGCAAAAGACTTGAGCAGACACTTCTCAAAAACAGACATGCACACCCACATAGGGAGCCAACAAACGTATGAAAAAATGCTCATCATCACTAATCATTAGAGAAATGCACTAAGATACAATCGCACACCAATCACAATGGCTATTATTTAAAAAGCCAAAAAACAAGAGGTCTTGGCAAGGCTGTGGAGAAAAGGGAATGCTTATTCACTGTTGATGGGAATGTGAGTTAGTTCAGCTATTGTGAAAAGCAGTTTGGAGATTTCTTGAAGTTAAAACAGAACTATCATTCTACCCAGCAGTCCCAATCCTGGGTAGACATCCTAGAGAAAACAAATTGTTTTGCTAAAACAACACCTGTACTTGAATGTTCATTGCAGCAATATTCAAAGCAAAGATGTGGAATCCATTCAGGTCCCCATCAGTGGGGTACTGGATAAAGAAAATGTGAAACATATACACCATGGACTACTACATAGCCATAAAAAAGAACAAAAGTAGGCCAGGCGTGTTGGCTCACGCTTGTAATCCCAGCACTTTGGGAGGCCGAGGCGGGTGGATCACGAGGTCAAGAGATCGAGACCATCCTGGCCAACATGGTGAAACCCCGTCTCAACTAAAAATACAAAAAATCAGCGGGGCATGGTGGCGCGTGCCTGTAATCCCAGCTACTCGGGAGGCTGAGGCAGGAGAATTGCCTGAACCCAGGAGGCGGAGGTTGCAGTGAGCCAAGATCGCACCATTGCACTCCAGCCTGGGTAACAAGAGCGAAACTGTCTCCAAAAAAAAAAAAAAAGAAAGAAAAAAAAGAACAGAAGTAGGTCCTTTGCAGCCACATGGATGCATCAGAGACCATAATCCTAAGCAAGTGAATGCTGGAACAGATAACCAAATGCAACATGTTTTCACTTATAAGTGAAAGCTAAACATTGGGTAGTCATGAACATAAAGATGGCAACAATAGACACTGGAGACTAGGGGACTACAGGGTGCGTGAGGAAGGAAGGGGAGCCAGAGCTGACTGTTGCGTACCATGCTCAGTACTTGGGTGACAACATCAATCATACCCCAAATGCCAGCATCATGCCATATACCCATGTAGCAATCCTGCACATGTACCCCCTGAATCTAAAATAGAAGTTGGAATTATTAAAATTAAAAAAATACATTTTTAAAATGTAAAAAGAAAACCAAAGTGGTATTTTCTTCCTTTTCTCCCTTTCTTCCTTCCTCCCTTGAGTATCCAGGAGGTCTCTCACTGTCCACTTGGCTACTTAACAGCAGCTGTTGTTTGAACCATAAAGTGAGTTATTCATGAAGATCAGCCTTTTCATCAGCTGACTGGCTGCTGACTTTCTGAGAAATGACATTGATTTCTTAAGATCTCAAATAAGTAATGAAAATCAACCGTCTAAATTCATTCAACTGTAATTGGATAAACACTGTATGGATTTTCCCACAGGATCTCAAAAGCAAACCAAAAATTGTTCAGCTGAAATTAAACAATCTTGGGCTGTATAAAACTAATGGGAGTTGAAATGCAGGAAATTCCATTTAGCAGTCAAAAACCCCAAAGCCTACCAGACTGATTCAGAGCGTTGCCTCCATGTTTTGTTCAGAGAATATACAGGGAAATGTTGAGTATCTGAATTTCTAAAATGATTGCTTGGGTGAAGAGGACCTGCCTGGGTGTGTACCTATTTAAAAAGCAGCTGTCTTGGAAATACATTGAGCTGTAAATGAAATCTGTAGAAGAACTGGCTTGTTACTTGCTTCGGATTTTCCAGAAAGAAAGTAAGATGTAGTCAAGAGGGGCGTATTTTAAACAGGTTAACCTGTTTTTGTCTGGCCAGAAGGAAGTCAACCTAAGGAAATTTAATTTTTCTTTCAATGTTGCATCTTTTTCTTTCTTTCTTTCTTTTTCTGAGACAGTCTTATTCTCCCAGGCTGGAGCGCAGTAGCACAATCTTGGCTCACTGCAACCTCCGCCTCCTGGGTTCAAGCTATTCTCCTGCCTCAGCCTCCCAAATAGCTGGGATTACTGGCAAGTGCCACCACGCCTGGCTTACTTTTGTATTTTTTAGTAGAGATGAGGTTTCACCATGTTGGTCAGGCTGGTCTTGAACTCCTGACCTCAAGTTATCTGCCCACCTCATTGTGTAACTTGGAATTCTATAGTTTCTGTACATTTTTAAAAAACAAATTTAAGATATTGTAGCCATCATTTTCAAACCTTATTTATATGACTAGTTAGTAGACACTGCTATGTTGTAAATGAATTCTGGGGAGATAGCAGTGAGAACAGAGTGTCCACTGAGATTGAGCGGTTGTGATTTGGAATCGGGATGTGGAATGGAGGGAAGAAAGGAGAGACATTTGATTATAAGTATTTGGGGTGGAGCCAATAGAACTTGCAGAAACACTAGATGTGAATACTTGTGAGTGTGTAAGTGCACGCACGCTTGTTTGTTAAGGGTGCAAAGTGTGTCCAGAAATGGGAGATGAAGCAGCAGGAGAAATCTGAGATAACTTCTTTTTGTTTTGGACAATAAAAGAGAAGAACAGGTCTAGCAAAAATGCCAATCTTGTTTTCAGTTTGATCAGAAGTTCAAATTTCCAGTAGGTCTAGAAGTAGTATTAGCATTAAAATCCATTCTTCTAGATTTGTCTAAAACTGGAAAGATCAGTAGGAAAAAGACATTTCAACTTTCAATTTGAGAGTTGTTAATCTTCTATCTTTCTTGAACTCTAATATGATTTTTCTAAAAAGAGTATATGATTATCATGCTTAAAGTGATCTCTAAGAGTGATTTTAAAATTTTTTATTACAAACTATCCTTAATGTAGGATGAAAATAAGCCAGCCTTTTTTTTTTCCTTTTAAATATGACAGCAAATATACTGTTTCGATGAAATTACGTTCTTCCAAGACTTGGTGATTGTCTGAATTTCAAAGAGTCCGGAAATGAAAGTGACAGCTGATAACTTTTGGAAGTGTGGGTGGGGTGATGAAATCGTGCATTTAACTCATGTGAAAAGCTTGGCTTGGGTCTTTGGAAGCTTAGTAGTTTACAGCAGTGATAGAAATCCAGCTGAATCTGATGGAAGAAGAACAGAGAAGGTAGACACTGGAAAAGGCATAGATTATGACAATAATAATCAGAGAAGAATTGATTCAGTTAAGCAAAATATGTGGGCTTATCTTTTAAAGCAATTTCTTTGTAGATAGTTGATGAAAAGTACAGTAAGCCTTTGGTGTATTGACCGATTTTCTCCATCAGCCCATTTAACACTATCTCCTGAAGACAAAATTTGGTATATATTAATCTTTTATTATCCTTATGGATGTTTTGAATAATCTTACTCTCTAAGCCAGTCTTATGTAATTGGCAGCTAATGTAATTGGTAAATGCCATTTGAGAAGAAACCCAGGAGTAAGCCTCTAGCATTTTGTAGCTTATTCAGATGTTTCAGATGATTTGCATTTTGTAAAATAAAGTAATTTATTATTTGCACATGACATCTGATTTTTGATGATCCATTTGTATTCTCTATTGTCTATATAGGACTTACAACAAAAACATAGGATGAACACTAATTTTGTTTTCACAATACAACTTCATTTATGTAGATCTTATTTTAAATTTTGGATTTACCAGGTTACCGAAATATATTTTTAAATGTGATTTTACCTTTAAATTTACCTTTTAGAAAATTTACAGTTACATGTGTGTCTCCGATTCTGTTTCTGTTGTACAGCTCTGGAATCTCAGTGTTAACATTCCCCAGTGAAAACATCAGCTCTCAAAGAAACCTGTGGACTTGTGAATTTACAGATCTCTGATTGATAATTCACATTAGCTGATTTATTATGTAGATTAATAGGTAAATGAATGAAAGAGCAAATGTAAACATGGAAGGGCAAAAAGGGAGATGGAATAATAGATCAGTGAAGGCACAGACTGGATCTGTCTCACACATTTGTGAGTCCAAGGCATTTAGCACATTCTCTGTCAGTTAAGTGCCTGTATGCATGTCTGACATATTAGCATTATCTAAACATTTTGATTGGCTTAGTCCTAGGGTATTGAACTACCTCAGTGCTGAAATGTCTGTGACTAATGGCTTGTTACACCCATAAGTTTACATGATTATTTCTATTTTATAGTGCAGATGGTAAAAACTTAGCAATTAAGAAGTGCTACTAGGAGCAGTTCTGTTTAATTATAAAAGGGCAGTTTTAGATATCTACTCTTTAGGCACTTGCGTAATTTGTGAAATGTCAGCACAAATGTTCCTGTCTTCATGTAAAGCAACTCAATTTATGAAATTCAACAATTTTATAAATCACAAAGATTTGTATGCTTTATTTGAAAACTGGGGCTTTAAGAGTTCACAAACAAGTTAGTACCAATCTACTTCCATCTCTAATTCTAGTCTTTGAACTGGGACTGCGTGGAAATTAGTTTTTGAGCAGAGAGTATACTACTGATTTGTGTCATATTTTAAGAAGGCTGTTGCTCTCTTTGTAGTTTTTGTTTGACTCTAGAAATGATTTACTGTAAACGCAAAAATATTGCAAAAATATGTAAAATTCAGAAAGTTTAATATAAACAAAAAGATCTGAGTTTCGATGCCCAAAAGTAGCCCTTTACATATTTTCACACACAAAGTTCCAGACAGCATTTTAGCTATGCACACATTTAGATTACCTGTATACAATTTTACAAAAATTAGGACAATTGTGTAAGCTTTTTAATGCAATAATATGCTGGAAATATCTTCTTTCCATATCAACACATGAAATTATCATGTTTGTGCCAGGATAATGTTGCATTAGATTAATGCATCATAATATACGTAACCTGGCTTGTCATAATGGGTGTGGCCACCTTTTCCAGTTTTTGATATAAATGACACTGTGGTGAAGTGACTCGTGCCTTCATCATTGTGCACTAATCTGATTGGCCCTTTAGTAAAATTTCGACCATATGTTCTTGCTGGGTCAAGTTACACAGATATTAATATATGTTGCTGAACTCTACTCAAAGAAGTTGTACCAATTTACATTCTGTTTCCATGTTCCTTAGCAATACAAATCTAGTTTTTGCAATGAAAGTTATTGGGACAGTAACATTTATTCTTTAGAGTTTGAGTTTTATGCAGTCTATATATTAGGTGCGACCAGAAAGCTTAAAAATATAAATACTTTTCTGATTGTGATCTCCTCAAGGTGAAATACTTTAATCATTCTTTTGATATTGTCTGACTTCGATCTGTATATTTTGTAAGCTCAGCTTTCAGCTACAAGTTTAACTTGTTTTTAGTTATATCTAGTATCTTCTTGGTAATCATGTTCTTCTTAAATGAAAATTGTTGTTTCTATGTATATTGCTGGTGTTTCATATAGAAAAGAGCAGATGAAGGTAATAGTCCATTTTTTTATTACCTCAGGGTGAAATCAAGCTTGATTGTATAGCAGTGAGGTAACTGTTAAACAATATACTCTTTAAGAGAGACACAAATAACCAATTCTATGGTTTTATCCATATCTGTCTCAAGCTATTGTGGAAAGTGAATGTTTATGTTCCTTTCTGAACTGATAGAAATTTCTTGAGCACTCACTATGTGCTTGATTAAGTATGTAAATAAAACCTACACACCTACAATAAATTAGAATCTATTTGCTCTCCTGTTCTTCGACATCTAAACATGTAAATCTGAACCGGAAAACCTACATATCCTCTTTGGCCATGAATGAGATGTCTGATAAAGCCATTTACAGAGATCTGTCTCTGTAACCAGATCTCTACTCGTTCTAAATGTAATTGGAACTGTATGTAAAATATTATTGACCAGGCCCTTAAATTCTATTAATACATCCAAGGCTGTAATGTAGTTCAATACTTGAAGTTAGTTCCAACGCTATCTGCCTCCCCCCTGCCTCCCCGAGTTCAGAATTGGTCTAGGGAAGAGATTTTTTAAAAATTTTATTTTTAATTAGGTATAAGGAAGGACAGAACATCTTAAACAATTGTGTTTGTGTTTAAATCTGTACAAATAAGTATGTCAGATAAGCATATGTACTTTTTTTTTCTCTTATTCAAATTAAGTTCCCAAAGTCAACTAGACCTTGTTTCCAGAGATTTAAGATGAGCACTTTATTACTGCTGTCCAGGCACATTATCTTGTAGCTAACAGGAAATTCTGAGCCATGGGCAGCCACTATACAGATTTCAACCAGTTTTTGTGGCCTATGGCAGAAAGGCTTCTGGTCAGAAGTTGAAACAGAAAGCAGCATAGTTGTTACTCTTCTTTGTGATATCAGAATGGAAGGGATAAATAAAGCTAAATTTGGACTGTCATTTCCTTAAATGTTCATGTTACAAATGAAAACATTAATCCTGAGATGTTGAGCAATTTGCCCACAATTATCATACCTTCCATAAAACCATAAAAATCATTCCACTATCGATCTGAGGAATGCTTTCTTCTTCTTTTTTTTTTTTTTTTGAATAAATATGCTGAATTTATTTGGGTTTCTTTTTAATTCTCAGTTTGAATACTGAAAATAATGGTAGTCAAACAAAAAGTACTTACTTTCAAGTATTTGTTGCCAAAGCTTTTCTTCAAGTAGTCTTTTTTTCTACTCTGTATTTTTTTTATTGCATTTTAGGTTTTGGGGTACATGTGAAGGAACCCTTTCTTTTTAATCTTACAAAACTGTTGAATGATGCTTAAGGAAAAGATAATTAAGATACCTGGAATAGTCATCCTGGTGTTTCTGAGAAACACATTTCTAACCAAAAAGGGAGATGAAATTAAAGAGCTTATTACTAGAAATAATGGGGTCAAAGCCTCATCCAACTTTACCTTTTGATAAAAAGCTACTGAAAAACAATTCATCACTGAAAAGAAAACAGCGAGTATTAAAATGATATCTTTATAGCAGTGAGTTTATTTTGTGCCTTTCTTAGCAAGGACATTGTCCAAGTTTTTATTAAATTTATGCTGACTGTGAGTTAAGAGTTCATATCTTAATTTAAGAATCCTGAAATGGCTTTCTCCTTGATACTTACTTAAATTAAATTTAGAAATATTTGTATCTGAGATATATTGCAGTGTAGAGTGAATAGCATAGGTCTTTATTTAAATCAGTAATTTAAAATCTGGGGTCTATGTATCACTTATAAACGTATTTCCTGGGAATGCCAGATGTATTTAGAATGTAAAACATCTAGTAATCCAAATGGAACTCCAGGGACCTATAGATTTTGAAGATTTCCTGTGAAGAGATTGCTCAACACTTTGACCCCCAGTTCTATGACCTATAGAAATACAGAGCCATGGCCAGGATTTCTGAAAATACCCAGGACATTGTCTATGTCTCTATTATTTCAGACTTCTGTCACCTACATATTTTCTCTGTGCTCTGCTATGTGGCATAGATGTGAAAATCTGTAGCATCTTTGAGTCCCTCCCTAAGTCACTCATACTAAACATCATGATTTCATAAATACTTGTGATGGAAAGGGAATCCTGGAAAAGGGGTTTAAACTGCAGTAACAAGGCCAGGCAAGATGGCTCATGCCTGTAATCCCAGTGCTTTGGGAGGCTAAGGCAGGAGAATTGCTTAAGCCCCAAAGTTTGATATCAGACTGGGCAACATAGCGAGATCTCCTTTCTAGAAAAAATAAAAAGTAAAAAAGTATAGTAGTGCACACGTGCAGTCCCAGCTACTCGGGAGGCTGACATGAGAGTATTACTTGAGTCCAGGAGTTCCAGGCCACAGTAAACTATGATCTCGCCACTGCACTCCAGCTTGGGTGACTGAGTGAGACCCTGTCTCTAAGATAGACAGACAGACAGACAGACAGATAGATAGATAGATAGATAGATAGATAGATAGATAGATAGATAGAAAAGAATAAAATAAAATAACAGTAACAAAAACTGGCAAAATAAAACAGAGGTTGTCTCTGAAGTGTCTTTTGGGCAGTCCAACTCCCTGACGTTTGTGAGGATGAGGCCTCTTGATTTTGCTAGCTCCTCTCTTCGTCCTTCCTATTCTCTCCTCTACCCTCTTTTATTCTTCTATCCTCCATGAGAATAGAGCACTTCTCTCCAGAGACTCTAAAGTTGAATTGTTCGAATGTCCTATGGCCTTGCTCTCATACCATCTACTCAACACGTATTAAAATAGCTTTCCAAGCAAAGGCAATTCCCATTCACTCCTTGACAAAGGAATTGTGGTGCCAGATTACACATTTTTTTTCCTCCCATATTACAATAAAACTTTCATATTAAGACATGAAAGCAACACAGACCTTGAATAATGTATTATTCCTTAGTTGCTATTTACATAACCAATTGGAATACAAATCATTAGTGTACATAGCTTGCTGTCCGTGGAAACTAAGAATATAAAATCAATGGGGGATTATGTGTAGCAGTTTTTTTAGTGCCTCAGAAAGCTAGGCAGCAGTAAGTTACGTTCCTTCAGTTGTTTTTCTGCGTTGCTAGATAGTTCTAAAAGCTGCTAGTTATGACCATACAACATGGGCTGTTTGAATTCATTTAGCTATTATTAGCAGGATGCTTCCTGCGTGTTTTTATTTTAAAAAGAGACATAGCTTCAAATTTGGAGAAATACAGCATCTAATTTATTAATAGTTGATCCTGAGAAACTATTAATAAATCATTAAATAATATAAATTACTTATATTTGGGGGGTCCATTTTGACCTTTTCTTGAGTTTTCTCTGAAGTGTCTGCAACCGTCTTTACTTAACAATCATGTTTAATTTTTTCTCTTTCCTGATTAGTAGATTGTGGCTCAGAGCCTTCCCTTTCCTATCTGTGGAGAGACTCGTTTGTCTGGATTCTTTCTGTTGGTAGCTCACTTTATACATCAGGTTTACAATATTTCAGAATAGACATTAAAGGAAGGGGAACCCCTAGTACATTCATTTCCTCTGAAATCGGAAGTAACATACTCCACTGAACCCTACAAGAGTATGAATACTTTTCATTACTGTTACTTTCATCTGACAGCTGATGTATTTGACTTAAGAATACAGATCTGGGGAGGGCATGATGGAAAATGCCCAAAGAGCCCTTTTGATGAGCACTGATTAGAACCAAGCCTGTTTCCTTAGGCTTTGTGTCCTGCCTGAAGTCAGAAAATAAGTTTCAACTCTGGTCCTTTGGGAAGGTAGCAGTAGTTTTTCACCTCTACATGCAGTGATTCTAAAATATGTAAGAGCAATAATGGCAAATTCATTACTGGGTGAAATATAAAGAAGATGGCAACTAGGAACACTTTGCCAAAGCAGCATCATCGGTTATAAGCAATGGTCTGCCAGTAAACGTTTAACAACAGACTCTCTAAAGAAAGAAAAGGCCCCTGATTTGTAGCCTCTGCCAATGTCTTTGGCTACTCCCACCATGGCTGAAGGCTGAAGTCAAGCTACTGACGAAACCACACTCAAAATGGATTTGGTGAGAGATACAGACCATTGATTCCTGAGAGCTGGCTCCATCTCACCCCTAGAGGCTTACAACGTTATTGTTTGTCAGTTGGTTGGTTTCCTGGTGGGTAAGCACAGCCGTAAGAAGGAAGGGAGGTTGCTTTGATGCTCATCAGTCCTTTTTGAGAGCAACGTGGAGTTTCAGGATTGGGTCTTTTCCAATCTCCAGCTTCCCATTCCTGCATAAGATACCGAATAGCTTTCCATTTTTCATCACTGCAGAAATAACTCAGAAACTCAAAAGAGCAATCCACTGAAAGGAGTTAAAAACTGACCCCCATAGGAAAGATAATAAGCACATATCATCCTAGTTATATCCATGCAGTAATGCCCCTGAACCTTGGGCTTGGGTTGTTTATGCAGTTTCTCTGTCACAGGATCACACGCTATTGTAACAGCACTTGTCCCCTTGCTGTGTTGTTACTTGTTTGTGTGTCTCTCTGCCCAGTAGACCCTGAGCTCCTTGAGGGCAGGCACCATTCGTTTTTGTTTTTTCTTCTTTATCTCCAAACCTGAGGAGAGTGCCTGGTTAATAACAGGCTCTTTTCCTGCCTTCTGTGCTTCCACAGGGGGCAACTCTAAGGGCCTTTCCAGCTCCAGATCTCCCCCTGGGAGAAACAAAGCCTTTTGTTGAAGCCTCTTTGCAATTAAATTTTCCCTTTGCTTAATCTGGCTTCCCTCACACCTTTGTAGGAATTGTTTCTGAGAGTGCTCTGTAAAGTATCTCCTACTTGCAAGTCGCCATTTCAGAGACAATATTTAATTTATGACATTTTGAATATTGCATAGAGAAATGTGGAAATTCATTTGGCCACTTTTCTCGAGTAGTGCACAGTATGAAATAATTTGCATTATTCAAGAATGAGTATCACATGAAACCAGTGGCCCTTTGCTTGAGGGTAGTATTAAACTGGATGATTCATTACAATCTTTGACTTCCTAAAAATCTATCACTGAGCACTGAAATCACCTGACTTAGCTGTGATTAATGTGATTGATAGAGTTTCAAGGCAGACTGCAAACGCTTTGAGAAGGAGTTCTACCATAATCACAAAGTCTTATCCTGGATAATGTTGAATAATTGCTATGGATTATTGGCCATTTATTGGCAGGGGTAGGTACTCCCGTTGAAGAGGTGGATATGTGCCTTTGGTCCCAAGGCAGATGCTATATTCATTTGCAAAAGAAATCACCTTTTAATAGAACTTACTTTCACATCACCTGAATTCCTTAGTATGTCATCTGGGATTCTTGGATATCAACAATTCCCACATGTTCTGTGTGTCACATTGTCAATTCAATCAGACATCTGCTTCTGGAATAATAAAGCTGTGTTTGTGGTGCCAGCACATACCTCAGATTCTGTGAGTCAGAAAGCCTATTGTGGCATGTACTTGAACCATCCATGTCTGCACAGCAGATTTCTCTGGAAAACAGTTTTTTTTTTTTTTTTTTTTTTTTTTTTTTTTTTTTCTTTTTGTTGCACAATTCAATGAAAGTGTCTTAATGTATGAATCTCAGAAATCAGAATGATTAACTTCAGACTTTGGCATGCCATCAAACAGTCATTATTAACACTGGGCTTGTGTGCCCTAGTTTTAAAATGAAATTCCTAATTTAATTATATCCCAGTAGCCCTCAATGGATTGACAGTGTCCTTCTTATTAATGAGATCTTAGTCTCAATTCTAGAAGATGCTTCTTTCAGGTATCAGCAAAGTGGGACAAGTAGACTTTCAGCAATTTTCCCAAATTAAGGAAAACTAGGAAGGGCTATTATAATCACATTGCAATCACCAGTATCACAAATTAGAAAAAGAACTATAGAACTGCAGGTACTATAAAACACAGAGTGAAGTTATATTTCTTTCTCTCTCTTTTTATAGATATATATATACTATATATGTGTGTATACACACATTTATGTATGGGTACATATGCTATATATATATATACTGTATATACTGTATATATATATATATATACACACACACACATATGTGTGTATATATAGTATATGTACTCATACATAATTATGATTATGTTATATATGTACATACACATATATAATTATGTATGTGTATTAAATACACATACATTCTATAATTATATAACATACACTATATTATATATAATTATAATGTTATATACACATAAAATATATCAATTATATAATATAGTGCATATAATTATTTAATTATATGGTGTATACATTATATGATTATATATAATACAGTGCATATATTAATATATGTGTATTAGATATTTTATTTTATATATGTATATATAGACATACATATATATACATATACATATGTGCATATATATATATATAAATATATTATGTGTGTATATATACACACATATAGATAGATAAGTAGACCAATGTAGGTGTGTGATATATAGAAATACATATTATAATTTTCATCACTTTTTTATGTGGTGTAAAGCAGGAAGTGATTGTCATTATAGGAGCTTATTAAATTTTTTTGTCTCATGAATTGAACACAGAGTTTTGCATTTTATGATTGAACTTGTTTTTCTCTTCTGTTTCCTTCCTTTTGCCTTTCTTAATACTGCTGAACATAAAGCAAGACTGTAGTCACACCACACTAGGCCTGAGACATTCCCACTATGCTCAGAGACCCATAATTTGAGAACAGGCCTCCTGTGAAGAGAACAGTTCACGTTAACAATTTTTTTTCCCCAGCATCTTCTGAGCTTCCCTCGCATATTCTGGCCTGAAATGCAGAGGTCAGGGGGAACACTGGGGAGAGGGCTCCCAGGACCTAGCAGTGCGATTATCACAGCTGCTGCGGGGTCGCTGTTTCCACAGCCACATTCCGGAGCTGTGAATGGTGCCCAGACATAAATCCCAGCCCCTCTTTATCAGTGCTAACAGATGGCCACCTCATGGTGAGACTTGTTTTATGGCAGAGACTTTATACACAGTTTGGAGCAGCCACCCTTGTATAAAATGTGACTATAATGATACCATCACATTCCCCACCTCTATCTAGAAAGCACAAATTTGTAACATACATGCTTTGGTACAGGTATTAGCTGCATCAATCTAAATTTTGTGGAGGTAGCAAAATCACCGATGGACTTGTTGAGCAAAAAATAGTACTTTACGGAACCCATGTGGGTTCATTCACATTCTCATACTGGGCTAGATCTTTAAAAGATATACCTAAAACATGGAAAGATGGTAAGAGTATCAAAGACAAGTAAAATGAAAGGATGGGAACTGCACTGTATCTTGATGAAATCAGACAAACATGGGCGTTTAAAAAGACGTAAGTAACAAAATGGGCTTAAAACACAAAATTATTTAGTTATTTGGGCTTAAGCCCGGAAAAAACACTATTTCATTTCTTACTGTAATGAAACATAATCTTCAAACTAGAAAAAAACAGAATAAACATACAAAGAGGAAACAATTGTAATAATAATAAAACATAAGATCAAATATGTGAAAAATAGATAAAAATCAGACCTTACCACTTAAAATCAGTTTAAGATTCCAGGCACGAATGAGTGACATTACAGCATACTGGAAAAAAAAAAAATTGCAGATACTATGTCATGTCCACCTTAGCAGCACAGCTTGCTTGCTTTCTCATTTTAAAGCAGAGAAAACAGTCAAACATCAGATCATCCTGCATCAAAAGCAAATGTAGCACTGGGCTATATATCCAGAAAAACAAAGATGTGTCCTCATTAAAACTGTTATTTGGTATTGTGTTTTCAGAGAACATGTTTACATTGATGCTGATGAAATAGATCTGATTTTTATGAACTAAAATTTTGAAGAAAAGAGAATATTATGTGCATTCGCTGAAAGGATTGGAATATTTTAGCCTAGAAAAGATTTGAGAAGAAAGATAAGCTAGTTCAAATATTTGAAAGGCTGTCAGATAGATGAAGATTTAGACTTCATTTATGTCATTGCATTGGACAAAAGAAAAATCGTTAAGTTGAAGTTAACGGTAAACAGGTTAAATCAGAGTTAAGACAGATTTTGTAAAATTGCCAGCTGTTTAAAAGAGGAGATGAACAGCTCTGAGACAGTGAATCCTGTTCAAATGGAAGGTGAAGACAGTTGTTCAGGTTTATGGTGGAAGGAATTCCTGTATTGTATGAGTGACTAAATATGATGACCTCACAGATCTCCTTCATTTCTTTTTTGCTGTTATTGAGACAGAGTCTCACTCTGTCTCCCAGGCTGGAGTGCAGTGGCATGCTCTCGGCTTCCTGCAACCTCTGCCTCCCATGTTAAACTGATTCTCGTGCCTCAGCCTCCTGAGTTGCTGGGACTATAGGTGCATACTACTATGTCCTGCTAATTTTTGTCTTTTTAGTAGAGATGGGGGTCTCACCATTGTTGGCCAGCTGGTCTAGAAGTACAGGACTCAAGCGGTCCACCCGCTTTGGCCTCCCAAAGTGCTGTGATTATAAGCGTGACCCACTGCATCCAGCCCATTTCTAAAATTCTGTTTGGTTTTGGGGCAGAGTGTCATTCTGAACTTATTCAGCAACTATGCAGGGCTGTAATATTTGAGCGGTGCTATTCATTCAAGCCATTTTATTTTTATAAATTGTAAATAGCAGGATATAGGGGAAATATTCAAATAAAATGTCTTTGAGTGATGTAGATGGTATCCTGTAAAACTATTGATTAAGTACCAACATCATTGCAACTGATGGCATAACCCAGTGTCAGATCAGTAAGTTTTGTCAGGGCAAGGCTGCCAATCCACAAACTGAAAACAGGTGACAAAAGTTCCCTGGGGGACTTGGCATCTGTAAATAACCAGTTACTGTAAAAGCCCTGGTCAGACACAAGTTAGCTTCATTGCTGATGGCATTTTTAATAGCTGAAGAATCTCACAGCTTTATTTAATTAGAATTGTAGTATATACAATATACATGCACGTGATCACCTTTAACAATTGTTTGATTCTCTTTTACTTTGTTAGCCTAAGTTACAGTATGCCAGTCAGACATTTTATTTCTGTGACACAAAATGATCAGAAACACGTGATGGAAGGCAAGATGAACTTGTCTGTCTATACTGCTGGAGGGTTTCTCTGTTGCATTTTCTCTGGTTCCTTCATTCATCCGTAACCCACCCTTAAGGAGAAATCAAATACATATGTACTTGGTTTCTGTTCAGCGGAAATTAAAGCCCATGAAAACCAAACTGTGGTTTGAACTGAAAACACTCATGGTTAAAGTATGTTACCAGCCTTTCTGACATGGTATTCTACAACCCTCCCTCCCGCCAATGGAGATGGAAGTGAATTAAAGTTTATTCATAGGGGAATTGACATGTAAGACAATGGCTGAAGAGACAAACTGCTAACATTGTCTAAAATAGTGTGTTTTCTAAGCCTTGGGTCTTTGACTTCAAAGCTTCTTTGGAAAGTATGATGGAAAGTGAGAATTTAGTAGAAAAGCCAAGCTACTTTGTTTGGAGAAAAACGAATAGCTTAGAATCCTTTAGATATGGCATGGGAAGATTTCTGTAGATTCCTGAATGCTATTGGCCAGTATTTCAGTTAATACAGTAAGATCATTTTTCTTCTGACTATACTCAGTAATTTGTCAGAAAAGCATTTGCTTTATGGAAATAGTAAGTTTCTGCACCTATAACAATTGAGACAGGTCATAAAACAGAATAGAAATATAAAGGACAACAAGAGAATGATTTAAAATACCGTTTTTGAAAAATAAATGCAATATGAAGTCAAATAAAATATATTGCATGCAATTCAGAAGTTTACTCACCTCTACATTTTCTGTTTTCTCTGTAGTTACATAGAGAACTCTAAGGCAGAAGTCGGCCCCATAATGTGGCTAGTTTTTTAGCCTAAATGACAAAGCAGTAGAGGGCATTGGAAGAATTTCAATCTCATGCCTATGTTCTTTGGCCTCTGTCCCCCAGCCTCTTCCCTGTACCTTATCTTCATATGCTGCATTGTTTTCTACTAGGCATTCTTCTGTTCTCCAAAATAAAGAAAGCACTTTGCATGACTGGCTTTGGTCAAGGCTTTGGTTTGTATTTCATGAGTTTATTGAAGTCATGAATGGCTGATTTATTGTTTGAGAATAACTTTCTGGTCATCATGGCCTTCATACTTTGTATGCATCAACTGTCCCGTCATCATGATAATCAGGAGCCTGGATCCTTTTAAAGTTTGAGAACAGTAATCCCCTTGGAAGATTACAATGACATTTCCAAGACAGTTTATATGAGGAAAATGGAATCAAGCAATAGACAGTGAATGCCTTCCGGTGTGTAACTGTGATGTGAACTTAAGCTTTTCATGTATAATGAAAGCTCTGTTGGATTACACACATCATCCTTCAGATTTCATGGCTGTTGCTAACTGCAAAGCTCAAGCAGTAGCCTCCTCTGCGGTTAATGAAGATACTATCTTGGCTTCCTATTTTTAAATTCAGAAAATGGTTATGGTGTTTTTCTGTTTATTTTATTGCACAAACATAAAAACATATTTTAGACCCTTTTGACTATGAAATTCTCAAATCCTCAAGTGTGGCTTTGTAACTCCTGGGGATACTACCATGATTCAGAAAGGGATTTCTGACGCGTAAGATGCAGCATCTGGGTGGCATCTTTATTGGATCAAGAACTAGGGAAGTGAAAAAGCGATCGAGAACAAGCCTGGTGTTGTACTGGTGCCCCTGGGTAGTCCTGAAGGAGTCCCAATAAATCTAGACTAAACATTTTCTACCATGAGAGACTCTCTCTGGGCTTTGTTCCAGTCTCACAGAAGGATTTGCTGAAGTTGGCTTGGACCTAGAAAGCCTAAAATCTAAGGGGTAGGTGAAGAATAAACTATGCAGCTGTTCCCAGAGACGTCAAGTTCTGCACTGCTCCTGATTCTGTGTTAGCAAGACTTTTGATTTTAGATATGATTTAAAATAATATATGATTAATTGATAATACAGCCCACTGGTGATTATTGTTAGATTTTAAAGAAGCTGACTATTGAGATTCATCGTTCCTTTTTACATTTTGTTACTTACCTTTTAGTTACTTCTGTTTTTCAAGAAGCTCTTGAGAATGAGAGGAGTGAATGCACCTGTGTTTTCATATGCTAATCATAAGATGAGTGAGTTATTTCAAGAGGTGAAAATCATTGGCCAAAACTAAATTTCCCAGTTAACTGTATATTTGGGTTTATCACATAGTTCAGTTCCTTGTTATAATGGGTAAGTAGAAAAATACTAGAAATGTACATGCTAGTTACTATTTTCTCTTAACAATCAAGGTTGTTATACTAGAAATCAGAGGTAAGAATTAAATAAGAGGGCTGAAATGGGGGCTGAGATGTGCCCTGTGTATCCTGGTGAGTAGGAAGGCTGGATAGGGCCTTGATGTGAAGGCTGGGGTTTGGAATTCTCGGATGAAGAAAAATGAGCAGCTTCTAGGCAAAATAAATGCTTTTGGGCTTTTCTCCAAAGATTTACTAAGAAACTGTGTTGTTCTAGACTTTTCTGCTTGGTTTTCCGTTTATTCATGTGTCAACAAACGTTTCTTAAACTCCTTTTTCATGAAGCAATGTGTCTGATCATAACTTGTTATGACCATAACAAGTTGGGATTATAACTAGTCGACTCAGCCCATCCAAGAAGGAATGGAAGATGTGTTTACGTGTGATATAAGGTGGCATATGTTCATTGCCATGCCAAGAGGGAGAAAGTTCTTGCGAACGTGTAATCAAGCTGGGGATCTGATTGGGCAGGGGCTGCTAAAGCACAGGGCAGATGAAGCGAGACCTCCTAGAAACAGGGAGTGGTGTGCATTCTGCATAGAGAGAGGAAGGTTCAATCATTACCTGGGGAGTGGGAGAGCACCTCCTTATAGCTACAAGGTTTGAAAGGTGAATTGAGACGTCATTTGAAATTGACTTGAAGATCAGACTAGGATGCCCAGCCTTTATCCTGTGGACAATTTAGAGCCAGTCTATGTTTTTGAGCAGGACTTCTATGACTATCAAAATGTATCTGGCTGCTCATCAGTGATGAACTGGATAAAGGAAACGCAGTACATCTACACCGTGGAATTCCATGTAGCCGTAAAAAGAATGAAATCATGTCCTTTCAGCACCATGGATGCCCCTGGAGACCATTATCCTAAGCAAATTAATGCAGAAACAGAAAACCAAAGACCCAACATGATCAATCAAAAGTAGGAGCTAAACACTGAGTACACGTGGATATTGAGAGCGAAACAATAGACAGTAGAATCTACTTGAGGGTGGATGGTGGGGCGGGGGGGGGGATGAGGATCGAAAAACTACTTATGGACTACTATGCTCACTACCTGGATGAAGAAATAATTTGTACACCAAATCCAAGCAACATGCAACTTGCCCATGTAACAAACCTGCACGTGCACATCCCACAATAAAATTTGGAAGTAAAAAAAAAAAAAAAAAAGATGTATCTGGCAATTGTGACCAAGGGAGAGTGGATTGAGAAGAGAATGGATACAGGGCACAGTTTGAGGTGTTATATGAGTTATGTTTTTAAAAACCTTAACTTTTACATATGGTTGAAATAAGAAGGAACTGGTACTTCATTGACCAGTTGGAGAAACTTGGGGTAATTAGTGTCCTTAGGGAGCTTTTTACTGCACTGGTGAAACAGATATATTTAAAACCTTACTACTTTCTATGTACATGTAGTGAATAATCAGAATTAAGAAAAATATCTTAAATTGTAGGTTAACTTGTATTTTTGCTAAAGGAAAAACCTGTTAAGATTTTATTAACTTTCCTATGGTGGAAGCAATGCAGTAACTCTTCAGTCCACAGATTAAAATTTAGATTTTTAACTTAGAGTCCCTAATGAGATTTAAAAGAGTTCTTAACTTTGAATTTTAATTATATATTTTTTCTTAATAAGCTAAGCCTATGGTTAATTTCTATCTTTGTGAAAACTTTGTCATTTTCAATTGATGTAGGTGTTTTGATTAGCATTCTTCAAGATTTGATTTTATATATATGTGTGTGTGTGTATGTATATATGTGTCTATATATTCACACATATAGACACAGATGTAGAAGGATATATATGTATATTTTTAAAGTTTAAGAATAGTAAAGGAAATTTTATATATAAAATTCATTATCGTCAAGGAATTTGGTGGGAAAGGAAGGATATTTGTTCAAGAATATGTTAGGCTTTCTACTTCTAATTAGAATTTCTACCTTCTATTAAAATCTGTAAGTAGAAACACAAAAAAATATTGCTTTGGTAGTCTCTACAGAATCAGAAGACATACATTTCAGGTTTACCTTTAGAGAAACAGCAGTTTTGTCAGTACAGGAAGAAGGTATAATACTGGAATTTTCCCTCTGATGATGAATTGCCAGTCTGAGAGGAAGTGGTTGGGGAATGGTGGCCCACCAGCCCAAAAGCCCCAACAACAACCGTTAATAAGCACTCTTTGGTTGAACACCCATCATTATGGGGGCTGAGCTCCTTGGGAGAGTGCCATTCTACCTCCATTTGATACTCAGAATTGTCAGTAAGAGAATGAATGGAAGCCTGTAAAATTTTCCTGAAAGAGACAGAAAAAGTCATCATTTGGAGTAAAGAATAAGAAACTAAAATTAGAACATTTCACTTTTTTAAGAGATAGGTGAAACTAGAATCGTGATAGTTACTTTGATTATGTTAACAAGTAAGACTCCAGATATTTTATGTATACCATGTTTTACATGTCAAACATTTTCAGTATCCTACTTTTGAGAGCCTAAAAGGTTGGAGAGCAAGTTTGACAGAGTGCAGAAACAGTTTGCCTTCTGAAGCCATGTTTGAAAAGCTAGAGAAAGACTCAATTGTCTAGATTATGAGGCTGTTCCTTTAAGTGGGATTACTTATGTCACGTTTGCTTCAGGAAGTAGGTAAGTGGCCAATTTCTCATGTAGTTCCACAGTCTTCAACAAAATAAACTTATTACTGGATCCTCATTGCACCATGAGATGTAAATTGTTAGTTCCACAACCAGCTGGTGGTTTCTGCGGCCCAGGGAGGGCTGTCAGCCAGTCTATGGGCCGAAATGTTGGTGACAAAGCAATATCAACATGGAAATATGTAGTGGCTCAAAGACCATACTTCACTGGCTGATGGCTGGACTTGGCTGAGGGGAAGAAAGGAAAAATAAATCATCCTGGTGTTTACTGTGTCTGGAAGTGAAGTCAAGAATTATCTTGAATGTGGGAAGAAAAACTTTCACGGGGAATGAAGGAAAGAAACAGATGAGTATACAATTAGGGGACCTAATTTCAAAATCTTGTGTTCTTCTCACAGCTAGCCGTGAATGCCCTGTACTGTCTCTTAGCCACTTACAAACTCTGTGAGGGCGGAGACTGGGTCTGGGTTGCTTACTATGAAAACCATGGAGAACCTGGTTGGCATTCAGTAGATTTCTCTTAAATAAATGAGTGAACAAATACCTAAACTTTGACTGTGATTATGCTTAGTAACAGAATTATGCCAGTTTAAATAATGAAACAATGCAACACTCTGGTCTTGATTCTTAAAGGTACATTGTTGAATGACCTAGGAAAAGGTCATCTTCTGACCTTCATAATGAAAATGAGTGTGTTAAACAAATTTATCGCTATTCCATTTTCATAAAAGTCATCTGAACACACAGTTTAAAGAGTTTTAAACCATCGGCTCTGTCATATCTCACTTCCCAGAGGCAACTATTTTCACTTCTTTTTAGCTGTTTTCTGATGGTATTTTTCTATATATATCTAAATAATAGGGTTATAATGGTAGTTCTGGTTTTTCATCTTTAGTAAGTATCTCTTAAAACACAACAGAAGATGATATTTTAGCTCTTTAAATGTAATCCAGGCCCCTGTCACCCACCTTCCTGCCAGCTTTCCGATATTAACATTGTTAGCTATGTTACTAATGAAGGCACTTTTTAGAGCTGAGAAGTTTCAAATATTATTTCCTTCGTCTCTCTTTTGAGTTGGATTCCCTGTTTCATAAATGTCTTGTCTTTTCCTTGATTTACTGTCTGATTTGGGTCCAACATATCCTCTAGTAGTTTTCTGGAAAAGAATACTTTGGACTGAGATGGGTGGATCACTTGAGGTCAGGAGTTGGATATCAGCCTGGCCAACATGGTGAAGCCCCACCTCCACTAAAATTATAAAAATTAGCTGGGCATGGTGGTGCACATCTGTAATCCCAGCTACTTGGGAGGCTGAGGCAGGAGAATGGTTTGAACCTGGGAGCTGGAGATTGCAATGAGCTGAGATCCTTCCACTGCCCTCCAGCCTGAGGAGGGAATGACAGAGCGAAACTCCTTTAAAAAAAAAATGCATTGTAGATAAATACCTCAGCTTTTTCATCCCTAAGTAGCCTACCCCATGCAGAGCTGGCTTCATATTGAATTGTAAGTTGAAATTCATTTATCCATGCAATTTTGAAGGCATTGCTCTTTTGTCTTCTAGTTTTCCCGTGCTGTTGTTCAGAAATCCTAAGTAACTTTTTTTTTTTTTTTTTTTTTTTTTGAGACTGAGTCTCACCCTGTTCCCCAGGCTAGAGTACAGTGGCATGATCTCACTGCACTCACTGCAACCTCTGCCTCCCAGGTTCAAGTGATTCTCGTGCCTCACCCTCCCAAATAGCTGGGATAACAGGTGCCCACCATCATGCCTGGCTAATTTTTTTGTATTTTTAGTAGAGATTCAGTTTTATTCTGTTGTCCAGGCTGGTCTTGAACTCCTGACATCATGATCTGCCCTCCTCAGCCTCCCTAAGTGCTGGTATTACAGTGTGAGCCACTGCACCCAGCCCTAAGTGATTTTAATCTTTGGTGTTTGATCTCTTCTTTCACTTTCTCTCTCCATCTCTTAACTATTTTTAGCTGCCATTAGTGTACATAAATTTCATAATGATGTGCCCAGACGTGGGTACAGTTCTTCCATTGTAGGACACACAGTGGGTTCTATCAGTCTGAAAACTCATCGTTGCTGTGAAACTGTTTTGGATGATTTAATTTTTTCCACCTCTATATTTATTCTCTCCCTTTTGTGTGTGTGTGTGTGTGTGTGTGTGTGTGTGTGTGTGTGGTCTATTATTGAGGTCTGAGTCCTTTTGGAATAGTATTTTCTGCCTTCTTGCTGTATCCATAAATGGCAGAGAGATGGGGACATGGAATCTCATGTGTCTCTTTCTTTTTTTATAAGGGCACTAATCCTATCATGGGTGGCCCACCCTCATTACCTAATCTGAGCCTAATTACCCTCCCAAAGGCTACACCTTCAAATGTCACCCAATTGGAGATTAGGCTTCAATATATAAACTTGGAGAATATAAATATTTAATTAATAGCACCGGGTGTCCCTCTGTTTTACCCTTTCCAGATAATATGCCTCCAGTTTTCTGCTAAATTGAGCAGATCATCTAGTAGTCTAGCTGCTGCTTAATCCTCCTGAATTTCCTACCTTACCTTCCCCATGTTTTTGGTATATCCAATCTGTGAGCAAATCAGCATTCTATTTTTCTGGAGGCTAAACTTTGTATCTCTTCCATTCTTTTTCATTTTGTTTGCTTTATGGATTTATGGTTTTAAAGGTCCCTAAACCTGGATTTTGGTGAGTTTTATAATAATAGCAGAAACAAATGTATAGATTCAGCTTACACTTTTTAACCTGAAGTAGATTAATCTTTAAGATTCCTTCTGACTCTCAAATTGTACATGTCAATTTCTCTATTATCTCCGTAGATTTGTTACTTGGATTTTTTTTTTCTTGTTTCTCTACTGTTTATTTTTATTCCACTGTTTATAAAACCCTGAGCAGCTTCATTCATAGTTGATTTATAAGTGCAGTAAAGAGTGTTGTGTTAAAAAGGATTTAGTAGGCCAGGTGCAGTGGCTCACGCCTATAATCCCAGCACTTTGGGAGGCCAAGATGGGCGAATCACGAGGTCGAGAAATTGAGACCATCCTGGCCAACATGGTGAAACACCGTCTCTACTAAAAATACAAAAATTAGCCAGGTGTGGTAACACGCGCCTGTGGTCCCAGCTACTTGGGAGGCTGAGGCAGAAGAATCCTTGAACCCAGGAGGCAGAGGTTGCAGTGAGCCGAGATTGTGCCACTGTACTCCAGCCTGGCAACAGAGCAAGACCCTGTCTCAAAAAAAAAAAAAAAAAAAAGGCTTTGATGATATGGAAATCTTCTATAAATTCCTTTTTGGAAAAGAAAATCTTAGGGTGTAAAGAAGTTTTCATTTTCAAATTTAATTTCAATCCAGTTCTGATGTTAAAGTAAGTTATCACCAGCAGAATTCAGTGTTACTAATGGGTGTTAGAGTTTCAGAAACATAGCAATAGCAGGTGTGTTTTATTTCTAGTTTCACCCCTCAGTAATTAGTTGGCATTTGAATGGGGTTTTAAATAGTGTGCTACCAATCATTCATAATTCCACATAAAAGCACTTTAGCTTTGATTACAATTGGACCTGCTATTTGATGGGCAGTAAATTGGAGGTATGAGAGGCAAGTAACTCGTTATTACAATGATGGGTTGTTGACTACTCTGCAAAGTATTGATTATAAGGTAAGAATAAGTTCTCATAATTATTATTTCTTACATCTGTGGAAATGATGGAACAAGAACAGAGTAATCTTGACTATTATTACCTACAAGTATTTCATTTTATGTATGCATGTATATATAAAGTGTGTATGCTGTGGAATAGGAAAGGAATGTCTCTTGATAAAATATCTCCAGGTTGAAGATTCTCAGTCCATGTTGACATACTAGTTTTTCAGACTTAACATATATTTAGCTTGATTTAACCAAACTTTCACGAACTTTATTTGCTGTGGGACCTGTTCTCTTCCACTTCTGCATGAGACTTTAAATGCTCCCATAGGAAAAAGGAAGGGGGAGATTAAAGTCAATTTTGTGATACCTCTGCACAATACTAACCTTTGCCTCCTGATCCTAGTTCTGTACTTGGCGCAATATTCAACAAATAGTTTCAAAATAATCTGAGCCAATTTAGATAAACTTAACTTCTTCCTTTCATCTATCCAATCTCTATCTACCTACCTACCTACCTATAGATAGATAGATATATAGATAGATAGATAGATAGTTTTTTTTGTTTGTTTTTTTTTAGACTAAGTCTCTCTTTGTGGCCTAAGCTAGAGGGCAGTGGTTCGATTTCTGCACACTGCAGACTCCACCTCCCAGGTTCAAGTGGTTCTCCTGCCTCAGCCTGCCGAGTGGCAGAGATTGCAGGCACTCACCACCACGCCTGGCTAATTTTTGTATTTTTTGTAGAGACAGGGTTTCAGGTTTCGGCATTTTGGCCATCTTGAACTCCTGATCTCAAGTGATCTGCCTGCCTCGGCCTCTGAAAGTGCTGGGATTACAGGCATGAGCCATTGTGCCTCTTTAAAGTAACTTTTTCAAATTATCATCTGAGTTAGTTGGGGTTTTGTTTTCCTTCTTGCTTTTGACTCTCTGAAAGTACCACTTGACCAGTTTGCCTTACTACCAGGGGTTAGTTACATGACCAAACATGGCAATGTGAGCTCCTGCTTACCTCCTAAAATCAGCTTGCTCCTGGGAAGTGGGCCTTTTCATAGTGGAGAAATGGCGAAGCCTAGATAATTCAGACTCATCTGGGAGCCTGGCATTTGGTTCATTTTCTATTTGAATCTGTATCATTGAAAATGTCTCCTTAAAAAAACAATTTCCTTTTCTTAGTGTCATATATCCTGGGTACCATTTGAAGTAATATAAAAGCATCTTCAGTGTTACTCAAACTCTCCTTGATTTTCATAGCGCCTCTGACTTTGTGTTTCAGTTATATTTTGCTAAACTGTTGACAAACGAGACATAAAAGATGAGAATGACTGTCAATTTGATGGCGTGATTGCATTTTTTAATAGCAAGATGATTTTGTTTTCTTTGACATCTCTTTTATGCTTAAATGAATGGGTCTTTGTAGTGGTTATATCTAGTCGAAGGGTTCAGTGTATTGACAGATTTTTGCAAGTTGTACTTAGGATGGAACCCTATATTCTTAGGTATTCCTCACAGGAACTAATTAACTGCTAAACAAACAGTAAAGGATCAGTCATATTTGTGATGTCTTGTGTCGTAGTCTGCTCATAGATTGGGTGGTGTAAACAACAGACATGTATTTCAGTGCAGTTCTGAAGGCTACCAGTCCATGTACAAGTTGGCAGCAGATCTGGATGCTGGTGAGGGACCTCTTCCTGGTTTATAGCTGGCCTTCTCTTGCTGTGTCCTCACATGGCATTTATTTGGTAGGGGCCAGACGTCTATGGAAATGATACAGCAAGAACTTAGTTATCTATGTGTATATATACATATGTATAAGAAAATGCTTGTAATAATGATAGTTAAGATTATAAGCAGGGAGAGAGAACACTTGCAATCTGATATTTCTTCTCATAAAAACACTTACCTTATTGGATCGGGGATCACTGATCCAATATTTCTAATTTGGATTAGTGTCAAATTTCTAACCTCATTTAACTTTACTTAATTCGATAGATGCTCATCTCCAAATATAGCCAAACTAGGTGTCAGGATTTCAAAATACAAATCATAAGGAGACAAATTTTATAAAATTTGTTGTATTTTTCATTTTGAGTTGGTCTTGATTAATTTATTAATGTTTAAACTTAAAGTGATGAAGAAAAATGCCACAGCAGTTTTATATCTTTATTTCAATGGAGAGAATTGGTGCCTAATGATTTTTGTGACAAGTATAAGATTTTTAAAAAATCTTGTGTTATTTTTGCTTCTCAGCTCTTTGACAATTGCTGAACCACTATTGATGATCATTACTGACAATTACTGAAAACGATTGCATCTTCAGAGAATTTCAATAGTGGCTCTCTGTTTCTGTGTTTTAAATTTAACTTAAAATTATTTGAGTTTGTTGAAGAGTCAATGCAATTTGAACAATTTAGTGTTTGCCTCTATCAAGCTCTGCTTCACATCCTAAACCTTAAAGATGATATAGTTGGCACAGACTTTTATACATGAAGAAACTGAGGCCCGGAGGGAAGTGTTATTAAAGTCTTGATACATTGGTTTGTAGTACATGCTTTTTTCTTTTGTCAATTTATGTAGCTGGAGGTGCAATTGAGACTTGAAGCTCATTCTTCATTCCTCTGGAGATGATTTAATAGGTGAATATGTTCTACACCTGATGCAGCAGAGCGTTAGCAGAAAAAGACCTCTAAGCCTCACCCAGACATCTGACCTGTCTTTTCTTAGTAAGTTTACTCAGAGCCTGGAAGCATCTCTGCACAAAATGATGGGTTGAGATGGAGTTTCACAGAATAAGTGAAAGTCAGGCTAGGAGGTGTCAATTTTATTTTTCATTGGTGGCTAATTCAGCATGCACCTTTTGGTTAGGTTGCAGTCAACTCTTTGTAAATGCTATCCTATCAACATAAACACAACAAGTTGAGATTACGTGCTCCATAAAATAATGGATTTGTTCAAATGAGTATGGCATTGATTGTAAGGACCCACTGTGGAATGAGAGCGAAATTGCTCATCAGGCCTTTCTGAAGATGAAATTCAAACTCCAATTCATTGTGAAGCTTTCTTGTGATAACTAACCACCCAGAAACTCCTAACCTCTCTTCTCTTTGAGCTGAGTCAGTCCAGTGAGGCAATGTGTGTGAAAACACCCACAGCCCTTTGACAGAGTAAAATAGTAATCTCCAGCGCTGTTATCATTTGTCCAGAATATATGGTATTCATGATGCCTGCCTCTGCAGATTGCTGCAATTCCACATTTTGGTACAAATGACCAGAAACTTTCTCCATAGAGTAAGCTTCTCCATTCATTGTTCTAAAACTGAATTTTTGTAAAATCTTATTGAAATGAAGGAGTCATTTGAAATAGTATTTCAGAATCTTTTTCCTTGAGGAAGAAACAACAATATGTCACATGACAAATTTTAATCCTGGAGTCCCTGAGTGGTCACCTGTGACTGATTGGTGGTAGACACATTCAGAACTGTCCCTCCATTCTGTGAGTCTTTGTCTATTTGGTAACTCCAAGTCTACTATTGCAGTATCCTGCTTCAGACACCTAATCTTTCTTTTCGGATATCATAGACTCCTGGGTTTATTTCAGCTATGGAACAGACTGTTCTTTGCAGCCGATCTAGAAATACCAACAGTAGTATTAACAATCTAATTTGGTTTCTTCAATCCAATGTTAGGACAGTAAAATTAATTAATATATATGTTTTTGTGCAGGGATTGGTAGGTGATAGGATTGTTACATTATTTAAAAATAGAAAACATGCTCACTCACTAAATTTTTGTTAGATAGCAGCAACAACAGTAAGCTTTTTTGTTTTTCCTTTTTGAGATGTCTACCCAGCATCTAGTAAACATGCCTTTACATCTTTAAAGAGCAATGGCCTGTAAAAGTCAGCTTCTTTATTCGTTTTGGTGGATATACAATATAGAATTATAAGGAAATAAACTAAGTAACCTTCATTGTACACAGATAGTCATTCATATTACTGAGGGGACATTGAATTATTATGCAGTTACCTCTTCATTGAACAAAGCACAGTAGATTTGAAAGTAGGTTTATTTCTGTAAGTAAATCTGCTAAAATTTAGATATATTATTTTCAAAATTTCATTTCTGCACTTCGTGGTAGCCTCCAAAGAACCATTTATTTTCAATGTCAACGTACTTTTTCATACCTTTTGTATGTTCTTTAGACTGTTTTTAATCTAAAATTACTTATATCACATTTGATGATATAAATCCTCTTCTAAGCGGCATATTTCTGTAGGTAACTCTTGCTTAAACATTAATGAGAAAATTCTACATCTTTACTATTTACTGAGTGAATCACTTGTTACTTCTAATTATCAGTAGTAGATTTGATAGCAATCTGGTTTGCAGTAAATAATTGGTGAATTCCATTTTAAAATTAATTCCTTTTTCTAAATTAATCCGGCTGAGTTGAGAAAGGGGTCATACTGTTTATCTTGCAAAAAACAAGAAGAAAGGAAAGGAACATTTTTCTTTAATTCTGTAAGTGTTCCTACATTGATACGTGTGGCTTCCTATGGTTTTGTATTGTTTGTTTTGTTCTGCGATGATAAATGCCTACTTGACTTTTTTGGAAGCCAAAATCGGAGGAATTATCCACTGGACTAGCACGATGTACTGCTGAGAGGATGAAGATGTTAAGTCTTCTGGTGTAATAGCTGCTCTTACTTAGTAATTTTAGGTAACTGCAAGGAAATTAGCACCCCAGTGAGATGAGAATATGTATGTAGCTTTATTTCTTTCTGCCTCCCTCCTCTATCTGGGTTCTTCTTTTGTTCCTGTTATTTTCTGGATCCAAGGATTAATGGGTCCCTCCTGTAACCTTGCTGCTCAAAGTATGATCCATGGACCAGGAGTGGCAGCAGCAACACCATTTCTGCTTGTCAGAAATGCACAACCCCAGGCCCGCCTGGGACCTCCCGAGTCAGATCTGCATTTTCACTCCTAATAGTCCCTCACTTCTCTCATGTGAATCCTGGGCCTGTGGGAGGTTTTCCTAGACTTTCCTTAGTACCTGGCCCGCCCAGCTCATCACTCCAATAATTAATCCTGATATTTACCATATAAAAGGTAGGCTTAACCTACAGAGTGATACATCTGTTTAAATGTGTTACTCAGACTTGGTACAGCAGTTTTCCATATAATGACATATTCCCATGCGTTGTCAAAGTGTCAGGCAAGAAAAAGCAGAAGGTACCACTTTGAGTTTCACGTATCTATTTCCTATATGGGTATAATTCAAGTTCCAGAAAGAATTCAGGTCCCTGGTATCCCCACTTCCATTGTGTATCCCCATTTCATTTCTGGATGGCCACTGCAGTAAAAGGTCTGGTGCTGGAGCAGCTGTGTCCTAGTGAAAGCAGGGTAGGAATAGGCGGGATCATGGCCCTGAAAATCTCAGGTGAACTTTGTGTGGGAGCTGAAACTGAACCTGAGGTCTCAAGACCCAGGCTCAGCCATCAGCCTGAGATGTGAGGCACTGTGTAAAGTTCAAGCCAGAACATGGTGCTGTCTCTTCCTCTCTTTATTCACATGACATTCTTTATCAACAGTACACTTGAAAATTTGTCTCAGAGCATTTTGCTTTTCCTCTGGGGAAATGGGAAATAAAATTATATGTGTTGCATAGCAACATGTTAATGTGCATTGATTTATTTTAGAAGGGATGCAGGCTTATTACTTTTAAGTGGGACTTCAGTTCAAGGCAAATAGTGATTTCTGTGCATGACTGATGGTGGGACCTCAGGGCACTTTACCCACCTGCAGTTGAATTTCTTCTATAAAACTGGAGCCATGGAACTGCCTTGCATAATTCAAGGGCTATTGTGAAAAACAAAGTCGATCATAAGAAAGCACTTTTCAAAGAGGTGTATGCCACTAAGGAGTTAATACAAGGTTGCAAATACTTGAACAAGTCTTCATTTTTAAAATAAAATCAAAACCAATATCTATAGATTATCTTATATATTCACTCATATTCCACATACAATTTTGGTTGATGCCTTCAAAATATAGATTTATGACCTTGAACTTCAGAGACACAGGCGAAATAGAATTGTTCAGTGTTTCACTGACGTCAATGTTTCTTCAAGTATAGTTCTCTGATCTACCTGCCTCAGTATCTCCCGGGGTCTTTGTGAAGCATGTAGGTTTGAGGAATCTTTGAAAACACCAGGTGATTCTAGTGCCTTCTAAGGTTTGAGAAACTAGTTTATGTGTACTTTTGTTGTTAATGTTATGAAGAACGTAGAGATTTTACTGATGTTCAATGTGTAGGCGTCTTAGTTTTATAACAGCTATTCTTAATTTTTCTTAAATCCTTACTCTTGTAAAAGGAAATTGTATTTCTGTTTTCTTTTTTCTGAAATGTTTCTTCATTCATTCAACAAAGATTTCTTGAACATCTTCTACAGCTGTGAAGGTTTATTATCTGTTAAGGAAAGCAATTTCATTACTCTTCACATTTCTACATTATCAGGGCAATACATGCATTGTCAACTGAGATGCTTTGGTCAGATTGCTCATAAGATGTGGACCTCAGACCCAGTCTCTGTTTATGAACTATAAGCCACCATAAATTTTAGGGTGTCCCTTTCCCTGCTTTTCTCTTTGATTTTATTTGTTAAAATTAATTTTCTTTCCTTTCTACCTCATTTTTGCTCTTCCATGCCACACCTTGATGCATGAAGTTTAAATGCACTTTCTCTATAGTAGAGATGATTGTAGTGGACTATAGTAGTGACTAGTTGTTTTCTTATTTCCACTTAGAGAAGTTGCTGATGATGTGGAAAACTCAGTCAAGTGTTTCATATGTCTTATTAAATACATGAAATGGAGAATTAACAATCCTAGACATTAAAATTCTTACTCATCTGTCAGCCTAATTAAGAACTTACTTTTCTTCTCTGAGTCCACTCTTTATGCTAACAACTCATCAAATTAGTCAACCCTTTCTTGACTTCATGTGTGATAAGCTGGGTATCTTCAGAATAAAAGTGTTGTTTGCTTTTATCAGGTGAGCCTAAGGTGGTGAAAACATATACTCAAGCAATCTATTTTGAAGTCATTAAAAGTCATGTGTCAGATCAAGCCCTTTTTTCCTAAAACCCTTTCAATGACTTTACAGCTCCTTAGAGTAAAATCCAACTTCCTTGCATTCTGCAAGGCCCTGGGAGATACCATTCCTTCTCACTTTCCCTCCTTGTCTTAGACCACTTTGCCTATGCTTTCTCCACTCCAGACACACTGGTCCTCCTTTCAGTCCTCCAGTAGAAGGCTGATTCTTGCTGGTGCTGAGTTTTGGCTGGGGCTTCTGTAAACCGCTGGAAAGCCTTTGGAAAGTTTGAAGCTGGCACCATAATTTGATTAAGAAGAAATGAATGAATGAATTCACATTGAATTGAAGAGAAAGCACTTTTTTTTTCATATGCAGGAACTTGGGCATTTTGCAGAGCACTCTGAAATGTTTGAAATGTCAGTTACTGATAAACATATTATGAACTGGTGAGAGGTCTTTCTAAGTGTGTTTACAATGAGTTTAAATACGGTAGAGTTAGGATTAGCATTCTGAGAACGGACCTGAGTCCAAGCTTAGAAACTGGAATTTACATATAAATAGAAAATTAAATCAGTTTTCTAAACAGGTATTTTTGAAAATCCAATAACAGGTTAACAAATTTAAGGTTTATACAAACACGGAGAATATTTTTGACTTAATTTTACTTAAACTTCATGAAGTATTCGATTGATAAATGGGACTGGAACAAAGCATTCTCTTAGCATTCCAAATAGCATTGAAAGATGTTGATGGCAAACAAACAAACAAACAAACAAACAAACAGGTTGCCTGTCAGTTACCCAGCCAAATATTTCATAACAAAAGGCAGGTTAAAACACTTCACTCCAGAGCAGTGTATTGGGAGTTGTGAGACGTTATGTAAAGTTAAAGTGAGAACATAGTGATGTCTTTTCCTTTCTTTATCCACATGCCATTCTTTATAAGCAGTATACTTGAAAGTTTGTCTCAGAGCATTTTGCTTTTCGGGGAAATGCAAAAGAAAATTATCTGTGTAGAATGGGAACATGTTAATGTGCATTAATTTATTCTAGAGGAGGTGCAGGATTATTACTTTTGAGTGGGACTGGAGTTCAAGGCAAATAGTGATTTCTGTGCATGAATACTGGAAGTGCTCAAGGCTAGTTATCACTGATGTTTGAAGTGGAAGTGGTTGTGGGATATATGTTTAATTGAGAAAGGGAGATGTATATTTCACTGATACCTCCCTTTCCCAATTTTCTCAAGAACTACCATTCTTGTTTACATTAATTGAAATATAAACCGAGCAAGACCATTACCCAGGTTTCAGTATTGAGTGAAAAGGCAGGTGAGGTTAATTGCATTTGGTTGGAGCACCTAGAGAGATGGCCCCTGACCCAGGCGTGGAGCCGACCACAGCAGTTAATGCCTTCATAGAATAACCACATATTCGATCAGCTTGTTTCCAAAGATGTTCCTTCTGCTTTAACAAACTCCATAATTATTATTCTGCAACTTTGCCACCAATCTAAATGCCTACACCTAAACAATGTTGCTTTCTCTTTTCCCTTTCCTAGTTTGTTTAAAGATTGTTTAGCTTTTCATTGCCACGTGCATCCCACCATCCCATAATATATTTATATGCCAACTTAATACCCTTTCTATGGTTTAGCTTGAGTAAGAAGAAAAAAAGCAAAAGTTTGTAAAGTATGTTTTGGAACTTACCCTATGAAACATGGTATTCTATCATGTCCTGCTGGTGAGTGTGTAACTCGATAGAGGCTGAGTGCAATAGGGTATAGATTCTACTAATAAATTGTTTCTGAGAAAAAATTTGTTCACAGAAATACAGCCTCTAGTATCAAATTAAAATTTTAACAATTCAGGATTAGTTTATCAGACACAAATTGTCCATTAAATATAATATAGAGTCAATAATGTGGAAAGATATTCTGTAGTGCTGAAATCAAATTATACACATAGATGCACACACACATACGTATACACATGCGTACTTACATGTGCAGGCTTGCAGAGAAATATTCTGGATGGATATTCACTAAGGTCTGGCCTCTGTACCCAGAACAGAAATAAAATTTTAATTGTTTCCTTTTTTCCTTTTTAATGATTATTTTTATATTAAAAAACTATTTTAATTTAATAATAAGCCCTTCAAGTTTTCAAGTTATTTACTTACGTGAATTTTTTTTTTTTTTTTTTGAGACAGAGTCTTGCTGTCACCCAGGCTAGAGTGCAGTGGCACGATCTTGGCTCACTGCAGCCTCCTTCCCTAGGGTTTAAGCAATTCTCCTGCCTCAGCTCCTGGAGTAGCTGTGATTACAGGCACTTGCCAGCATGCCTGCCTAATTTCTGTATTTTCAGTAGAGTCAAGGGTTCAGCATGTTGGCCAGGCTAGTCTTGAACTGCTGATCTTGTAATCTGCCCTCTTCAGCCTCCCAAAGTGCTGGGATTACAGGTGTGAGCCACTTTGCCTGGCCAATGTTTTTAACTAGAATGAGGTCATGCTTACTGCAAGGATATTTATTTATTTACACAATGAAATCCATCACTTAATGACTTTTTGAACTAGACTTTTCTTAAGTCCACATTGTGCCGGTGTTGCTTGTTCGTAAAATAAAGAATAGTATTTCTCTCTTAGTACTTTGTTGAGAGCATTAATGAGTGTATATAAAACATAATTTTAGCAAAATCCTGGCAATTTATTATCTGATATGAAAGACCCTGTTTTTCAATCATTTATGGAATTCAGGTATTTTTCTTAGTCTTGTACTAAAGTAGGCCACATCTTTAGAAGGAACTTATCCTAAATATATATTTTAACAACTACTTAAAGCAGGGAATCTTCTAGTTTATCTAGAACATGCTTTATAAGTTATGAAAATGCTTTATAGAAAATGTAATTCAAAAATAACGGAAAAGAGAAGCATTGAATTAAAGGCTTGATAGATTACTTCTGAAATGTGGGTTTCCATCTCATTTTAGTGGCTTAATTCTTAACTGATCGTTTGTATATTTAAGGAATATATCACAAAAATGGAAATCTAATTTTAGTGTAGTTTTTGCTGTCTTGATATCTTTTTTTAATGTAATTTTGTTGATTGTGGATTATTTACGATGTTAGTTGAATTATGTAATCAGCATAAATATATGCAATCATGCAATTTAATTAGGGAATGTTATTTAGAAAAGCAATGTCAGAATTCAGACATTCACAGCATTTTAGATATTCTTGGGAACCTTATTTTAAAACTGTTACTTGGATGAATAGTAGTTGATATCCAAATTTAAATGTTTAATTTCCAAAAAAAAAAGAGAAAACAAACTTACTAAATTTAATGGAGTGAAACAGTATTGAAATTATGATTTAGTTTGTGAATACCCAATATTTCTTTGTTAAATTTATACTGATGTTGAAATTTCTACTTCTTATCATTTTCCCAATTTTTTCTTTTCCTTTCTTTCTTTCTTTCTTTTTTTTTTTTGCTTTCTACCATTTTGAAGAAAGAGACTAAATGAAAACTGATTTCTTTAACTAAAAAATCATACATTTACAAAGAGAAACATGTTATTCATATCAAAATATTTTACCCTTCATAGTAGCTTGAATTAATCAAAATGGAAACTGGATAAGTTGATGATAACAGTACGGTTGATCTGATTTAAATCAGACACAATTTATAAAACATAATCAGATAGAAGTACATGCATTGGCTATTGTCTGTGGTTGTTGGATAAGTCGTCCTGGGCTCAACATTGCACCGTTATGGATTCTGACCCCATGAATTGAATATAGTGTTATGACAATGTGGAACGAGATTGTGTCTATCAGACATCTGGCAGCCTGGATTAAATAGAAGGCCCTCAGTGAGTTGAGCCTTAGACATTTGCAGATTATCTCTGACACTGGGTACCAGTAAAACAATTGATTACATCTGACCTCTTCTGCCTCAGACACTTCATATTTTCCATAATGAGGCTATTGGCCATGACTGGTCCTTGTTTATTGAATTTTCCATCTCCCCTGGTTGGCGTACTCAAACTTTTCATGCAGTGGATCTTAGCTGTTAGTTCAGAGTCCTCATTATAAATTAGCCCAACATAGGAAACAAGAGCAGTTTAAGATGACTGAAGATGAATAGCAGTGTTAAAGAGTTTTACCAAGTCGTTTTAGTTGGTTATTGTGCTGTCGAACCACTAAACTATTATAATACATGAATTTTCACAAGTAAAATAGAAAACTTGAAAATGAGTGTAGAGTATTTAATATATGACCCCAAATAGCCTAAAGTACACAAACAAGATACTTAGCTAAACTGTAGAATAGTAGAGATTTTTAGGTGGGAAGGACCATATGGCTATAAAGCTGCACCCTCTCATTTTAGCGATGGTGGGAGGTTACATACCTAAACATTTTATGTGGATTCTGGGTTTACGATGCAATGTTCTTTGTGAAAAATCACAAGAACCTCATTAAAAGATGTATTTTCAGATTTAATTAAATGCTCTTTTTCTATTTATAGGTTATCGGTGGATTCTGGCTCCTATGGAAAGAAGCCTATTCCTTAAATCTCACAGATTTTATATAAAAATTCAGTTAATGCTCTGAGTTCTTTGATCATTTTTCTTTTACTATCAGATAAGCAGTTATCACGGTATAACACTTGCTGAAATCGTCTTGAATTTCATTTTTCTTTTAAATTCCTACTAAGCAGTTAGTAGAAAATCCTCAATTAATGCCAAGATTAAGTGTTTTAAAGTACTTCCCAAATATGTCAAGATATAATAGAAAACAATAATCAATATTAATGTGCTATTACTTTCTGCTCTGTTTTTACCTTAACGTCATTTTATTTTCTTCTATTAACAGAGTCAACATGATGGGATATCCTATTTCTTATTTGCTTTTCCTTGCTGAATTGTTTACAGATTTTTGCTGCTTTAAATTACAGATTTTTGCCTAGATTACAGATTTTTGCTGTTTTAAATAGCACACTTTGCCTAGATTATTTTTTTCTTTGATTATTTTCTTGTGTTATATCACTAGGCTTTGTGACAGACTGCTAAACTGATCCTCTGAACAATTAATCAGAGACAGATTATACAGGAGTTAAGACCCAGCCTCATGACCCAGGTCTGGCTGCTTTCCCAAACCATCACTGGACTTCTAACATACGTCAATTCCCTCATAGGTAAAATAGAATAATAATTCATGCCAAGCCCAAACCCATTACTAATCCTAAATGAGCATTATTGTTATGATTATCAACCTATCATTAGAAGCAATATATAAAACACCCTTGTTTTATAACCATTAATACATTTTTATTCTATTTATTTTTAATACTTCAGTAAAGATGTAGCAATACCTTAAAGTTGTCGTAAATTTTATTAATGGTGGCTCATAAGGCTTAGCATGCTTTATATTTTCCATAGGACAATATACCATTGTTACACATAAAGTTATAGCATCTCTTTATTCTTTTATTTAATAGTAAAATTATAAACCATTACATTTTAAAAGTGTAAATTAGTTAAGTGTGTATTTTTGTTTGTTTGTTTGTTCTGAGATGGAATCTCACTCCGTATCCATGGCTGGAGTAAGATGGCACAATAGTTGCTCTCTGCAACCTCCACCTCCCAGGTTCAAGTGATTCTCCTGCCTCTGCCTCCCAAGTAGCTGGGATTACAGGCATGCAACACCACGCCCAGCTAAGTTTTGTATTTTTAGTAGAGACGGGCTTTTACCATGTTGGCCAAGGTGGTCTCGAACTCCTGACCTCAGGTGATCCACTCGCCTTGGCCTCTCAGAGTGCTGGGATTACAGGCGTGAGCCACAGTGCCTGGCCAAGTGTGTATTTTGGATTGAGTGCTTGCTTAATTGGATTTTTCCATTCTGTTTTGTTTTATTTATATATTTTTAAAATTGCCAAATGTTTCTCACCAAAACAATAACCTAGAATGACCCAAATTCCTGCAATGACTTTGAAGACAGAGAAGGGTAAGGACAGAGAATAGGGGATGTGCAAGGTACTTGGCATCTTGGCGATAGGCCTGTATGGTTCTAATTCTCTGCTGCCTCAAAGATTGAACCCTTATGCCTCAAACTTTCAGAGTCATTCTCTGCTTTTTTTCTAGTTTTAACTTAAAATTGCTCTTTGTTTCATGTAGTTCATAGCTTTCCAATCTCACTGGGCCACTCCCACATTCTCCAAAGACATGTGTTGGATTTCTTACAGATTTTGTTAACCACAAAGAACAGAGGTGATGAACTGCAATCCTAAGTGTTGCTAAACATTACCCACCTGGCCAGTGAGCTGTTTTGGGGTTAAGATCATCTCAGATAAATAGAAGCTTTTATAGGTTTTTTTCCCATTGTGTTCTCCTTTCTCTACCCTTTTCTCTGACAACTCAGAAACATGATAAAAATTCTTTTATGTTGTTGTTGACACAAGTTCTTGCTGTTGCCCAGGCTGGAAGGCTGGAATGCAGTGGTTTCATCATGGCTCACTGCAGCCTTGGCCTCCGGGGATCAAGTGATCCTCCCATGTCAGCCTCCCAAGTAGGTGGGCTTGCAGGCACACACCACCACACCCAATTGTTTTCTACCAAAATTCACTAAGTTTTGCAGTTTTAGTAGAGATGGGATTTTGCTGTGTTTCCCAGGCTGGTCTCCAACTCCTGGTCTCAAGCAATCTGCTTGCCTCAATGTTCCAAAGTGCTGGGATTGAAGGCATGAGCCACTGTACTCATTCTCAAATCTTAATAAGTTAGACAAGACATTGCATACATAAACTTTTAAGACACTGTCTCAGATGAGCAGTAACCTGGTTAATCATTCATTGATTATTTATTTATTAAGTATCTAAAAAACTTTAGATACTTATTATATGTCAATGTCCATGCTTATATTGGTGGGACAAAATATACAAATAAGCAAGAGTCCCTATTTTGAGACATCTCTGTGTCATTGGTCCCCAAGACTACCCCAGCTTTGGTGATTTGCTGGAGGGATCCACAAGACTCAGCATATAGTCATGCTCATGCTTATGATTTATTGCAGCAAAAGGAGACAAAGCAAAATTGGCACAGGGAAAAGGCATATATATGGAGCAATGTTCAGAGAAACCAGGGTCAGCTTTCTAAGAGTCTCCACACACACAGTATACATTTCATGCTTTCAGCAATGAATTATTGTAACAGATTCACAGTGTGAAATATTGTCTATCCCAGAAGTTCATTCAAAACTCAGTGCCCAAGGTCTTACTATGGGCTGGTCATGTAAGCTACCTCTTGTCTAACATGTACGCAAATTCCAGACTCCCAGAAGGAAGGAAGGTTTTCAGTATAAACCATATTGTTTGCCCGGTTTAGGTACTGTGAGTCACTTTTATCAGTTAGGGAATGATGGGAACCCTCCCTAAATCTAAGTTCCCAGATGCCAGCCTTGCAAATAGCACTTTCTAAGGATAGCAGTTTCATGCCTGCTGTGTTAACTCTTCTCTGCACAGTCTCCATTCCAGTGGGGGTAGGCAAAAGAGTGTTGTTGGCAAATGAGTTACTGGGTTATAGAAGAAAACTCAGTTAGCTCTGCCTGGGGAAGTTCATTTAAAAAGACACTATTTTAGCTGAATCTTGAAGGAGTTGTTAGATTTCTCAAAATCTTGGGGTGGGGTAAAGGCTTTCATCCATGCAATGGTAGCTTCATTCATTGTAGGTAAAGAGACTGTTAAATTCTGTGTGATGGGAGCATAGGCATAAGGGGGGGGGGGGGAGGAAGAGATAGGGGAGTAGCTGGAAAAGGAGCATGGAGCATCTTATAGTTGAGTGGATATAAGGAGTCATTTGAGGCTTGTCAGAAAAGTGAAGTGAAAAATTTGTAAGTTGTTTCTGGTTGCAAGTGGAGAAAAGGATGGAAAAGGAAGAATTTGACAACATAAAATCAGATAGGGCTGGACACTGTGGCTCACTTCTATAATCCCAGCACTTTGGGAGCCGAGGTGGGAGGATTGCTTGGGGCCAGGAATTTAAGACCAGCTTGGGCAACAAAATGAGACCCCAATCTATACAAAAAATAAAAATAAAAATTAACCAGGCATAGAGGCCCATGCCTGTAATTCCAGCAGTTTGGAAGGCTGAGACGGAAGGATCACCTGAGGGCAGGGGTTTGAGACCAGCCTAGGCTACAAAGTAAGACCCCACCTCTACAAAAAATAAAACTAAAAATTAGCTGGGCATGGTGGTGTGTGCCTGTAATTCTACATCCTCAGGAGGCCGAGGTAGTAGGATCACTTGAGCCCAGGGGTTTGAGGTCGTAGTGAGCTATGATTGTGCCATTGCACTAAAGCCTGGGTGACAAAGCAAGGCCCTGTCTCTAAAACAAACAAATAGGCTAGGAAGCCAAGAGACAAAACATGATGGAAATGTGACCTAAGGCACCTGCATTAGTCCATTTTCATGATGCTAATAAATACATAACTGAAACTGGGTAATTTATGTAGGAAAAGGGGTTTTAATGGACTTATAGTTTCACGTGACTGGGGAGGCCTCACAATGATGGTGGAAGGTGAGGAGGAGCAATTCACATCCTACAGGCATGGAAGCGGGCAAAGAGAAAGAGGTTGTGCAGGGAAACTTCCCCTTATAAAACCATCAGATCTCATGAGACTGATTCACTATCACTAGAACAGCATGGGAAAGACCTGCCCCCACAATTCAGTTATCTCCTACTGGGTTCCTCCCACAACATATGGGAATTCAAGTTAAGATTTGACTGGGGACATGGCCAAACCATATCAGTACCTATGGTGGGAATAGAATATGAGGCAGACTTCATCCTAGCAGACACAAAAATCTTCCTCAGAGCTTTAATGAAATAGGGTGTCTAGGTCCCATTCAGCCCCGTGATATCTCTGGACCAAACGTTCTGTAAACTGTATCTTCTGTAGCTATATTAGTCTTTAATGATGCCAGTTAAAACCTCAAAGCTGAGGTAGTCCAGTTTATTGACATCCTTAAGGATATAACTATTTTCTATAGAATTTTCTCTTTGGTTCTGCAATGAATTGACATGTAAAGCCATGTGGCAGTCTGTCTTAGCGAAATATTTTCATCAAGTCTCAGTTGCATCTAGCCAGCGAATCTGCTTTCAGTGAACAATCTGAAGGTTTCAGAGGATTTACAGTAGTGATTTGGTTCATTTGAAAAGTGCAGGTCAAATTGTCAGAAGGTACATAAGTTGCATGTCAATTTATGCAGTTACTTTTTGGTGGTTCCACATGTATTATGTGTGTGCTTTGTATGTAGGACTCAAAAAACGTTCAAATGTTTTCAGCAAATAACTATTAGTTAAATGCAAGGTGTTTTAACAAAATTATTAGAATAATACATAAACATATCCTTGTCAGCACAGCTTCTTCCCTTTTGCTTTTATGTTATAGTACACGATAACACAAAATAGACCTGCAAGTTTGCAAAGACTAACTAATAGGAGGTATGTGAGGATATACATGAATGTCCTATTCTACTCTCAGATTAACTGAACGTTGTGGAGTTTTGTAATAATGTTTATTGGAAAAACAATGAAGGACTTTCTTCAATTATAGTTTATCTGCTGTTATAATAAAATATCTCAAGAACGTGTTAAGATCAATTTACATATTGTGTTTACGGAAGTGTGTCTTCAAAGCTTTCTCTTTTTATGTTCTAATGGGAATCAAGAGATGTATTTAGTGTTTCCATGAGCCGTCTATAGCCAGATATGTTGGGGAAAATGATCTTTAAGGTTTTTCCATCAGTGGTTTAATTAACATACAGTAGACAGAAAGCAAACAATCTGTTCATCCAGACTATTCAGAGATCCCTCCTGTTGTTTTTGTTTTCACTACAGCTGGAAAGGGAAAAATTGTGTAACATATATTCCTTCGTCTTGCCTCTGAATAATTTGTTTTGGTGCTGATTTAAAGAGTAATTTAAAATATTTGTATGAGTTTGAAAGTCTGTGAAATGCACACGAGTGATCTAGATAATATAGTAATATAGTAATATAGATAATATAGATAGTAATATAGATAATATAGATAATATAGTAATATAGATAATATAATAATATAGTAATATATAGTAATATATATAGTAATATATATAGTAGTATAGTAATATATATAGTAATACATATATAGTATATAGTATATATAGTATATAGTATATAGTATAGTATATTATATAGTATATATAGTATGTATAGTATATATATATAGTATATATATACAGTATATATGTATATATATAGAGTATATATATATAGTATATAGTATAGTATGTAGTATAGTATAGTATATAGTACATAGTATATATAGTATATACTATATAGTGTATATATAGTAATATATAGTAATATAGTAATATAGATAATATAGAGTAATATAGATAATATAGTAATATAGATAATAAAGCTGTGATTTTTTTCTTATTATCCTGTGTTTAGTCTGTAAAACATCTATTTTGACTTGTTTTGTCTTCTCTAAAAATCATTTAGAAGTAGAATCAAAATCTAAGTCAGTTTCATACTTTTCAGTCTTGATGAGCCATGTATTACCAAATTATAAACATATAATAGGATTTCCTCTCTGCACGACTGGATAGCTTGTTTATTCATGACGTAACCAGAGAGAAAGAATTAGGTTTAAAATGCCAACCCAAAGGATATTCATGGATGCAAGGCCCTAAAGCTCACAAATATTCTCACTAGAAAACCCCTCAGGTTTTTCCTGAGATCCTGTTTACTCTTTGCAAACACAGTTAGAGCAAGCAAGTGATCTGTGTTCCAAGTTTGAGGTAACAAATTCTAGTAGGCACAGGGATGGAGGTTTGTCAACATTTGACTGTAATAGCTATCAATGGTGACAGCAGGCGAGAGGTACAAAAATCGTGAAATGCTGGTAAACAACAGGGAAAAAAAGATCAGACCTCAGCTGTCTAGAGACCAAACCTTGAAAGTGCTGGAGTAAGGATATACACTTGTCTCATACAGATGCTTACCAGTCTGCCAAATTCATTCTTCCCTGATAATCCTGCTAAAGCATGAGTTGGAATGCTCAGTACAGAAACAAGAGTTTGACACATTCATCAGACTTCTCAAATTTCAACTTAAATGAGAAATAGAGACTTTATCGTTTCGAGGTTTTGGAGCTCATTTGTATATGCTCTCTAGAGAAAAAAGGCAGGAAGAAAACTAGGAAAGAGAATTTGAGGAAGTTGAGAAGTAGAATCCCATGCAGAAGGCTCCTCCAGGGTTAGACATTCCATTTACTGTCTGTTCTGTGCCAGGATCCCAGAAGCTAATTTAAAAGGGCAAGGAAGGTGCTAATGGGTATTCTAGAAAGTTCCATTTTGTTTTATGTTATAAATATCTAAAAAATGGTAAAAATTGATATCAAGGAGGGAAAAAGTAACACTTATTTAAAAGAAACAAAGAGCTGCTTTGAAATTGTTTTGAAGATTTTAATGAAGACAAATCCTTTGAAGTTGTAGGGGTGTGTGTGTGTGTGTGTGTGTGTGTGTGTGTGTGTGTTTTCTGATTTATATGTTGGAAGACTGACATACCTCTGGTTGACATCATTCCCTTAGTGCATATGTTTTTTTAATACCATTTTTTCCCCAGTCTAGAATCATTTAATCTATTCTCTCCGTTAGGTTTGCTACTATTTCTTATCTAGGCTGACATTCTAACAAGGATTTTGCATGGGTTTCAGTGATTCCTACATGACTCTTTGTGTTTGCATAGCTATGTCAGGGGTGTACCTTGCTAAAAGCTACTACAGCAAGTGTAAGGAACATGCAGGTATCTGACATTGACCTAGACGTTGTGGTAGGAGGTCTTATCTGGTTGTCATCAAGTTTTATTGCTTACCTGGGTTATAAGCTGCCTCCTATATTTTTGGTAATGAAGCAGGATATATAAATAAAGCAAGTAAAATTGCTTTATATCGCTTTCCCTAAAACCAAAGATCTTAGAGCCTGACACAGTCCCAGGAAAAGCTGGCCGCTTTTGAAGGCAGGATGCTTTTATTCCCATTTAAAATACAGGATAACGAAAGCACAGAGACTTTTTAAAATTATGCCGGATCATACAACCAACAAACCTACTGGAAAGAATTCCAGCTAGAATCTCCTGGGTTCTTCTTGCACGTTAGTTTTTTCATTACTTAATTTTGCCTGGTCCGATAATGCTTGCTCCAAATAGACTGTCAAAAATTCATTCCTCCACTCATTCAGTCAGTCAATAAACATATTTTGAGTACTGCTCGATACAGAAAGAGATATATTCTACAGTGATGATGACAATATTGCTTAGATATGCTTGTTAAACACCTACTGTGTGGAGGCCGGGAGGGTATTCACACTCAGCCCTTTATGTACATGAGGTTTTTTTTTTTTTTTTTTCCTATAGCAATTCAATAAAATGAACAAAATGGTACATTTCTCTTGCTCTCGGGTTTATCCCTGTGAAGTTTTGGCTACTTTGGTCTCCGTGGTCCTTTTGAGCTCTAACATTCTGTGAGCTCAAGGAAAGGTCTGGATGGCAGACATTATGGTAGTGTTTCCCTCTGGGTCCTGTGCACCAAAATATCAGATAATTAGAGATCTTTTAAGTTTACTGTGAAACCAAATAATATCCTCTCTGTCTAGAAGAATTACTAGCACTTTTCTGAGTTAAAAAGGAGGTAGTTTAGGTAATTATGCCTATGATCGGTAGTGGTAACTTTAAGTTAGTTATCAGGGTTCTAAGTACCTGATTCATTGTATTATAAGCTGCATTAAATATATTTTGGTTTCTTAGAATGGTCTTGTACCAAGGGAAACATAATGGCTATAATTAAATCACTGCTCTCTTCTCCCTTTTTGAACCCATATCTTGCCAGTTCTAAAACCTGTCCATTCATATCTTTTGGTAAAGTTGGCTGCAAGAAGGCTGTTCTTGTTCAGAAACTGAATTTCCAATACTTGTGGCACACCTTCCGCTGCTGCCCTACCGAAATGAATGACGAGGAGTAAAGATTAAATCTCATTTTTTACTCCTGGAGTAGCAGGATGAGCTGGGTCAGCAAGGCCAGTCCCAGCCGATGGCTTTAAAATGCCTTTGTGATTTCATCTTCTTGCCTTCCCATCCATTTCTATAAGTGCCCATCACTGTCATCTTTTAGACCCTGACAAGATTTCAAGGTGAGAACAGTGCAAATGAACAAGAGTGCAGTGATGACTCCTGAGGGTCTTACTTATTAAATGGATCAGGCAGTGAACCAAGACTGGCTTGTAAGCTACCAGGTAGTTTCACCCATTTACACGAAGACAATTTCATGTATTATTTAACCCATTCAAATATACTGGTGTCCCCTTTCTGTCCAGCGCAACTCAAGTGAAATAAATATAAGCTTACAAGTAAATAAGGTCTGACTTTTATTTTCAAAATAATCGGACAATCACTCGATTTCATCCCTTTGTTTGGATTCTAGCTTGCTTTCTCAGAATAGCTAGAGAATGTTTATGAAATGTGCGTGCAGAAGGGGCAAGGGAAAGGAATAAAAATGCGTTGCTTCAGGGCCGCACATCTGTTTTTAAAAACTCTGCAAGATCTGCCCGCTAACCATTGTCACAACTCCTGGTGTTTCCTGCAATTGCATTCCAATCAGAGATGTTCGTACCAGCTCAAGATATTACAAGTAAACAGATTTCACTGTTATAAGTTAGCTTCCTATTCTCATGCCTAGCATAACTATTTTTCCTTCTCAAGCCAATAGCACATGCATGTATGTGGTACACATAATGAGCGATAACACATTTTCTTTCTTTTTTCAAACAGATTGGCAGTATGGAGTTGCTCAGGCCTTCCCTCAGACAGAGGAAGAGGTGGAAGTCAATTCACACACATACAGCCATGGGTGGAAAAGAAGCTTGGACTTTCTCAAAGCGGTGGACACGAACCGAGCGAGCGTCGGCCAAGACTCTCCTGAGCCCAGAAGCTTCACAGACCTGCTGTTAGACGATGGGCAGGACAATAACACCCAGATTGAGGTAGATACATAGTTAGGTGCCCAACTTTTATATGTACGTAAGTTGTCTCTTCATCTCAATCTAGCACTTTGGATTTCTTTTAAAGAGAAACTTAATTCATTAATAGATACAATAGCTAAGGCACTTTACCATCCATTAATTCATTTTCAGACAAACACTGGCTTGGTGTGGCGAGAACAGTGAGGCCACAATACTGCATCTGCTCTCAAGGAATTCATTGTGTAAGAGCATCTATTTTTTTTTTTTTTTCTTTTTGAGACAGAGTCTCACTCTGTTACCCAGGCTGGAGTGTAGTGGCAGGATCTCAGCTCACTGCACCTCCGCCTCCCTGGTTCAAGCAATTCTCCTGCCTCAGCCTCCTTAATAGCTGGGACTACAGCACATGCCACCACACCTGGCTATTTTTTGTATTTTTAGTAGAGATGGCGTTTCACCATGTTGGCCAGCCTGGTCCAGAATGCCTGACCCCAGGTGATCCACCCACCTGAGCCTCCCAAAGTGCTGAGATTACAGACATGAGTCACCTTGCCTGGCCCTGTGTAACAGCATCTAAGTGCCATAAGCAAATCATCCCAGTACCATGTGATATGTACAGAAAAATATACAGGCTGTAGTGTGGCATGAAGGAGGGTGTGATGAATCTGCTTGGGATTGAGAGCTGGGGTGTTGTCAAAGAGGCTTAGCCTAGAATTGAGGATTTAGATGGGGGCTTGACAGATTGAGAGGAGTTAGCCTAATTGATGACCTGTTGATGGGAAGAGGGAGGGGCATGCTAGTCAGAGTAAATGCCTCTGCATTGGCTGAGGTATAGAATGGCATATCCAGGACTGTCTCATAGGGTGACCACTGGTCCCAACTTGCTCAGGGCCAGGGGATTTTCTGGGACGTAGGATGGCTTCCAGTGTTAAATATGGGACAGTTCTGGACAAACTGGGGTGATTGGTCTCTCTGTCTATGAGTTATTATTTATTATGGTTGGAGCTATGAAGAGGAAGGAGGAGAATGACCAGAGAAGAGTTTGCTGAGTACAGACATTTGCACAGAATGCATTTTAGGCAGATTTTAGGGTTGCTCAAAGGCCTCAAAGGCAGTGTTACATTTCTTAAGTTTCTGTAGTCCTTAGTGCTGCAAATCACAAAATAAGATCTTGTTTGTAAACTAGATCCAACAGAACCCAGCAACTAAACTTGGGTTAAAAAGTGAAGACCACCCAAAAGAGAACAAACAGAGGTGATTTATCCAGTTTGCTGGGCCAGGCTTCAGCTGCCATCACTTGTTTTCAGCAGAGATTTTAAGACAGGTCAGGGAGTGGACAGGTTTTTATTGAAAAATAGAAGGTTCAGATGCACTCTGATTGGAAGTTGTTGCCATGGGGAATCTGGATGTGGGCTAATTAGAAACAGCATGTTTTTTTTCTTTTTCTTTCTCTTTTCTTTTCTTTTCTTTCATACTGTGTTTTACTCTGTCAGCCAGGCTGGAGTGCAGTGACACCATCTCGGCTCACTGCAACCTCCACCTCCTGGATTCAAGCTGTTCTCCTGCCTCAGCCTCCTGAGTAGCTGGGATTACAGGTGTGCACCACCACATCTGGCTAACTTTTGCATTTTTAGTATAGACAGAGTTACACCATGTTGGCTAGGCTGGTCTTGAACTCCTGATCTCAAGTGATCCACCCACCTCGGCCACCCAAAGTGCTCAGATTAAACGCGTGAACCACCATGCCCGGCCAGAAACAGCACCTTTTGTGATTTGTTTGAGGAACATCTTTGACTTTCAGTGGTTGGTGCTGAGTGTGATGAGAAAACAAAGAAATAGAGAAGCTCTCAGTTACTAAGAAGTCCTGACCTTACTGGGCTGACTCCTGCTAAGGCTGTGGTTTGGCTTCTTGAACTTGTTGCAGCAGAGTTCTGTTGTCATGTATGCTCCGCTCATTGTCTGCTGGTACGTTCTCTCTACCCCTGAAGTTTCGGTTCCTACTTTTTCTGAGGTGACAGGCTTATGATTTCTGAGAACCAGGCAACATTCTTTTTACTGCACCAGGATCCCTGAAATACTCATTATTTAAGAAAAAGAACTCAGTTTCCTGAAGCAGATACTACCTAGTCCTGCAAATAGTATCAAGGCATCATTTTGTTCCCTCGTAGTGAGAGAAATCCTCAGAAGGTCTGAAGCACAGCCTGTGAGAATTTGGTATATTAAAAAAAAAATACAGCAATTTCTCAAACCCCACTTCATGGCCTTAGCTGTTATGTAGCCATGGGGTTCCCAGGCTGCCCCAGCCAGGTCACTTACCAGACAATGGTTGATGTGTTAGGAGGAGAAGTCTTATGATCTATATAAGAGGATATTCTGGCTCCTGAAGTGTGACCTGCTATTTTGGCAACGACGAAGTTACAGCAACTTGGAGCAGGCAATAGAATTCTTCCTCAGGTCACTCTTTAGCTGTGGTACAGTGTAAAGAAAGAACTGAATAGAAACAGAGGCGCTGGCTGGGCGCTGTGGCTCACGCCTGTAATCCCAGCACTTTGGGAGGCCAAGGCGGGTGGATCATGAGGTCAAGAGATCGAGACCATCCTGATCAACATGATGAAACCCCGTCTCTACTAAAAATATGGAAATTAGCTGGGCATGGTGGCACGTGTCTGTAATCCCAGCTACTCGGGAGGCTGAGGCAGGAGAATTGCTTGAACCCAGGAGGCGTAGGTTGCGGTGAGCTGAGATCGTGCCATTGCACTCCAGTCTGGATAACAAGAGCGAAACTCTGTCTCAAAAAAAAGAAAAAAGAAAAGAAAAGAAAGAGAAAGAAACAGAAGCGTTTACTCTCTGCCCAGAAGTAGGACTCAATGGAAATTGAAAGGGAAGAACACATCACTATTTGGGTGATGCGTACACTAAAAGCCCAGACCTTACCACGACGAAATGTACAAAATCTGTACTTGTACCCACTAAGTGTATAAAGGTTTAAAAAAAATTTTAAAAGAAAGAGGAGAACACATATTCCGAGAACTCTGTGCTCTCTCCTGTGGGGTACTGAATTTTCTTAAACACAGATTCTGAGAACTCCGTGATCTCTCTCATGGAGTGCTGTTTTCTTAATCATTTATAAAATAAGAAATCTCTTTGCTTGGGGGTAAATTAACACTCCTGAAAATACAATCCCAGTGGTTACTGTAGCTGTAATTTTGTTATTCAGCCAATTTTTCTACTTTCTGCTTTAACAGAGGGAGACTGCAAAGTATTAGTAGTTTTGAATTAGTAAAACGAGGGTGGAAGGCACCAGGCACAGTGGCTCACACCTGTAATCCCAGCACTTTAGGGGGCCAAGGGGTGGGCAGACCACTTGAGGTCAGGAGTTCGAGACCAACATGGAGAAAACCCGTCTCTACTAATAATACAAAAATTAGCCAGGTGTGGTGGCACATGCCTGCAATCCCAGCTACTTGAGAGGCTGAGGCATGAGAATTGGCTTGAACCTGCGAGGTGGAAGTTGCAGTGAGCCAAGTTTGTGCCATTGCACTCCAGCCTGAGCAACAAGAATGAAACTCCATCTCAAAAAAAAAAAAAAGAAAGAAAAGAAAGAGAGCAGAAAGATGGCCCACAGGACTGTTTGGTGGGTACTCACTCAAGGCCAGGATCTGCCAGATACTATGTGGGTGCTGTGCGGTTTGGTCCTCACAGCGACCTTGGGAGATTTGTGTCCTTATGAAAAGTGTTTATGAAAAGGACTGTACTGTGTGATGTTTCCCTTGATTCAAAAGCCACTGGATGACTGAAGAAGGGAGGTTTTAAAAATAGGGATTATGGATCATGTTAGTGTAGTTTCATGATCAAAAGTGACTCAGAGATTGGGAACTAGGCCAATGTCTCTGAAACTTTAACAAGATTACAAGTTACCTGGGAATCTGGTTAAAATGCACATTCTGATTTCTTAGTTCTAGGCTGGAGCTGGTCTGATACTCTGTTTCTAATAAGTTCTCAAGTGATACAGGCCACAGGCCACACTTTGGGTTACAAGGATTTAGCTATTAGTTTTGAGAGCAGAAATCTTAGATTAAATTTAGTTGCCTACCAAGAGTATGTCTCATGGAGTTCTCATTCTGGTACCTAATTAGAAATTTCAGTTGTATCCAGCAACTGTTACATTATTCATGTGCATTAAAGTTCATATCTGAGGAAAGTACAGTCAAGAATGATCAACAAATATGTGTGATAGATTTAGCTAAAAGTAGAGATAAACAGTTTTTCTCTTAAATGCATATATAAAAATTCTCTTTGATCTCCAGCTATCACACGTACACTGTCAGTTGTGTTGGCATCTTTTTATAAATTGTGCAGTATGTTTCTTTAAAAATTTTACCAGTTGCTAATTGCTGTACACAAGCTTATTGTGCGGGCTTTAAGAGTTCACTGCAGCCTTTAATTAGAAAATCTATTTGAGAGGAAAGAAGTCCCCAGCAAATACTTAATCTAAAAAAAGAATGTAGGCCAGACATAATGGTTCGTGCCTGTAATCCACCACTTTGGGAGGCTGAGGCGTGTAGATCACTTCAGGTCAGGAGTTCAAGACAGGCCTGGCCAACATGGTGAAACCCTATCTCTACTGAAAATACAGAATTCACTAGGCATGGTGATGCATGACTGTAGTCTCAGATGCTCGGAAGGCTGGGGCACTAGAATCGCTTGAACCTAGGAGGCAGAGGTTGCAGTGAGCAGAGATTGCACTCCAGCCTAGGCAACGAGAGAGAAACTCCATCTCAAAAAAAAAAAAAAAAAAAGTGATTGTGTTGATGATTATTTTATGAAGAAAAAGCAAATTTTGTAATGTTGATGTGGACCGAATCTCCATGGTATGTTTGCAGTACAGAAATGATATGGTTTGACTGTGTTCCCACCCAAATCTCTTCTTGAATTGTATCTCCCATAATTCCATGTGTTGTGGGAGGGAGAGATCCAGTGGGAAATAACTGAATCATAGGGACAGGATTTTCCCATGCTGTTCTCATGATAGTGACTAAGTCTCACGAAATCTGATGGTTTCATAAAGCAGAGTTCCCCTGCCTGTCACTATGTAAGACATGACTTTGCTCCTCCTTCACCTTCTGCCAAGATTGCCAGGTCTCTCCAGCCATGTGGAACTGTGAGTCCATTAAACCTCTTTTTCTTTATAAATTACGCAGTCTTGGGTGTGTCTTTATTAGCAGCCTGAGAATGGACTAATACAAGAGATTACGTTGGATCATCCTTAGATGTGGAAAATCTTGCTCTGCGTCTATATTTTAAACCTAAGTAAGGTCTCTCAATTTCAGAGGTCTGACGGTGACAACAATGAATATAACTATAAAGGAGTTGTAAGACATCATCCCATTTCGTAGAAATAGAGTGGTAAAAATTTGCAGAACGTTGCTATGCTGCTTCTGTCTTGTCGCTATTGTGCTCAGTAAATTCTTGACCAAGGTTCTGTCTTTATGCTGCATTGTGCTCAGTGAATTCTTAGAAGAAAACACTTACGTGCAGGAAGAATGTGATAGTGTAGATTTTTGACATTTTTCCAAAGAAAGCATCCTTTGATACTGAACAGTCCTTTAACTATATCTATTATGAATGTAAAAATCTGATGGAGGTTTCTTGTGTATAGAGAAGTATTTCCTTTTGGGGGGAACTTAAACTGGTAGATGTTTAACATGTGGCTGCAAAGTCAGAAAGCTGTGCAAAGCGAGGCAAAGATTAATCCTGAAGAAGCACACATCTTCGTCTTCAAAGTGAATTGAAATTTTCCAAATGCTTGTAGGTGTCAGGTTGGCCTCCGCAGAAGATGAGAATGAAGGCACGTGAAAGCATGCAACCGAAAAGGAGAAATAGTGCAAAGGTTCATGAACAGGCAGAAGGAGACCTTTGTTTTGTAGAGAGGCAGGAATATTGTAGTGATGAGATGTCATCTGAACTAGGTCATGAAAAAAGTGTCAGAAGATAGCCAGGTGTCAAGGTCGTACTAGATAGAGTGTTTCACAGATAAGCGGGAGAGAGATTTTAAACTTCATTGTATATGATACTGAGGTGTTTGGAATTTATCGGGAAGGTACGTGGAAGCTGCTGTGCCATATTAAGTAGGGAACGACAAGATTGCATTGATGCTCCTACTTGATTGCCGTGGGAACTGGATCAGGAATCCCAAATCTAAGAGTGAAAAGATGAGTTAAATTTAGATCAGAATTGTTGTGGTGTGACATGAAATTATGTTTAAGGGAAAGGCTATGGATGCGCATATGAATTTCAGAAATACTTCGATTTCTACTCATTAATTTAAACTAATCAGTATTGCTGAAATTTTGCCCAACCTTCTGTTCCTTGCTTGATTCTGAAGGTTAATTGCAGGTCTCTGCCATTGCCTTTCCTGGCAGAGTGGCCTGCTACTACCTTGACAGCCCCTATCTAATGCAGGCTGAGAACTGGCCTTGTTTCTTCCACTCTGTATTGCCAAACATTGTGTGTTGACTGACAGCAAAATCTATTTCAATTTATTCTGTTTGGGTAATTTGCAAAAACACATGGATTTTAAACTTCTGATTTTATCCCATTCATTGTCTTTCAGCATATTGATGAGGACTTTTACTTTGCAAAGGAAGTGCACCGAAAATAGTAAATCAGACAGAAGTGATATCTGCAATTATTGTTCATCCTCTAAAAAGATAATGAGGATTAAAATAGAGTATCGTATATCTTGCTGAATTATAGATTATTCTTAGCTTGACATGTCAGCTCTTTATTGAAACAAAAATGGAAAAAGATCCATAACTGTCCTTCAAAGAGTTCTGTGAAGAATAACTGAATTTTCTCTTTGATGCGTCACCTTTAGCTAATTGAGTTTACTTATAGTCATGGCATGAAAATAGTCTTTAGAATGATACATGCAGGTTATAAAATTATTAACTATGTTGGTCATATAAAGGATTTATTTTTAGAACAAGAATTACGTTTCAGGGTAAATAATATTCTTGCATTCTGCATGTTCAAAGACAAATCTAATATTTAATCTTCCCATTTCCCAAAAGATCCCAAGATTAATTGTATAATCATTGCATCAAGTTCTTTCTACCTTAATGCCATAGTCATTCATGAGAACTTTAATATATCCTTACTCTGCATTTAATAGTGACAGTGACAGGAATTTGAACATGGGGAATGCCAGGTTACACTTAATCAGCTGACTTTCTGTTTTATCATCTTGCAAACATCTTTCTCTTCTTTGTCTATACTAATTTACAAAAGGACACATCAAATATACTCAGATGAAAATTATTATTTTCAATATAAAAATTATAGTTCAGCCCCAATGTCATAGACCTAAATATTTGTCTGGTTGAATTTTAAAATCGTGTTAAAATTAATTGTTTTGGTAGTTCAGAATTTGTTCATTCTTTACATGTTGAACAAAGGGCTTAGCATGAAACAGCAAGTGGCCATTGAGTATGGACTAGAAATCAGGAGCAGGAAGTTCAGAAGATGCAGGAGGTTCCATTCTCCTGGTGGCTCGTGGAGAGGTGTGCTTGGCCAGAGGGCGGCTGGACACATCCACAGAAAGACGGTGCTCCTGGGAAGGGTTTCTTTGCTCTCCCAAGCACGGGAGGGGGATTGTACAGGGAAATTTCCATTTGAAGATCCCACACCCTGTGGTCCAGGCTTATCTGCACGCAATTTTGCAACATGTAAGAAATGTCATCTACCAGCACCTGGATTAGGTTTACCAGATCTCAAAGAATACTGAATTCAGTTCAGCTCACATCCCTGTGGGGACCATAACTCATCTTCTCAGCTGTTAGATTACCTGGCAATAAGGAGACAGCTTCTGGGATCATTCACTAGACAATCCCATTCTATATAAATGTATTAGACCTTATGGACTAGTTTTTCTTCCTTTGATTTTCAGAATCACAAATGGAATAATGAAGTGATTGTAGCTCAAAAGACAAATAGATCTGAGTTGGCACAGACATGCTGACAACATGATTTTTATTACTGAATCTTGGTGAGCATCAGAGCCACTACTTGTTTCCATGAAGATATGTAGTAAGATGAATCTACACTGTCCGTGAACTGATGTAATCTTTACAAGGGCTAATGCCAGTTGGGTACACGAATCACAGTGAGTCTTTGCCATTTATTTTCTTATACAAATTAATGTGTACTCAACAATTTAGCACCAATTCATTAAAAACATAAAGGATGATGGTGTCTGATAAACAGGGATTTCTGTAATTGTTTGTGGCAACAGGAAGTTTCTATGAATCTTTCTCAAAAATGTCTCATACATCTTTGTTAAATATTATAACTTAGATGGAAACACTATTAGTTCTACACATCAATAGGCCATTACAAATAGAGTAGACATTTAATTTTCTTCTCTGATTATCTAAACATAATGTATGAAAAAATGTTTCTATTTTTAAGCAATGATGTATAATACACTCTGCTAAATGTTCAGGGAGTTTTAGTTTACTTTGTATTTCTGAAGCAGATCTAAGCTAGATAAGGGTCTCTCTCTCTCTCTTTTTTTTTTTTAAAAAAAAGAGAGTCTTGCTGTGTTGCCCAGGCTGGAGTTCAGTGGCGTGATCTTGGCTCACTGCAACCTCCGCCTTCTGGGTTCAAGTAATTTTCCTGCCTCAGCCTCCCGCTTAGTTGGGATTATAGGCACTGCCACCACACCCGGCTTATTTTTTTGTTCTAGTAGAGATGGGGTTTTGTCATGTTGGCCAGGCTAGTCTCAAACTCCTAACCTCAGGTGCTCCATCCACCTCGGCTTCCCAAAGTGCTGGAATTATAAGTGTGAATCACTGCATCTGGACTGAAAATGGTCTCTTTATAAAAATGTTTGCATCTCTAATTCATGCATTGCTTTTGCACTTGAGATAAAAAATATTTGCTAATGTGTCACTCTATGCTCTACTAAAGAAGGCATCAAATACCCAAATGTTCAAGAGAAGATGGTAACATTTAGAAGGAAAAGAGAGTGCCTTAGTTTTCTTTTTGTGTTTCCCTGTAAGAAAGCATTTCTGTTCATGCCCGCACAATGCGTAGATACCTGAATCTGTCTAGAAACAAGAGAAGCACTGAACTTGGCAATCCTTGGGAACAGTTGTTTTGAGTTATTTTCTATATGTATTTCAAGCCTTAGCTATTAAATTGAAGTAATAGTTTAGAATCCCTTGCACTGAATTGAATGAATAGAATAAACTATTATGGCTGGAACTATTTCTCTTTTACAAGTAATTTCTAACTCTTTTGTAAACTTTATATATTTATGCAATCTCTAACTTGAAGAGCAAAGCTATGGAAATCACTTATATTTACCTTTTAGATAATATCTAGAGATCTGTCCCTATCAATCTGTTTATCTGTCTACCTACCTAAGTATCTATTTATCTACCTGCCTACCTGTCATCTGTCTCTTACGTTGAATTCACAGGGAAGTTGTTGCTTGTGTCCAAAGCAATTTGAAAGAAAAACTTACAAAGCAAACTTCTATTAATATTGTTTAAGTTTTTAAAATTCACTTGTTATTTTACCTCTTATTAAGGAAATCTTTTAGGTACTTCCAAAACTGAAGATGTTTTATTTCATGATAGGATTTTCTACCTATAAATAATGCTGCCTGATCTTTTGGGGTTTTAATGAAAAATTTTGTAATTTTTCAAAGATGAATGCATTGATTTTGATTCTCAGATTTTTTCTTAGGTTCTTATATTCTTCACTTTTGTAAGAATATAGTGCTTTGCATGGTGTTTATTAGTTGAATGGAAATCTTTACTTGTTCTGTCATTTAAAACTAGTAGAGAATAAAAGCTAGTTTAAAATTCTATGCTCTAAAAAAGTTTACAAGGAATCTCACCAAACCTCCCCAAAGAACTGAATACAATTCATTTGTTCATCATAAATAGGATTTATAGGATTATCTGTTATCTTAAAAAATAGGTGTAAATGATCATCTTCTTTTTCTTTAATATATTTTAATAAAAATGACTTATCTTCCTCTGTCCACTGAGTAATCAAATATTGCTTTATTTCTTTTACAAATTAAGGGATTTACTTCTAATCTTCATCAGAAGAGTGTCACATTCAAATGAGAGAAATGCAGTTAAATCAGGGTTTATAAGGAAATAAGTATGAATAAATATAGAAATGCAGTAGAACAAAATTATAATTATTCATTAGAAATTTTTCTCATGTTACGATTTGGACCAGATGATAGTAAAATCGTCTCCTAAAGGCAAACACACCCTCCAGAGGAATCTTTATATATTTACTATTCCTCAAAAACTCTATGAAAAGTAATATTTTCCATCATGTACCTAAGGAAATAAAATGATTTAGTATATAAAGAAGTCCCTTCCTTTCTTTCTTCCTTCTCTTCCTATTCTTCCTTTCTTTCTCTCTTTCTTTCCTTTTCTTTCTCCTCTCTCTCCTTCCTTCCTTCTTCCGTCCTTCCTCCCTTCCTTCCTCCCCAGTCTCCCTCCCTCCCTCCCTTTCTCCTTTCTCTCTCCTTCCTTCCTTCCTTCTTTCTTCAAACAAGGTAACTTTTATCCAAGGTAAATCTGTTTATAGCAGGAGACATTATTAAAGCAACTACACAGCTCAGTTACGTAATTGTCCATAAAATAAAATTACCTTTACCACGAGAGTCAAAATGTTATTTTGCGCCCTGGAATAGGTTTGCTATGGTTTGAGCAGATTTAGAATGCATTTAATAGGCTTTGTTCAGATAGTTTTTTTTTGCTGAGCAATAATTATAACTGCAATTTCAAGGATTTTAAAAAATTCTGCTTTGTCAATATGTATTTCTTACCTTGTTACTAAAGAAAGAATGTGATATATTCTGCGCACAATCAAAATCATTTGCATAAAAGGACAGAAGAAACAAAAACTCTATTTTTATCTTTTCCTTAAGGGCAATATTGAAACATTTCAAAAGGAACTTTTTTTTTTTTTTTTTTTTTTTAGTTAGTGATCACTTGTGAATGCAAATTACAGCAAATGGTAAATGGCTGTGGCACTGTTCCTCCTGATTTTCTATTGAGTTTTTAAATGTTGGTCATAAAAAATCTAGGAAGAGCAAATAATTTCCAACTTTAAAGCAGTCTGTGAGATAAAGCCAGGAGTGAGTTGACAGCAGGGAATCAGAATCTGGGACACACATTAATTTTCTCACTTTGCTCTATTTTATTCCAACAGAGCTTTCCCCCAGTCGTCCTCTCTCTGCTGAATGTCCACCTTACCAATGTATCATTGTCTTCCTTTGGGTAGCAGTTGCAAAATTAGGAACTCAAGAACTTGACATTGCAAACAGTGCTTTTAAAAATCCTTATGTCTAGGCAAGGTTGGAATATACTAAAATGTTTCTTTTCAAATTACCAGAGAGAGATCTGGTAATATGTATGTGTGTGCATGTACCTTTGTGTTTGTGTGTGAATTTGTGTGTGAATGGACTGTTTCAAAAGACCAAGGTGTATGTGTATGTACGTGCATACTCAACATGTGTGTGCATTATTTCTAAAGATTTTAATTTAAAAATGACTTCTGTGGGAGAAATTAATGGTGGCTTGGATAGCCCTTGCATTAAATACTTAGTGTCCTCTTCAACTAGATGTTATTTCACTGAGTGTTACAATCAGTATTAACTGAACAGGTATGTGGAAGACTGGCCAAGACTCCATGTTGCTCCACTGAAGGCCTTAAACTTTACATGCTCTCTAGTTTGTGGCTGTGGAAAATTAGGAAGAGAAACAATGAAAGGAGACCAAGTATAATGGATTTTAAAAGCAGGAAACAGGGATTAGAAATTATGAAATGGTAGAGAGAGGACACGATGGTGAACCTAAGATTCTGGGCCCCATGGATGACAGTCTCCAGTCCTCTGATCCCTCGTTGGCTTCCTTCCAATAAAAACGTATAAATTCCCACCAGGCTTGTTCGCTTAGGTCTGTTCGAGCCATCGTTGTCACTCTTTTCTTATTGGCAAATTTGAAGTATTTGCCTCTCAACTAAGTATTTCTTTTTACTAAAAACTCATATACTATTAACGACTTGTGTAGTCAGAAACCATTCCCCATGTCGCCATTACAGCAAATCCATGGGCGAGTATACAGTCAATTCTCTTCTGGAATGAGTAAAAGGGCCTCTCTATTTAAATCAAGGTTTGGTGAATGAACTCTCTGGATATTGCTCCAAACCAAGTAGCCATGAAATGACCGGGCTGTTTCAAAAGACCAAGTCTAGGGAAAATCTAACTCAGATTGCAGAAAAGAAACAGTGCTGGGTACTTTGCTGATGTTCATAAATTGTCCACTGATTTGAAGCAACTTGTATTGGATATAGGGAAAGTAGTGTTTAACTGAGGGTTAGACATAAAACCCAGAAAGGATAGAGAGACTACTTCCTTTTTGACCAAGAAAACCAAGACTCATTTGTGGTTTGGACTGGAGGTAAAATGGAGTCCACGTGACAAGAAGTAGAACTAGGTTGCTAACAAAAGCCTGATATTTTTTCTTGACCATTTCCACACTGAAATGAATAGTGAAGTCGAATATGTGATTATAGTTTGGCCACTGGGATTCTTTGTCTAGTAGTAGATTTGCTTTTATACCCTCAAATTATCTGAGTACCATTTTCTTCTGCAAAAGAATAAATTGATGAAAAATAGAGGAAAATAAGGTAGTTATAGAGGAACTGAGAAAGTGTTTACCTGGTGGCGATGGTGTGAAAATCTGTCTGCTCTCCGGCACAGGACAGTGCTTAGTATCTTCTGGAAACTGTACTTGTCCACTGTAGCCCTTATTAACCTGTGCTGCTCAAGCTACCTGCCCATATTTTCTTCTTTCTCCTTCTCCTGTGTGTGGGAAGAGTCACAGACTTGAGGCTGTCCACATACAAAGTAAGAGAGGAAGCCATGCTTATTATATTAGCACCCTCAATCCTTTAAGAATTCTGGAACAAAGCGAAGTGAAAGCACCAGCAGCTTCCAAAAGCAATGAGGGGACTCACAGGGAAAACATCTTCCTGGCTTTAGCACGTTGCAGCTTCTGTTCCACGTTGGTCATTTTGCTTCCGAGGTGGCTGTTTTTACCTACTTTTCTGATTTCCTCTCTGCTTTCTCTCTCAGGCGATCACAAATTGAAATGCTGCAAAGCACATATGCCTGAAGAAAGAGAGAGGCAGAGAGAGATAAAAAGAACAGAGAAGCACCTTACCGATTCCCGTCGGTGTCAGTGATGACAGGCAAGCTGAAGCCACTGCTGTGAATCTGACACTGTCCTCCCTGCGTGCTGATTGGGCTTTCTCAATAGGAAGCAGGCATCACACTGTTTCTAGGTGGGCAGGGGCCATGAGGCAGCTAGGTAGAAGATAGGGAACAAGGCTGATCAAAACATGGGACCCTTCTAAGGTTGTGCACCCACTTGAAACTTGTAGACTCATTCACGGCCTCCTCAGGTTCCTTTCTTGCAATAATCCATCTCTTAACCTCCTCAGGTGTTAAGAAGTACCTGCTTCCAAGTTCCCCTGTGATGTGATCCATCTGAAATTTCTCTTTCCATCTTCCTAAAGGATTATGTGTCTGCCTGGTTCTCACATGAAGAAATCGAATTCCATTTTTAAAAGGACTCTATTAACCACTGTGTTGGATCCATTACTCCCTTTGTCCTCACACAGACTTCCTCCGAATAGAGCTCATCCAAACATACTGTCGAAGAGGTTTCCACTTTCTCAGTTACCAGCATGTACCAAATTTGGTTTGCTGAGAGTTCGTGAAAGTTACCTTGACTAGTGTTGTAAGAATTTCAAACTCTTCAGGTCCATACTTTTTAAATTTCTGTATTGAAAGACGATCACTGCATTTACATTTAATTAGCAAATTCAAGAGGCCTTGGAGTCATGCAGGTAAATAGTCTAGGTGTTACGAGAAGGATAAAGACAGAAGCCCACGTAGTAGGACCTATCTATCTTAAGGGATTTTCTTTCTGGATGCAGGAAAACAGTGAGGCATCAGGACCATGGGGACCACCAGGAGAACACCCAGCTAACAGGGGATTAGGGCATGCAAGACCCTGGGCGCAGGATGCCCGATCTCCTAGTTTCTCCAAAGACATCCGAACACTTACATATTGGCTGTTCAGCCATTATTTCTTAGTCATATGTAGCCCAACACAGTGATGACAGAACAAAATATTTCTACAAGGCTCTCTCTCCAATTGGGCCCCAGTTGCTATTGCTAGTGAACACCTTCCTGATATAAACTTACCAGGTCATGTCCCAGAAAACTTTTATTCCAGATTCCAGGAGACACTTCACTGCTGTCTACCTGTTTTCCCCATGCTATGTTGAGTTGAAATCAGATATATTATCCAGAATCCTTCTCTATTATTCTCCTGTACTTATTTTATAAGCACTATCCAGATAAAATACTTCGTTTTGCTTCAATTAGAAATAAATTATTAAGAATAAGAAATGGAAGATGATTTTAGAGCTCCTATCTCCACTGGAGATTTTGAAGAGAGTTTCCAAGATCATTGTCATATTTCTCTGAAATATTAGTTTGAAATTGCAGTCACAGGAAATTTACTGCTTGCTTATAATTGATTTGTTACTCCAAGTTTTCAAAAGTATTTAAACATATGGGGGAAAAAAAGCTCACATCTACTGTTAATTGCACATAAATACTGTAATTTAAACAATGACATTTCTGCGTGTAATCATTTTTTCCTCTTCTTTTTTTAAGACTGAAACATTTTAGAATTGTTAGCAAGACTTTAGAAAGTCAAAATGATTTGAAACATTTGCAAAAGACTCAATTTTTAATAAGACGGGAGATGTTTTATGGTGATTACTAGTTTACTAAAAATAAACAAATGGGATTAAATTGTAGGATCATATGAGCATGACGTATGTGATAGATTGACTATATATAAAATAGCTATAGGTATTTCTAAATTGTTCACAGATTTGAAGGGAAAAAAGAATGATAGCTAAATAAAAAGGAGTGAGACTTGGCTGGATGTGGGGGCTCATGCCTATGATCCCAGCACTTTGGGAGGCCAAGGTGAGAGGACCCTTTTAGTCCAGGAGTTTGAGACCAGCCAGGGTAGTATAGAGAAACAGCATATCAATTTAAGAAAAAAAAATTTTAAATAATGAAGCTTAAACAAATAAGAATGAAAACCAAATAACCGACTGTTTTAGGGGCAAGCTTTTACTCCGAGAACTGGTTGCATTTTTTCCTCATGTTTGTAACAATTTCTACAGATACAGCTCTCTGGTATCTTACACAAGACACTGGTTTTAGAGGCGTGATGAAGTAACTGGGTCCAGTGTAGATTGAGAAGTTAAAGGCAAGGCCAGAGTCAGGACCCATATCTTCTTTTTGTAGCTACTGATCCCAGTCGACCCTTTTCCCTGCACCCCCACACTGCAGCCCTTTCTGCTGCTTCCTGGTAATTGACATCTGATGCTATAAACGGCATTTTGTCCCCTTAAATTCATATGTTGTAACCCTATCTCCTAATGTGGCTATATATAGAGATAGGGTTTTTCGGGGGTAATTAAGGTTAATGAGGTCGTAAGGACGGAGTCCTAATCTGATAGGCCTGGTGGGCTTCTAAAAAGAGAGACATCTCTCTCCATGCACACACACTTTGAGGAAAGGCCATGTGAGGACACAGTGGGAAAGTGGCCATCTGCAGACTGGGAAGAGAGTCCTCACAATAACCTGATCATGTTGGCACTTTGATGCTGAATTTCCAGCCAATAAAAATTGTGAGACAATGAATTTACGTTGGTTAATCCATCTAGTCTATGGTATTTTGCTATGGCTGCTAAGCTGCCATGGCAGCATGGACATATTAAGACTTACATATGTGTGGAAAGATGTTCTATTGTACAACATTTTTCCAAAATGAATCCTCGTGAATTTTCCATCTATTGGACGCCTAATCTGCCAATCTGATCTTAGCCAGTATAGGGTACTCTAAAAAACAAAACAAAACAAAATTTTTTTTTTTTGAGACATGGTCTTGGCGCTGTCTTCCCAGGCTAAAGTACAGTGCTGCAGAGTTCACTACAGCCTATTCCTGGGCTTAGGTGATCCTCCTGCCTTAGCTTCCTGAAAAGGTGGGACTACAAGCATGTGCTACCACATCCAGTTAATTTTTTAGATTTTTTGTAGAGAGAACATCTTGTTATGTTGCCCAGGCTGGACTTGAACTCCCAGCTTCAAGCAGTCCCTCTGCCTCAGCCACCCAAAGCACTTTTTATTTATTTATTTATTTACTTATTTGAGACAGAGTCTCACTCTATCACCCAGGCTGGAATGCAGCAACTTGATCTTGGCTCGCTGCAACCTCTGTCTCCCAGTTTCCAGCAGTTCTCCTGCCTCAGCCTCCTGAGTAGCTGGGATTACAGGCACCTACCACCATGCCTGCCTAATTTTTGTATTTTTAGTAGATACATCACTATGTCGACCTGGATGGTTTCAAACTCCTGACCTCAGGTGATCCGCCCAACTCAGCCTCCCAAAGTGCTGAGATTACAGGTGTGAGCCTCCATGCCTGACCCCAAAGCACTTTTTTTTATTAAAAGAGAATACAACTGCTCTTGAATCCTGTGACTGGCTGCATGGATAGCCGACAATACATGACTCTTGGTACATCTTCAATCCCATTTCCTCATGGTCCATTTCCCAGTGAACTCGTGATCATTTATCTCTCAGAGAAAAGAAGCCACTTTAATTTTCCAGACTACTCAGTTTCTCTTTCTTCATTCACATGGGCTCCCGCTGGTTATGGTGCTGAACAGATTTGTAACCTTGTATATATGTTCATGATCTATTATTTGTAAACGCTATTCCTTAATGTTCTTAAAGTTTCAGGCTTTTTTGAAACAGAATTTGGTAGCTAAAATCCTTTATATCTCTAACTACATTTTGCATATGTCAACAGAACTACTCACAACTGCATATAGTATCCAATAAACATTAATGCCCGATAAGAAAATTGAACATCAATTAGCAACCCTTTTTTTCTTATGCCCAAGATAGTCCAATTTAGAATGAGATATTGCGTAAGAATAATAGTGTCCTAAGAGCTCTGACCCAAATAACAGAGGACAAGCCGGAAATATAACCTAGAAAGGAAAGATAGAGAAGACAAAAAGTAATCTAGAGCTTTTTGGAAAATTCAGACTAATTTCCTGTCTGAGCAGCAAACTATTAGTCACCAATTTACTTCCAGAAGTATTTTTAACAAAACAAAACATAGTATACAGTTAAGCTTAATTAAAATGATGTCAAATATTATAAAATACATTTTTTTTTATCCACGCATAAGAAACATTTGCACATTCTCAACAGCTTTTGCTTGAAATCTTCTTACGGTAATTTTATCCTGTTTTGGTTTTGTTTTGTTTTGTTTTAGCATATAGTTACCTCCATTTTATTTTTATATTTTTATATTTTAATTTTACTGTAAATTCTGGAATACGTGCACAGGACATGGAGGTTTGTTACTTAGGTATACATGTGTCATGGTATACTTAGGTATACATGTGGTGCACCAACAAGCCATCATCTAGGTTTTAAGCCCTGCACGCATTAGGTATTTGTCCTAATGTTCTCCCTCCTCTTGCCCTCTACCCCTGACAGGCCCTGGTGTAATTTTATCCTGTTTTAAGTGAGAAAATTCTGTTTTAGACATCTTAATTTATTAAATTGTTTTATAGTTCTTAGCCATATTTTTCATCCTCAGATTATTCATATGTTAATTCTCATCCTGACCTCTGTACACAATAAGGCCACCCCCTCTCATCTTGCTGTGGTCTCTTCACCATTCATTTCTCAAATGACGCAAGCCTCACTCACTCTGGTCTTTATTCTCCAGCCACATTTTGTTTTGTAGACAGCTCCTTAAAATGTTGCACTTACAACTGTACTCAGCAAGAATGCATCACAGAACTGTGATGTGGCTAGCAGCAGACTAGCAATGATGCCTCCATTTACTCTTCGGTTGTCCTCTGTAAATCTGTTTGTCAGCTGTCATCTAGAAATTCACAGTGCACTTTTTTTTACAAGTTAAAACAATAGGGTTCCTAGGTTGTGTTCATCTATTTATTTATTCAACAACTCTTTCATGAGTGCTACTTGCTGGTATTTTTTAGTAAATGAAGCAGATACAAATGGAGTCTTCTTGGCGCTTACAATCTAGTGGGGTTGGATAGAAATAAAGTAAACAAATCTACAACTATAAATATGAAGAAAGAAAATGGATGCAGACATATGGGCCATTAGATGAGGGTGAGAGAGGTTTTCTAAGTTAAGATGGTTGGGAAGACTTGTCAGAAAGACTGAGGTCAGAGCCCAGAGGTCCTTGAAAGCCACGTGAGGGAATTTGCATTTCTTTGGAACCTGATATATTCTGTGGCCATTATTTATATTATGGGCAGCTTAATCCTCAGAGGACCTCGCAGGCAGCTTTCTAGAATAAGAGTTAGAAGATTAGAAATACGTGAATAAACTCCCTCCTCTACACGCCTTGACGAATTCATTGTTGGTCCTTTTGCTTGTGCAGTAGCCTCTCAGCCTCCTATAGGTAACCAGAATGAGCTTAGGAGTTCTTTAAGGCCCTGCACCGAGATAAAGAAATGTGATGCACATGCAAATAATCACCTGCTACATTCGTTATTATTGTTATTGGGGTGAGGGAGTTGTGAATTTGAAGATGAAAATCTTGCAACTTTCCTAGAGTTTTTGTGAATAAAATATGATACTTGGCAGAGTATAGGAAATACTCTGGACTTTAGCTCTACAATTTAATGACCAATACTTGGGATTATTTAAATATGTTCTACTCTACCTCTAAAGGGGGAGACAAATTAAACACTCTGGCAGTGGCCTCTGGCACTTGGATATTATCTTAACTCTCCCCCTAACCAAAAAAAGGCTCTTAATGTGTTTTCTTGTTTTTTTTTTGTTTTTTGTTTTTTTGAAAAGTAATGGCATTTAAATGGAAACATTGCTTAAGAAAAAGCATTAAAAAGAAATAAAACATGATAGAATAAATGACTGATAAATAACTAGATACATCTTACCAGATTATCCTCATTTATTCACATTTTACTCTTTGGGAAGTACTGCTTTATAAATTCTTTACTGGAGATCTAAAACATTTCTCGATGTCATAAATGCCTTATAAGTTCATGCTATGGTTTCAATGTGTTCTCCAAAAAGCATGTGTTGGAAACTTGACCCCTAAGGCAACAATGTTGGGAGGTGGGGCCTAATCAGGCCTTGAGGGTTCTGCCTCATGAATGGATTAATGCTGTAATTGGTGGAGCGTTTTCTGATAAAAGGATAAGTTAGGCTCCCTTCTCTTGCTTTCTCTTGCTCTCTCTTTGCTCTTCTGCCATGAGTTAACACAGCAAGAATGCCCTCCTCGAGTGCTGCCCCTTCCATCTTGGACTTCCCAGAATCTAGAATCCTGAGCCAATACATTTCTGTTTATTATAACTTACCTAGTCTGTGGTATTCTGTTATAGCAGCACAAAACAGACTAAGATGGTCTGCAATCCACAGAAGTTATTTGTACAACCACTTTCCCAAAAACACTTTATTAAAAAAATAACCTGCAGATTATTTGATTGCTTAATATGTTTCTCAGTTTGTATCTGTTGCATTTAAGATGGCCTCTGATGACAGAGATAGGGTAGAAAAGAAGATTTATTTATTCATTCTAGATCTCTAGGGCCAGACTTCATTACCCTAGAAATAGCAACAAGTAAGAATTCTTATTTCAGCTGCCAGGACATTGCTTTACATTGTTCCTATTCTGCAGACCAATACATTGATTGATCTTATATATAAGACATATTGGTCAATGTATTGGTCTGCAGAATAGGAACATACATGATATTCTGGGGGAAATTTCCACCTACAGTTTCCAAGGCAATCTGCTTATTTTGCCTTCTTGACTTTTAAAAACATTCCTCCTATTCCTCTACATGTTTTGAAAACTTGTTGGCATTTTTCTTGTAATAACAACCTCTGAGCCGTCACAAGCTTTATAAAATCTCACCTACATAATGGGACCAAATATGTGTTGAATTTGTAAATGATGTCCTTCATATTGGACTAATTAGTAAGAAATCATCAAGTCAAAATAATCTAGTGCAAAGGCATAGATTGAACTTTGGATTTTATGCTAGTTGTAACAGAACACTGATGTGCTATTTGTTGATCTGATTCCAAACAGTATTTATTAACAATCTTTGGTCTCCTATTGAACATATGAATTCTTCTCATTATTCTCTTCCCCCATTGTCTCCATTCTTGCACTCTGGAGTAATAAACTTTTTCCCAGAGGAAAACCCAAGGATAATTTTTGTTTTTGTTTGTTTTTTTTTTCTCTTTTTAAAACAATTTCTAATTTTATTTTAGATACAAGGGGTATGTGTGCAGATTTGTTACTTGGATATATTGTGTCTGATACTCAGGTCCTGAGCACAGTACCCAAGAGTTAGTTTTTCAACCCTTGATCCCCACCTTCCCCCATCTAGTGGCCCCCAGTAGCTATTTTTGCCATCTTTAGGTCCATGAATACCCATTGTTTAGCTCCTACTTATTAGTAAGAACATGCAGTATTTTGTTTTCTGTTCCTGCATTAATTCGCATAGGATAGTGGCCTCTAGCTGCATCCATGTTGCTTAAAGGACATGATTTCATTATTTTTCATGGTTTCATAGTATTCCATAGTGTATATGTAGCACATTTTCTTTATCCAATCCACCATTGATGGGCACCTAGGTTGATTCTGTGCCTTTGTTATTGTGACTAGCACTGCGATGAACATACCAGTGCAGGTATCTTTTTTGGTAGAATATATCTTCTTTTGGAGATACACCTAGCAATTCTATTGCTAGTTAGTAGTTCTGCTGTAAGTTGAATGGTAGTTCTGTTTTAATTTCTTTGAGAAATTGCCAAATTGCTTTCCACAGTAGCTGAATTCCATTCCTAACAACAGAGCATAAGGGCTCCCTTTTCTCTGCAGTCTGGCCAGTACCTATTGTTTTTTTTGACTTTTTCTTTTTTGACGGAGTTTCAATTTTGTTGCCCAGGCTGGAGTGCAATGGTGCAATCATGGCTCACTGGAGCCTCTACCTCCCATGTTCAAGCGATTCTCCTGCCTCACTTCCCAAGTAGCTGGAATTACGGTCATGTCCCACCAAGCCTGGCTAATTTTGTAGTTTTAGTAGAGATGGGGTTTCTCGATGTTGGTGAGGCTGGTCTCGAACTCCCAACCTCAGGTGATCTGTCTACCTTCACCTCCTAAAGTGCTAAGATTACAGGCATGAGCCATTCCACCCAGACTGAACTTTTTAATTATAGCACTTCTGACTGGCATGAGATGGTATCTAATTGTGGTTTTGATTTGGATTTCTCTGATGATTAGTGATGATAATCCATTGTTTTATATTTTTGTTGCCTGCTGGTATGCCTTCCTTTGATAAGTTTCTATTCATGTATTTTGCCCATTTTTAATGTAGTTGTTTGTTTTTTGCTTATTCAATGGTTTAAGTTCCTTATAAGTTCTGAATATAAGACCCAAGCATAACTTTGACATAAGCTTTTTCTCACTTGTTTTCCCCTTCAGGTTGTTATTAATATTTTCACCATTAAGTAATACTTTTAATTTTATATATAAATTAAATAAATTAATTATGTTAATTGCTGACAATTTTAAGCAATTTGTATTTACATTATAGATTAGTGAGGAGAACTACTTAGATAAGCCCAGGCAGAGGAAATCTATGCACAAATGAAACTTGTCTGCTTTTACAAGGATTGAACTTTACCAGTTCTAATGTAGAGTATTTGACTATTCAGTTGAGTGTCTTTTCTGATTTCTGTTGAACTTTTCATCTGAGATGCATAGGTAAATCAAGTGGTTCTAGGTTATGTTATTAATATTATCACTTAATACCTATGTTTTCCACTAAACTACAAGCAACGTAAATGCAGAGACTATGGATTTTTTGTTGTTGCTGACTATATGTTTCTTAAAATGAAATTCTCCTGAATAAATGTTTTTAATATCCTAATAGTGAATGATATTTAATCTAAAAAAGCAGCTGGTTGATGTTTCAACTGCAAACACTTGGAAAGAGAATATTCTCCTTCTGTGAGTGTCTAGTCAAGGCTATCAAATACCAATAAGAAGTCCAAACTGGTCAATTTAATCATGTGATTTATCTCTTTGAAGGAAAGAGAAAACAAGTGAAGTGGTATCATTTTAGGAAAGTGGTTCAATTTTTAACTTTGTAAGGATAAAGTATGATGGATAAAATAATCTGAAAATCCCTAAAGATTCCAAAGCCTGTGCCATACTCCAGACCAATTAAATCTGAATCTGGGCTGGAGTACAGAATGAGATTCCAGCATGCAGACAAGTCTGGGAACCACCAAACAAGAGCAAATACCACAAATTAGCCAAACTTTCTAAACTGATGGATGCACATATTTAATTTTCCCAAAGCTAAATATTTGGTGACCACACCAAATATAATTAGCATTATATTTGGTGTGGTCACACCCAATTTACCACTGTTTAATGCTTTGCATGGCATAGCTATGCAAAGCCTAGTTCTTATGTGCTGTGGTCTGAATGTGTGTGCAAAATTCATATGTTGGAAGCTTAATCCCCAATGCAATAATGTTGAGAGTTGCAGCCTAATGGGAAGTGTTTAGTTTATAAGGGCTCTGCCTTCATAAATAGATTAATGTTGTTAAGAAAAGGGCTTGCAACAGTGGATTCATCCCCTTTTATCCTCCATGTGAGGATATAGTGTTTGTTCTCTCTTGCCCTCCTGCCTTCTGCTGTATGAGGATGCAATGAGAAGGCCCACACCAGGTGGGCCTCGATCTTGGATTTTGTAGCCTCCAGAACTGTGAGAAAATAAATTTCTTCTTTTTATGAATTACCAAGTCTGTTATAGCAGCACAAATGGACGAAGGCATTGTGCTTGCAGTCTGATTAATGATCTTTAAAATTGTGTGGATATCTCAACATGATGCAGCTTGTCCATTGCACTTTTGAAGATACTTTGTCTTGACACTTGTTTTGAAGCTGATATAACCTGAAAAAACGAAACCTTAAAATTCTACATCAAATCAATGCAGCAAAAACTATGATATGAGGACTCCATATCTGTATTTGGAACACGTATAGATGCAACTTACGAAGCATTAAAAAAAATCTCAGAAATTGTCTAGATCTGATATCCATTAAGAAAGAGGAATCTAGACACAGCCTACTTTACTGAGATTGATTTCAACATGGGTAGAACTTTAAGAGTCACCATTTCAAAAACAGACTTAGGACTATATATTTTCCTGCACTTGCCTGGAACATAAACCTTGATGTACATGATTTGCAAAGTGATAAGCTCTACATTTGCGGAAGTGAAATTCTTAAATTTTGATCACTCTTTCAGGATAAATTGAAATATTTTATAGGTTTCTAAAGTCTTGGTTTGGGCATGGTCACATAGAAAACAGTGTGTTTGGTTGCAATTTGGAAGTTTCAGCTAATTAGTGTTACTTGTTTTTAATTCAGCGGTTCCCAGGCTTGTCTGCATGTTGTGATCATACCCTGCATTCCATCTCAAATTCTGATTTAATTGGTGTAAAATGTGGCCTGGGGTTTGGAATTTTTCAGGGTCTCCAGGCGATTCTAATGTGCTGACAAATTTGAGAACCACGGCTCTAGTTCAAAGGGATTTGTTAGATCATGGCATGTCCCACCTTGAACATGTATCAAATACTCAGTGAGAGAAAAATAGAAATGTAGGTGTTATTTGAATATGAAGGCCTCTCAGTTATAACTAATTACTCCTAAGACCTTGCTTCTGCGAGTTGAGTATGTACTATATTTGGGAATCAATGGTATTATTTTCCCGTATTTGTTTTCTAGAATTTAAAATGATGTATAGATATGAAAAGTTCTGTTTTACAACTTTAACTGGCAGTAGTTACTCTCAACTTTCTGGATTGACTCAGTTATACTTAGTACTTCAGGGTCATTTTTGAGTGCTCCTCTCCCTCTCAAATACTGGCAAATCTTTTGCATTTCCCACAGCCTTTCTCATAACAGCCTCTTTCTCTTTTGTTCTTGGTAACCCACTTTGAGCTATTACGATTTTTATTCTTTGCCTATCCAAATTGCTTCCAAACCAATGTCTGATTATAATTTGTACTTTCTCATATCCACTCTATTTTCTAGATTGTTCCTTCTAAGTCCACATTTAATCTATTGCTTCCAAGGCTCCCATCTTTTACAGAATCAAGTTCAGACTTTCTGGACTGAGGCTTTGTGCATTCTAATTTCAGCATATCAAATTGTCCTCAGTTCACATTACTCCTGTGTATGAGCTTTTGTTCTGGAGAGTTTCTGTATTACTTGTAGTTTATTTCTGCCCTTTTTCCTATGATTAGACCAGTCCCTCTGAATAGAGTGACCCTCTCAATTTTTAAATCATTTTTCAAGGCCCAGGTTAAATGCTCTTACTTCTATGAACCGTATTTTTCTTATCTTTAAAACTGAATGAGATTTTCTTTCTTAGAAAGCATATGGACTGAGTCCTGTCTTTAGTTCAGCAGTTATGTTCTGCTGGTTTGGAAAAGGGATATTTGAATATCAGTATCATCTCTCTCTGCTGCAGAATTCTAGAGAGCAAGGACTAGATCATAAATACCTACTTGCCCTTCGTACCTCCCACATACAGATTCCATGAATCATCGTGAATCATGAATACTTGTTGACTTAAATGCGTGACATGTAAAAGAAATGCTTGTAAAAAAAAAATAGGCCATTTGATGGCATCTTCTTACATTAGACTATAGTCTCTTGAATGTTTTATCTGTATATTTCTTTTTCTTGGGGTCTTTCCAGCTAGTGTTTAAGAAAGTGAAAATGTAATAACATTGATTCCCCTCCTCACCCCTAGAAATTTGCAAGAAATAAGCCAAAAAAAAAAAAAAAAAAAAGAAAAGAAAAAAGAAAAAAAAAAGAAAGGGAAGGAACAAATGCTTCTTGGGCTGCACTGAAATAAAATCTGTTCTAGCTATCTTATGATTTTATTGCAAAGTATAAATGCCAGTTTTATAGATCTGAAAGAGAATCTTTCTGCAAAATCAGCAAAACCATAATATGAAATTATTTGTTTGAATGTATCATTGGTAATGTTAAAACAAAACTGCTCAACAGATTGTGCTTTTTCTTCTTGCTTCTTTGTTTTTAATGACTCATGAAAGGATTGCAACCTCTCTTCTTTTGTTCTGCCCTTATTTACCATCCAAGTCAGCTACCTGGCATTAGGGGAGGTAGCAACAAGGTTTTCCCTCTTCTAAGATGTGATTCTAGAAGAATTTATCATTTGAATCAGGCTTTTAATTTCTTATTTAGAAAGCAGTAAGAAGATTTACACTGTTAAAAGTTCCTCTATGCCAAATGAAAGCACTTTTAGAGATTATTTGAAAAAAAGAAAAAAAAAAAAGGATACTACTTAAGAATATTATCAAAGTGATCTCTCAACAAAGTGAAAATGGGTACAGTATCTCTTTCGGGCCGAGAGGACATATAGTTACGTGTAGCCAGACAACTCAACTGCTCAGGAACAACAACAACACAAAACTGGATGGCATTGTATTATATAAATGGCCATAAATTCCTGCAGTTCCTTTTGTAAGAAAATAAGATCTCTCTTCTCATCTGTCCAATCCAGGCCATACCTTGTGAATTGTTCTGATGAAAAAAACGTGAAGTGACATTGTGTACTTTGGAGGCAATGCCTCCAGAGGCTGTACAGCTTTCACTCTTATTCCTCTTAGATTCTGTCATTTTGTGATGTGAACAAAATTATCTGGAAAGGAATTTGGAGGAGAGAGACTATTCCAGTGAACAATTTGCAAACCACTGAGATGCAGCAGCCTCCAGGGTACAACAAAAGGTACATACCAGAGAGCAAAGGGAAGGCTCAGGTTCTGTAGCAAAGATTCCTGCCACAGTTTCCAATCAGGTCTGTTTATGTAAATAAAGGATTGAAACTTGCTTAGCTCCGATTGGTTGATACAGGTGAGCCTTGACTGACTGAGACAGTTGAGCGCTGATAGTTGGTTCAGGTGAACTCTGAATGTCTCAGAAATAAAAAGGTATGGGTTTCTGGGGAGCTCAGAGTATGTGTGACCCCTTATCAGCCAATGGCCACTTGGCTCTATTTTAAATTTAGGCTCAGTTAACAACTTGAGATCCATCTTGAAGAACTGGCTCTTTCAGATTCACATTTGTTCTCAATGAATAACCCCAATCTAGCCCATATATAGAGGAATGAGACAGCAAATGAAGTTAGAGACCCTAAACATGTGACCGAGGCTGACTGAAACCATCCAGGACCCAGCTGACATACCATCTGATTGCAGGCCAGCAGTGAACTCAGCTGATACCATGCAGAACAGAAAGAATTGTTCTCAGTGGTTTATGCCTGTAATGGCACAAGGACTGTTTGAGGCCAGGAGTTCAAGACCAGCCTTGGCAACATAGCGAGGTCCCATTTCTACAGAAAACTTTAAAAAGTTAGCTGAGCATGGTGGCATGTGCCTGTAGTCCCAGCTACTCAGGAGGCTGAAGTAGGTGCGTCTCCTGACCCCATGAGGTCCAGGGTGCAGTGAGCTGTGGTTGCCACTGCACTACACCTGGGTGACAGAGAAGATCCTATCAAAAAAAAAAAAAAAAAAAAGGCACAGTGCTGGTTTCTTTATAACAGCAAGGACGAAGTAGCAGCACATTACAAACCAGTCCAATTTATTTATAAACTTGATTAACTATTCAGTTTTTGAGTCTTGAAAGGCCATGCTCTATTATAAAAAGTCCCAAGCCGCCTCTATCGGTAGTCTGTTGCTAAGTAACAACCCCAAAACTTGATGGCTTAAAACAACTATCCCTTCATTCAGGATTCTTTGGATTGGTGAGGTGCTCCACACCCAGCCCACTGTGACTTTTTTTTCTAGGAGGTCACAAAGCCAAAGAAATTAGGCTTGTAAAATGTAAAGAAGTATAAACATCAACAACTATGTGTTGAGTACCTATTAGGTACTAGACAAAGTTCTAATCACTAGAACACAGAATTAGATACGATACATAGAAAGATTATTATTATTATTGTTATTTTGAGACAGAGTCTTACTCTGGCACCCAGGCTGGAGTGCAGCCGGCACAAACTCGGCTCACTGTAACCTCTATCTCCTGAGTTCAAGCAATTCTCCTGCCTTAGCTTGCTGTATGGTTGGGATTATAAGTGTGTGCCACCATGCCCAGCTATTTTTTTATATTTTTTTGTAGAGATAAAGTTTTACCATCTTGGCCAGGCTGGTCTTGAACTCCTGACCTCAAGTAATCTGCCCACCTTCGTCTTCCAAAGTGAGCCACCATGCCTGGCCCAGAAAGAGATTTTTAAAGAAGTTCAGTGGAGGTAAAAGAAGAAGAAAAAGTCCGATGTTAAACAATGTTTTAAAGGACTTAAAACAATTAAAACAGAGTAAAAGAGGATTATTTCAGGGGCATGAAACAGCAGGTACAATGTGTGATATTGGAGAATATTGACATATTCATGGGGCAACAAGAAAACCAGTGTGATTGGTGTGGAATATAAGAGGAGAAAATGAAGTTGGAGAGATGGTTATGTCAAGCACAGTGTGTGGTAAAGATACTGGATTTTATTCTAAGAGTGATGGGAAGCCTCCTGAAGTGGGGCATGATATGATTAGATTGCTGTTTTAATAGGATTACTTTTCAAAAAGGATTACTCTACTCTGTAGAGAATAGAGGGGCCGGGCGCGGTGGCTCAAGCCTGTAATCCCAGCACTTTGGGAGGCCGAGGCGGGTGGATCACGAGGTCAAGAGATCGAGACCATCCTGGTCAACATGGTGAAACCCCGTCTCTACTAAAAATACAAAAAAAAAAAAATAATAATAATTAGCTGGGCATGGTGGCACATGCCTGTAATCCCAGCTACTTAGGAGGCTGAGGCAGGAGAATTGCCTGAGCCCAGGAGGCGGAGGTTGCGGTGAGCCGAGATCGCGCCATTGCACTCCAGCCTGGGTAACAAGAGCGAAACTCCGTCTCAAAAAAAAAAAAAAAAAAAAAAAAAAGAGAATAGAGTGAGGGGAACTTGGAGGAGGAGAAGCAGGGAGACCCGTGAGAGAGCTCTTACAGAAAGTCTGATAAGTAGCCTAATAGAAACAATTTGAGCAAGTGTGTGATTTTTTTTTTTTTTTTTTTTTTTGAGGTCCTAAAAATTGTGTTAACTACAAGGTATTGTGGAAGTGGAGAGAACATTGACTCTGGAGTTTGTTTGTGTTACACAGAACTGGTTTTGTGTCCCTGAGGTTTATGTGGTGCTGGGCAAGCTACTCCATATGTCTCAGTTTCAGTTTCTTTATTTTTAATGTGGTATCCAATTCACTGGTTTGTTGCAAGGATTAAATATATTACATATATTATGTGCCAAGCAGAGGGCCTTGTAATATCGTAGGTGCATCAGTTTTAGTTACACTTATTACTCAGTTTTTGTAAATACGTGATTAATAATTTCCTTAGTTTAAAAATAAAAGATCCAAAAAAAGAACCAAGCACCAAAATCTCCCTATGATAGAGCCAATGGATTAAAAATGAAGAGAATGTAGAATCGTAATTCAATATTCTTGATACTTCTTGAAGCTTGCTAGAAAAATTTTTACGTAAGGGGATGCTGAAACACAGAAAGTAAGTGATCTTCATTTTGGCATTCCAAGTATTACAGCATATTTATTCATTTCTAGTTTACTAATATGGCCCCCTTTTATCAATTATGCATTGTATTAGCCTATTCTCATGCTGCTAAATAAAGACATACCCAAGACTCAGTAATTCTTAAAAGAAAGAGGTTTGATGAGCTCATAGTTCCACGTGACTGAGGAGGCCTCACAATCATGGTGGAAGGTGAAGGAAGAGCAAAGCCTATCTTACATGGTGGCAGGCAAGAGAGAGAGCATGTGCAGGGGAACTCTTCTGTATAAAACCATCAGATCTCATGAGACTTATTCACTATCACAAGAACAGCATGGGAAAGACTCGCCCCCATGATTCAGTTGCCTCGCTCTTGTTCCCTCACATGACACATGGGAATTATGCGAGCTACAATTGGAGATTTGGGTGGGGACTCGGCAAAACCATATCAGGCATATATTTGTATGTTATTTTAAAAAATTAATTTGCTTTAAAGCTATGTTTTCTCTTTATTACTGCTCTTTTTCTCCTTACATGTTCAGCGTTCCTCAAAGCAATGTGATAAACTTTAAAGGTGAGACAAACTAAATAATATGAAATATATTATAAGTTTGTTTTTGACTCTTAGTACCATGCATCCTGCTTTTTTAAAGAGGTTTTATTGTGCAAGATGTGAAAAAGTTTATTATGAGGATTTTTTGTCCAAATATAAAAACATGAAGGAGACTCCATCAAGGTTTATCTATACATTGTTTTACCACTTTGAAATATTATAAGTTTGAAAACAATTACCCAACGTAGCATGTCCTCTTTACCTGTCCTTGTTAAGTTTTAAAAATATGTTAAGTTTTTAAAATGCAGTCCCAGAATTTCAATTACATATGTATGATTTCATTTTATAAGTAGTTACTAATCCCATTAGACAGATAATACATTTGGATACTAGGTTTACTATTAAAAGTAACAGTATTCTCATAGAATTAGGTTAGGATGAATATTCTCTTTATTCTTTTTAGGGTAATAATTATCTATGCTAGCATAATATATGCTATTAACGGCCAAATTAATTTATTTGATTGCTGTTTATTCTGTGCTTTTTCTGTTGGAGACGTATTTTCATAACTAAAGTTATATGCTTAGAGGCACATGTAAAATTCAGTAAAAAGGGAGTTTTCAGAATACTGTTTATTTGTAAAATTGTTTTCCAATATTAGAGGCTACAGATCATTGCTCACTCTATAAAGCCTGTGTTGAGATCTCTGATGTTTGAGGAGAACTCATGCTTCTATAAATGTTAATAGCATAAAAATGTAGAATGTCTGATTTTTTGGTTGTTGTTGCCATGGTTTATAATCGTGTGATGCATGCAACATTTCTGTCAAGGACAGATTACATATATGACAGTGATGCCATAGTGTTATAATACCATATTTTTACTGTAACCTCTGTATGTTTAGATTCTCAAATCCTGATCATTGTGTTACAGTTGCTTACGGATTTCAGTACACTTACCTGCTGTATAGGTGTGTAACCTAGAGCAGTAGATCATACCATATAGCCTAGGTGTAAAGTAGATTATACCATCTGGGTTTGTGTAAGTACACTCCATAATGTTGGCACAATGATGAAATTGCCTAATGACACATTCCTGAGAACCTCATCATTAAGCAACCAATGACTCTCTATTAACAAAAGTGATATCTAATAGCATTTTATAGTTTCCAGCATATATTCACGTTTATCTCAAATAGATATAATTCCAGTGTTGTGACATTATTTTTATTCTAACTTCTGTTTTGTAATCTTGAAGACAAAGGTCAGAAAGTTATCTTTATTTGCAAAATGATGTGCAGAAGGGTAATGTAGTATTAGATTCTAACTCTATGGCAAATGACATCAAACCTCACAGCAAAATTCCATTTACAGCTGATGAATTGCTTATTGATCACTTCCTGAATCTGGGAGGCTGAGATTTTAAAGACGTGGAGAAGTTGGAAACAAAGAAAAAAGACTAAAGAAAAGTTTCATTCTTTGACATTAAATGAGTAATAGTATTTTTGAAAATATGACTAAAAGTATACTAGGAAGGGCGTAGTGGCTCATGCCTTTAATACCACCACTTTGGGAGACCAAGTCACGTGGATCATTTGAGGTCAGGAGTTCGAGACAAGCCTGGCCAACATGGTGAAACCCCATTTCTACTAAAATACAAAAATTAGCCGGGTGTGGTGGTGTGCACCTGTAATCCTAGCTGCTCTGAAGGCTGAAGCAGGAGAATTGCTTGAACCCAGGAGGCAGACGTTGCAGTCAGCCAAGATCATGCCACTGCACTCCAGCCTGGGCAACAGAGTGAGACTGTCTCAAAAAAAAAAAAATGTATATTATTAGCTGTCACTGGAAATACCAGACTAAACAGTAACAGTAACCTTAAAAATGAGACTATTGGCTAAGTAGTCACAAGTTAGTAGAAAGAAACCACCCAGCTTTTCCACAGAAGTTGATTATGTGAAATTCTGAACTGAGTTAATAATTTTTCAAAACTAATCCTGAGTAAATTTTTGCATAATTCTTTTAAAATTATAAATAGTAGTTGGTTATCAATTTTTTTGGGGTAAGAAATAGGTCAAGACAGAGAACTGGATTTTTCCAAAAGCCTTCTTATATTAGAAAGCTTGAATGGCAATTCTGATTTGTAATAGAATGTGACATGAGTTTTTGAAAGTAATATATCTGGCATCTGGGGATTTTTTTTTACAAATCCAGACTTAATAAAGAAACTGTGTATGTGTGCTGTGGACTAAAATTGTGCCCCCCACCCACTCCAAACTCATAGGTTGAAGTCCTAGGCCTCAGTGTGACTGTATTTGGAATCAGGGCCTTTAGGAAGTAATTAAGGTTAAATAAGGCCATAAGGGTGGGGCCCTAATCCCATGGGATTTGTGTTCCTGTAAGAGGGGAAGGCTCCAGGGAATTCTCTCCCGATCTCCTGAGGACACAGGGAGAAAGCAGCCCTTTACAAGCCAGGAGGCCCTCACTGAAAACGAAATCTTCTGGAACCTTGATCTTGGACTTCCGGCCTCCAGAACTGTGAGAAATAAATTTCTGTTGTTTAAGTCATCCAGTCTATCATACATTGTTATGGTAGCCTGAGCTAAGGCATTGTGTAAACAGTACCCAATTTCCAGCCCTATCATGGATGTTAAATCTAGCACAGAAATTTCCGTCTTTTACAAATGGTGATTTTTTTTTTTTAAATTAGAACATAGTAAGCCCCTCCACACCATAGTTGTTTATTTCCAGTGGATTGGAAAATCACAACATCAAAAATTACAGAAAAAATCAGTGGCTCTGAGAAATGGACATGCATTTTACCCATCACAATTGTATTGTGCATTTGAAAGATAGTTGTGCACATATATGCAAGACCCATAATTTATTCAGTTTATGTACATAATGCATAGTGTTTCCAAAGATTCTTATCTTCCCTGCAACACATTTGTGAACTTTGCCTCCAGCTTTGGGGCCAATCTACAAGTTCTCAGCAAGGATGATTATGTACCTATGGAACTGATACCAGTGCTAACTGTAACTAGCTCCCTGTACTAGCTATTCAAATACAGGCTTTTATCTCTCTTAGTGAGGACCTCTTAAATCCGGCAAATGGTCTTCTGACCTATACCTAGCAATCACTTTCCGTTTGCCTTGTGGCCATAGATCTTAGAAGCTTAGTCGAAAGCCATTCTATGAGAGATCTAGTTCAACTCCTTCCCATACAGACTAAAGCCCAGAACTTACAGTGGCTATTTAGAGTCGGAATCTGTACTTCAACTCAAATCTCCTCTGAGCTACATTATTTTAATGCTAATTTAATGCATTTTAGTAGAAATCTCATACATATTTAAAAAAAAAATTTTGAATAACATTTTTTGTTGGGTTTGTGAAGCCCTCAGAAATCCCTTGCAGATTGGCTGTGCACCTCTTTAAAGGACACTGACTAGGAATCACTTGATTGTATTTATAAAAGACAAACTGAGATGCTAATAATTTGTTTAAAACTCTGCCTCAGATGGTTTTTCTAGCATCTTCTATCTCATCACTCCATGACTGGGAATAGTCAATGGGGCTTATTCTCAAAAACATTAAAGATTTGCATCAGGGAGTAGATAAATAAAGATATAGCATACACAAGTGAAAAATACATTCTATTTCATTATCAATGAACCAACATAAACACATACTAACATACCTCAAAATGCCTGTAGGTCTAGGCAAGCACTTAACTGAATGAACTGTGTTAATTTTGTTATAAATTTGAAAGATTACAAAGGTATTGTGCTTTTATGGCCATCTGGCTCATCCAACTCTGCATAACAGAGAAGACAATCTCATCTACAAGAGAGATTGTTACTGGGAAAATGGAAACTGTTTTATAATGAAAATACATCTGGAATCCTGTCTTTTATGTGTTGTGCAGTATTCTGACTTTACAGTGAATTCATATGCATACACACCCCACTCTACTACTAATCTTACGTTATTAGGAGGGTCACTTAATTAACTAAACTCTTCCGAAGGAGTGGTCAAATAAATCATACCCAGAAACGTCATAGATTAAGATCTCGCTAGAGGGATAGACCACGCTGCAAATCGATCAAGTAGATAAAAATTCTTGGGGAAATGATGAAGAGATGGGTAAACAACTGAAATGACACATAAAAGATGTGCATAATGAGAGCTGGTACAATAATCTGATATCACCAACGGGTGATATCGGATGGATAGATTTTAATTCTTCTGACACTATAACAGTATATTGAATTATATACCATGTAATTGATTGTTCTTCGTATCTGAAGAAGGTATTAATGCAGTATTTGCTGATGGGCACTGAAGTCTATGCAGAGCTAATATGTAGTTGTTCTTATGCTGAAATTGTCAGGGCTTGATTTAAGGATGCTGAATATATTCTGTTCTTAATGTTTTTCAAATGTGTTTAAATAACGTTCATTTAATTTAGTTATTTAGCAACCCAATGAAAAGAAACCTAAATACTGTCATTTACTTTTTGTTAATAAAAAAAATTAATGTGACTTAATTATCCACCCACCCCTTACTCCCTGTAAGTCACCTTCTAAGGTAATGGAAAAAGGTGGAGATTCAAGGATGGGATCTTTACCTCATTGCTTACAATGAGGTCAGTTTCCAAACCAGCTGGGAGTTATTACCCATTCCACTGGTCAGCTTTTTAAGTCCACAACTCCTGCCTTTTTCTGTATGATTTTACTTCTGGCAAAAGAGGGAATCTATGTGCAGGAAAGGTCACACTGAAATGAACTGAATGGATAATTGACCTCACTAAAGTTACAACTTGTTAAAGCCCAAGCCAGTGAGAACTAGAGATCAGTTGGCCTTACAAATTTTGTCACGGGGACACAAACTTCAATGCATAACATTCGTCCTAGATATTTTTCTCATTATTCTTTTTCATTTCATGCCGTATGTACCTCAGGAGTATTTCCTGTGTTCTGACTGGTAATTTAGTCATGTTTATTCTGGCCAGTAGTGGGTTCGTCTCTGTAATTCTTTACCTGACAACTGGCAGTTGACTCTTTCTCTCCTCTTGTTATTTCATCATATCCTGTTGGTTTCATCATGTGCTTTTGGTTTCATATATCAACATGAATTTTCTTAGATCACAGGGAGCTCTTTTATTAACTCCTTATTTCTGAGGAGTGTAATATCCACAAGTAGTATTTTTAAATCATTCTTGTAACATTGCAATCTATTTGTTAACACCTGGCAAGAATAATTCAAATTATAATCTTCCTTTATTAATTAAGGAAGGATCTTCAAGAGGTGGCCAATTGATTCAATGTTAAATAATCTTAACAAGAATTTTGATTGTATTTTAAGTATCTGTAAGATATCAAATGACTACCACAGTGATAGTCATACAATATGTTTTTGATCTTTTATTTTTTAAGTTCTAAATGAAATGAAGCTGGAGTTCAAATAGTACTACTGCATGAGGCAATGTCAGGCATTCATAAACATTACGCATCATAAAATCAACATCCATGATAGAAAAGGAGGCAGCATTTGGGTTGGGAATTATGCAGATTGGTTGATTGCTGCAGAATGGCTAAGCTGCAGTTATGATAACTTTTCCTCTGTATTTTTGGTGTATGTCCTCTGTTTGTTTACAGCTGAACATTTCCATGCATTTTTGAGGAACATGGATTTATAAGATTTATAACCACATACTGTGCCATCTACTTTCTCTAACAGTTGGTTTCCTAAATGAATTGGCAACTAGGCATATCACAGTAGTGTTTTGTTTTATTTTCTATGCTGTTAGAAATAGTTTGCTTTTGAACAGAAAATGAAAATCTTTGTACTGAAAGTGGCTTTTAACGAATCTTAAGTGCCGTTACTCCTAAAAAAAGGACAAGACATGTTTTGAATAATTTACTGGTACTAAAATGTCACATTTTTGAGACATCTATTTTATGGTTTTTCTGAATATCTGAGTGAAGCACCTCTCTGGAATTTAATAACTTGTGTCTCTGCATTCCTAAGTAAACAATAAACTGTCTTCCTTTTTGAATAAAAGTTGCCATGACAACTTGGCTAGTGTGGGCTATAGAAGTCAAATACCAAGCTCTGATATTTCAAAGATGTGATATTGTTTTTGGCAGCTCTGATTTAAGTAAAATTAAAGATGTATTTTCACATGGCTATATCAGTGGTGGATATTTGTAATTAGACTAATCATGTATGTTTTTGCAGATAATTCATTAAGTACAATGATATCCTTGTTCTTTATGACAACTTCAAGATTCTTAGCTAATCACAGAAATCCAGAGATGAAGGAAAATGCCAGGGTTATTTTACAAATGCTAATTTCAAAAGTGATACTGAATTGAATTCAGAAATTTTGACATTTTAAAGAAAACATCTGTTTAGTAATTCTAGAAAAATTTTGCAGCATCATGGAATCTATTATGTAATTAATCTAAAGAATACATCTTTAACTTCAGTGTTGCTGAAATCTTTGTAATAACACTGTCAATATGGACAAAAATTTACATTTTGATATAAGCACATCGAATATTTTCTTCAAAACCACCGTTTTATACCATTCACTGAAAAATTAAATGAATTATTATTTCAGATAATTTAATTTTTAATTAAAAAAATTCAGTGAATGGTATTAAAGAGTGGCTTTGAAGAAAATATTCAATGAATTGAACTCTAGGTGGCCTTGTTCAAAGATGCTTCAGTTTGCTTGCCTGCCTGCCCGCCGACCCTCCCTCCCTTCCTCCCTTCCTCCCTCCCTCCCTTCCTTCCTTCCTTCCATGGAGTCTCTCTCACTCTGTTACCCAGACTCACTGCAACCTCTGCCTTCCGGGTTCAAGTCATTTTTCTGCCTCAGCCTCCCAAGTAGCTGTGACTACAGGCATCCGCCACTATGCCTGGCTGTTTAGTATTTTTAATAGAGACAGGTTTCACCATTTTTGCCAGGCTGGTCTCAAACTTCTAACCTGAGGTAATCCACCCACCTTGGCCTCCCAAAGTGCTGGGATACAGGCGTGAACCACCATGTCTGGCATGCAATTCCTTCTTTAAGCTATGTCTTTGCTTCATCTTCAGGCAGAGTTTTTTCATGGTAGCAAAATGGAGGCAGTGGTTTGAGGTCTCACACCCACACATCTCAGCAATCAGAATGGGAAATGATCTCTTCTCTGCCTAAATTCCTGAATGTCTGAGTAAGGAATTTGTTCCTTCTTAGGTTATCTGCTCTTGCATGCCACCAACCACTGTGGCCAGTGTAATGACATGAGCAAAGTGGCTTGTGCCCAATGTCAGGGAAGATTTCCACCTCCAAATCTTACAGTGGCGAAGCCAAGACAGCATAGAGAAGTTGCATATGTAGGAGACACATGCACAGTGTGTTTCACCCTCAGACAACCCAAACTATCAGTGTCATTATGCGGTTCTGAAACAGAGGGAGGGTGGGACACCACTGAGGTTTCAGACATCTTCGGGACTTCATGTTCTTCCTTCTTCTTTCCTTATATCTACTTTGTTCTTCTTCCACCAATAAAGACCTTTCTTTTTTTCACTAAGGTGTACATATAATTTGTTTGCCCTATACCCAGAGTTTAATTGCAGATATAGCTAGGATTTTGTTTTTTTTTTGAGATGGAATCTCACTCTGTCTCCCAGGCTGCAGTGCAGTGGCATGATCTCGGCTCACTGCAACCTCCACCCCCAGCATTCAAGCGATTCTCCTACCTCAGCCTCTTGAGAAGCTGGAATTGCAGGCACGTGCCATCACACCCAGCTAATTTTTGTATTTAGTAGAGACTGTGTTTCACCATGTCGGACAGGCTGGTCTCAAACCCCTGACCTTAGTGATCCACCCACCTTTGCCTCCCAAAGTGCTGGGATTACAAACTTACTGTTACCATTCAACCACTATTTTCAACATTTACATTTTGGGTTATAGTCCTTATTTTAGTCACGAGGCAAAATCTGTTTAGAATTCTGCATGGAATATTCTTTTCCTCTTTGTAATCAGTTTCTCTACACACACACACACACACACACACACACACATATATATATATGAGTCCATATGTGTATATATATATATATATATATGAGTCCATATATATACATATATATATATATATATATATATATATATATATGAGGCCAATAATGAGAATTCAAATAAAAGTAGAATATATATATATATATATATATATATATATATATATATATATAGAGAGAGAGAGAGAGAGAGAGAGAGAGATGATTTGTGAAAAAATACATGGGATTTATGTTTTGACTGGCTTTCAAGAAAAGTTTTTTAAATTTAATTGTCACTTAGATAATAAAGGAATTAGACAAATTCACATCCCAAACCTTATTATTTAAATCATAGACCTATTTATTCAACATTTTTTTTACATTTACCTGAATGTTTTAAAATATTTTCAGTCTAGTAACTCCTCAAATTGATAAGCACAATTACATTTCATGGTTAAAAAACATTGCAATCAGAATTAACCAAGAATCATATAATTTTTCTGGGTATTTCTCATCAAAATTGCCTCTTAAAACATTTAAATCTCTTCAGGGAGTGGGAAACATGACTAATAAAGGCTTTGTGACAGGTACTATGGTAACACCAATATTGAGAATTCAAATAAAAGTAGAATTTAATAACCCAAATTAAAGAAAAAAAAGTATATTCTCTCCACTTCCAGGACCATTAGCTAAAAGCAGACCCTGATATAACCTTATTTTTAAAGGAGAGAAGTCTCAGTTGTCATTATGAATAGTGATTGTACCTTAGGGTTTTAGTAGTAAGTTCGAAAGACATTTTTTTCAAAAAGGACATTTTCATTCTGGTGAGAAATTAGATCATTGTACACAGTATATATTTCCTTCTAAGTTTTGTATATGTAACAATTTCTTCTAAAAAAGACTACTAATTTTACACACACACACACACACACACACACACACACACACGTAAAATACAAAACTTAGATGGAAATACATATATTGAATTGTTAAATATACAAAACATTTAATCACTATTCTCAAATTTACATTTTGGATTGTGGTCTTTCTTTTAGTCATAAGGCAAAATCTGTTCAGAATACTGCTGAGAATATTCTTTTCCCTTTTGTGATCAATTACATGTATATATCTAGATTGATGATTTGGGAAAAAATACATGGGATTCATGATTTGACTGGATTTCAAGAATCATTGTATTTAATTAGCACTTAGGTAATAAATGAATTAGACAAAATTCGCATTCCAAACATTATTATTCAAATCATAGACCTATTTCTTTAACATTTTTTCTTTTTTTCTTATAGTTTGTGTATTTGTGTGTCTGTATATATGCACGTTTGTTTATTTAATCCGAATTCACTTCTCTTAGGGGTTAGTTAAATCACTTGGCTCTGTTAAAGACTATTAATATTGTTAAATTCAGTAGGATATTTTTAAAAAGAATTGTAGGGAAAACATCTCTGTTCTTGATATACATTATTATCTGTTATTGCAGGAGGATACAGACCACAATTACTATATATCTCGGATATATGGTCCATCTGATTCTGCCAGCCGGGATTTGTGGGTGAATATAGACCAAATGGAAAAAGATAAAGTGAAGATTCATGGAATATTGTCCAATACTCATCGGCAAGCTGCAGTAAGTGTTTTGACATTCAGGGTTCTTTTTTTCCTACTGTAAAAAAATAGTTGCTTTAGTTGGCATATAGCCATTTCTTATATAAGTTTGATAATTAAATATTAGAATAGTCTTATCTGTGGTAATCACTTTTCCAGTGTATTCAGTTCTGCAATTGTAATTTAGATTTAATTGCATATCAAGGTATTAAAGAAAATGAAGTTGAATTGTTTTGATAAACTACCATTAATTGAACCATTTTCTTAGTATATCTGATGAATGTATATTGGATTCAAAGTTGAGCTTTATCTTGGATTATTTTTAGTTTTCTTATAATCCATGAGTATATGGAACATTTTTAAAAATTACTCGAATTTGGTATCTTCCTATTTACATGGGTTTATTCTCTTGGTCTTGGATTTAACCAAAGATTTATCTGAAGTCATTTATGACTTAGATAACATATATAGACCAAATTATGGTCTTAAATAAAGACGTTTAATATAAAGAAAAAGAATAAAATTTAGAAAGGATCAGACTGATATTTTAAGCCTGGGCTGATTATTTCCTGTGTTTCCTGAAGTAAATAATTTAACTATTCCAAGGTGCTTTCTGCATGTGTAAACTGGAGATGAGAAGGAATATTAATACCAGCCTCCCTTGCCTTATGTGGTCACGAATAGCCTATTCAAGCACCAGCGTGAATGCTCAAATGCATTAGCTTTTTCAATCTTCACACCAGTCCTATAATTTAAATATTAGAAAATTACACATTGCAGATAAGAGAACTGAGGAGTCTTGGAAGATTCAGATAACCTACGCAAGGGTCTTCACCAGAAAATGATAAACTGGGAAGTTAAGCTAGGTTGCTAAGCTGATGCTCAAATTGTGTGTGTAAAATTTATTACATTTGGTTATCAGAATGTTCTTTGATTGTCATTTTATGATAAATGCCAGATTTAACATTTTAAAGGGTATTGGTTTTGCTGGCCTGGGTAACAGTGGTGATGCTGTCATCGATGAAGCCATGAGTTGTTGAGTTTAGTGTGACCCGGAGTGAAAAGAAAACAATTTTAACCTTTCAGGTGCCTTTGTCACTATCGATATAAATATAGAACTAATACAGTCAATGGCTGGAGTTATTTAGAGAGGTATTGATTTGATAAATGTTAAATATCAAAATTTTTGGTAGTGGCCTTCCTTGTTTATATGTAGATGTTTCTGTTATCAGATCAAATTCTAAAAGCTAAAAGGAAATTAGTATAGTATACCACGATGATTCATTTAATTTTCAGTATAGAGCACATGCTTCCTGAGTCTGAGAAGCACACGAAGTAGCTACCTTTCCTTGCTACATTCTGTCATCCGCCTCCACCCACTTTTTTCTATATTCAGACAACCCCAGGTAGGCAAGATGACAGATTTAGAAGTAATTCACTGTGGAATTTCAAACAGATTTTCAAAAGAAGGGAAAATAATAAAGATTAGATCCAAGCAGTGTCTATCTGGGATCTATTGCATTTGACAACCTTCCTACTATAGCACAGTGCTTGATAGTGTAAAATATACTTTGTGGAATTTTGAATGTTGGTGTATGCACATGGGAATTCCGTGACGTGGCTTAGTCCTAGTGTCAGCCACTATGGGTAATATATACAGGGAGAGGAAGAAGTTCCTCCAAATATTAGCTGAGTTCCCTATACAAATATGGCTACCACCTGTCTCCTCTTTGCCCTCCCCAAGGTAAGACACTTTGTCTCATGCCTCTCCTTAAAGAAGCCTGTTCTCTTTGCAATAGGGTTTACTTGGTTGCCTTGTGATGATTCTCTGGTTGTCTCTTGAAAAATGAAAAATGATAATATTGTAAATGGTCCGGTTTTCTTATTATTAGTGTGGCAGTGACATTGTTGCTTTTAACACTTGAGGTAGCCTCAAACATAAATGGAAAAACTTGAACTTCTGGTTGTAACTTAACTGGTGCTCTTTATGTAATTGTTAAATATATACAATTGTTAGAGGCTTTTCTTTTAACTACTCTGCCATTGTCATAACTTGGGTTCTTGGTTATCCATGAGTATGTAAGCCATTAACAAAAATTTCTTAAGAGAAATTGGTGGAAAAAGCTATCAGCGAAATTCAACATTTTTCGTGTTAAAAACACTCAAGAAACTAGGCATGGGAGGAACATACCTCAAAGTAATAAGAGCCATCTGTGACAGACCCACAGCTAACATTATACTGAATGGGCAAAAGCTGAAGCATTTCCTTTGAAAACTGGCACAACACAAGGATGCCCTGTCTCATCATTCCTATTCAACATAGTATCGGAAGTCCTAGCCAGAGCAATCAAGCAAGACAAAGAAATAGAGCATCCAAATACGAAGAGAGGAAGTCAAATTGTTCCTGTTTCCAGATGACATGATTCTGTATTTAGAGACTCTATAGTCTAGGCCCAAAATCTCCTTTAGCTGATAAGCAACTTCAGCAAGTTTCAGGATACAAAATCAATGTTCAGAAATCCCAGGCATTCCGATACACCAACAACAGCCATGCCAAGAGTCAAATCAGAAAGGCAGTCTCATTTACGATCGCTACAAAAACAGTAAAATACCTGGGAATACAGCTAACCAGGGAAGTGAAAAATCTCTGCAATGAGAATTACAAAACACTGCTCAAAGAAATCAGAAAAGACACAAACAAATGGAAAAAAACATGCTAGTGAATAGGAAGAATCAGTATCATTGAAAAGGCCATACTGCCCAAAGCAATGTACAGATTCAGTGCTCTTCCTATCATACTACCAATGACATTCTCCACAGAACTAGAAAAATTTATTTAAAATTTTTATGGAACCGAAAAAGAGTCCAAATAATCAAGGCAATTCTAAGCAAAAAGAACAAAGCTGGAAGTACTGTGTGGCCCAACTTCAAATTATATTGCAGGGCGGCAGTAACCAAAACAGCATGTTACTGGTACAAAAACAGGCACATAGACAAACGGAACAGAATAGAGAACCCAGAAATAAGGCCACACACTTATGACCATCTAACCTTCAACAAACCTGACAAAAACAAGCAATGGAGAAAGAGTTCCTATTCAATAAATGGTGCTGGGATAACTGGCTAGCCATATACAGCAGATCGAAGCTAGATCCTTCCTTACACCATATACAAAAATTCAACTCAAGGTGGATTAAAGGCTTAGATGTAAAATTCAAAACTATAAAAACTCTTGAAGACAACCTAGGCAATACCATCCTGAACATAGTAACAGGCAAAGATTTTAAGATTTTATGACAAAGACACCAAAATGCAATCACAACAAAAGCAAAAGTTAACAAATGGAATCTAATTAAATGAAAGAGCTTCTGCACAGCAAAAGAAACTATCAACAGAGTAAAGAGACAACCTAAACAATGGGAGAAAATATTTGCAAGCTATGCATCTGACAAATGTCTACTATCTAGCATCTATAGGGAACTTAAACAAATTTACAAGAAAAAAAACCATTAAAAAGTGGACAAAGACATGAACAGACACTTTTCAAAAGAAGACATACATGCAGCCAACAAGCATATGAAAAAATGCTCAATATCACTGATCATTAGAGAAATGCAAAACAAAACCACAGTGAGATACCATTTCATACCAGTTAGAATTGTTGTTATTTAAAAGTAAAAAAAAATAATAATAATAACAGATGCTGGTGAAGTTGCAGATTAAAGGGAACACTTATACACTGTTGGTGGAGGTGTAAATTAGTTCAACCATTGTGAAAAGGAGAATGGTGATTCCTTAAAGACCTAAAGACAGAAATACCATTCAATCCAGCAATCCTATTACTGGGTATATACCCAGAGGAATGTAAATCATTCTACCATAAAGATACACATGTGAATGTTTATTGCAGCACTATTTATAAAAGCAAAGACATGGAATCAACCTAAATGCCCATCAATGACAGATTGGATAAAGAAGTGTGGTACATTTACACCAGGGAATACTATGCAGCCATAAAAAAGAATAAGATCATGTCTTTTGTAGGAACATAAATGGAACTGGAGGTCATTATCCTTAGGAGACTAACCCAGAAACAGGAACCAAAAGCTGCCTGTTATCACTTTTAAGTGGAGCTAAATGATGAGAAGTTATGAACACAAAGTAGGGAAAAAATAAATATTGGAGTCTACTTTAGGGGGAAGATGGAAGGAGGGAGAGGAGCAGAAAAGGTAACTATTGGGTAATAGGCTTAATAGTTGGGTGATGAAAAAATCTATACAACAAATTCCCATTACATGAGTTCACCTGTGTAACAAACTTTCACACATCTTGCTGATCCCAAAACAAAGGTTTAAAAAATCGTGTATGTGCTATTATGGTTATACTGTAGCTCAAGACCCAATATACACTTAGGGTTGGATTCATTATTAATGACAATGGAGGTTAAACTCTGTTTTAAATAGGGTTTTCCCTTAATTTTGAGCATTTTTTGCGTATGTCTTGTCGGATTTGATTCCATCATTATGGCTTTTACTTTATGACACGTTTCATGCAAGGCTGACTCAGTACAGAGCTTTGCTATCCATGGTCTTGTGCTCTCCTCTGCTTTCATTTATCAGTATAAAAAACAAATCTGTTATTTCATAGGTCTAGGATGGGCCAGAAAATTTACATTTCTGACAAATTCCAAGGTCGTTCTGATGCCGCTAATCCAGGGACCATTCTTGAACTCTATAGCAGGGGGTGGCAACCTGTTTCTCTAAAGGGCCAGATGATATTTTAGTTGCTGCAGGCCTTATGGTCTCTGTCACAACTACTCAACTCTATTGTTATAGCTCAATAGCCATAGACAATATGTAAATGAACAGTCATGGTTGTGTTCCAATAAAACTTTATTTATGGAAATAAAATATTGGACCTGTATCTACTTTGTTATTACTCTCAACAGAAAACACACACACACAAAAAGCACACTTACACACAAAAACATACACACATACTTCCATTTATAACATAAGATTGGTAATATTAACTAGTTTCCATTTGAAAAAAAAATGTTATATGAACTCCCTTATTTAAATAAGCTTTACAGCCTAGATCTTGTAAATTTACTTGCTAGAATATGTTTTAAATTCCCTATATTCTTTTTTCATAAATGAGGTTACTAAATATTAGTTTGAGCTTTCCAAATTGTATAGAGTAATCCATGTTTTAATGTTTTCTCAGTTGGTCTTTCTGCCTTTCCAATCCTGCTGGGTTCTCTTTGTTTCATTTCCATTGTGCCTTTCACAGAATAGAATCAAGTTGTTACGCAAGATAACATAATTTTAATATTAAGATAATATTACGACCGGGGGCTTAATAATGCCTGCATGCACATCTACACAGAACACACACACATACTTCATGTTATTGAGGTGGTTAAGCACAAGGCAAAATGGAAAATAGCAAACATGAATCCAGCTTATTAATTAGCTTTGCTCCTGTTCTCATTGACATAAAAAGCTTTCTGGTAATTTGCCTGGAAACAGGATTTAAATTTAAGCTCCAAGGGGAAGAAGGGAGTTTCTCAAATCTTATCACAGTTCATGTAATTTGCATGGCCAAGTGTATATATTCTAGCAACAAATTATGCAAAAAAAAAAAAAAAAGAAAGAAAAAAGAAAAAGATTTAGCTAGGGACAGACCAGAACCAGGGCTAGAGGACTAACAATTTAGCCCTGAGTAAGCAAGAGGTCGACTAAGAAAGCAAGTATGTTGGCCCTTCTAGAAGAGGCCCTCCCACCCATTTACTTTCTTCATGAAATGAAAAAGAAGAGGTTACAAGAGATGTCTTACCTAGGAACATTATTTTTTTTTAAAAAATATTTCCCCCTTTACTATCACTGCATAAAAATGTGGTCCAAACAGTGTTTTGGAATCTTAGATAATATTCTTGAAGGAGGAGGAGGGTAGAAATAAAGTAAGTTTGCCATTTTCTTCCATCCACAATAATATCTTATCATTTCAGAGCAGAATAAAACATGGAAATCACTTAATTCACATATTTGAGGTGCCCAAACACATTGATATCGCTTTCCTTTTATAATCTTAACCATAATCATTAGTGTTTATATGACACATGTGTATATTGGAATTTGATTACATGTGCTTTCAAATCTCTCCATTGTCCTTTTTGTTTAGATAACATGTCTTAAATCATTGCAAAATAAGCAGATGCTAAAACCTAGTTTTGGAGTTGACAAGTTAAGGGAAAGACCATGTCTTTCTAGATAAAGCAAAGTGAAGAATTGGAATGAGTCCCTACCATATGGCAAGTAAGCAATGAGGCAGTCATTTATATTAAAATTCTCACAGTTGTCTGGGTATTTTGTCCTTCATTCAGTCATACAGTTTTCAGGTTGCAAATCTAAAAGTTTCTGACTACAAACCTAGAAACCAGCCTGGACTTGTTTTTTCCCTCTTTCTAGACATTTCAAATTCCACATTTTTGTGATTTTCCTCTATATTTCTACATCTATATTATTTAATATGTTTCTGGGAACAAAGTTTGATTCAACTGCCAGACATATTAGAATTATTGTGTCCTCTGAAATGACAGTTGATGACGTTCTGATTCTTAACTCCTAGAGATGTATCTCTGTCCTGGTGGAAGGAGTCCAGGGTTTGATGTTGGGAGACCTTAGCTTCAACACTTATTTTCTTGGATTCTGGCCTCTTTGCACCTCAGCTTTGTAACCTGGAAGAAAGGGGGTAAAAATGCCTCCCTTGACTACCTCCAAGGATGATGTTGAGAATAAAAATGAAATAGTTATAAAAGGACACCGACAACCTCAACAAAATGAGACAGTGGCTGAGTATTATTATTTGAGGGTTCTAATTCTTTACAACAATAACAACAGAAAAAAAATAACCCTTGTCAAAGAAAGTAGGTAAAGCAGTAAAAACAGATTGTATTTAGGACAATTTCAATAAGAGAATAAACCTTGATATAGAACTGGGATCAGTTCCAAATGTAGCATGGGCAAGAGGGAAAATATGGCCAAGAGCAGAGTGAGTGTCACTGGAGGGAAGGTTACTAAGAGGAGACATGAGAAATAAGTGGGAATTGTGCCTAAACTGACTTGTTAGGATTCTTACTGCAAGAGGGTTGGGGTGATTAGGTACCACGGTGGGAGATGAGGATTTGATCAGTATTGAGGGTGATCAGATTTCAAGGGTGGGAAATCTTGCTAAACTTAGCAGGATTTTTGCTGAAATTGACTGAGGCAAAGATAGACACAGAAGTTCACAGACAAGAGAGATCTAGTGGAGAAGATGCCTCAGCAGAGACTGACTACAGATTGGTCAAGGGAGGCATCTTGTCGTTCCAAAATAAGTTAATATCTGAGTCTCTCTCAGTTAGATAAATACATAGATGCAAAAATATGGATGGATGGATGGATGGATGGATGGATGGATGGATGGATGGGTGGGTAGATGATGGATGGAAGAATGGATAGAGATATAGGTATAGGATAAATGGACAGATAGATGGAAAGACAGCCAATGGGTAGATATATTAATAGATAGATGGATAGGTAAAGATGATTTTATGTATTTATATCTATATCTTTCTATGTATGTTTTTTGCCAAGCAATTGCCAATATACTGTTTGCCAGACATAAACATATTCTGGCTTAAATTTTTTTTATCTTTCTATATGTTGGTAGGAAGATTGATTCTTTAAACAAGAAACACCAGCAAAATGAAATGGTTGAAGTGCTGTTCTCTGTCTATCTCACTCTATCTCTGTCATAATGCAGGTAAAGTTTTTGATGAAACTTGTATGACTTTTTATGTGTTGATCATTTAAAATTTTTGTATTGAACTGTCCTTGATGGCATTCTGACTACTTGAATATACACAGAAAATTTCATTAAAAAGTTAAGTTTTCTAGAGGGTTTTTGTTTTTATTCCCTTCAGGAAAAGAACTTACTGCTTCAGCTAGCATGACCATGGATCTCACATTTACATAATGTTTATGTTGGGAGAGATAAATTTGGTTGCTTGTGGTGACTTTAGTAAGTTGCTTTTTCATATTGTACACCTTTATTTTTTTCTGTGCATCAAAAAATCTGTTGATAAGTGCTCATTTTTCAAAATGATTAAATTGAAAGGCAATTTAATTTGCTTTCTCTATTAGGCTATTATCTAGACTGCACATTTTTGCCTGCGTTCTGTTCATAATGTCTAACAGTAGGTTGCTTTTTATTTACTCTTATGTTTGACTGGTTGAATAAGCTGGGTGCATTCTGCCTTTTGAGTTGCTTCAGTTCAAGTGAGACACAAGTTTAACAACCTAGTCTTTCTTGTCTTTGCTCATGGGATTTTCATCGAGTTTAATAACAGACCAAGATAAGTTGTATCTGCATATGTCTCTATAGCTTAATTTTGGTTTAATAAAGTCTTCTACATCCATAAAGGAAGAAATATACTTGACATAATGTAATATTTTATTCAATATTATTTATATTTTTGCTCCAATCAAATTCGAAATACTCCAAAAATTTGTATAGTTACAAAATATCAAAGGAATTCTCTTTGGATATTTAAAAGGTGTGTTCTAGTCTTCAACTTCCTAAGAAACAGATGTACATTCCAAAGTAATGATGGATTAATTTGTTTAAAAAATAATAGGGTTTCAAAAGCATAGGATTTGGCATCATAAGTTCCAAATTCAAGTTTATTACAACTGAGACCTTAGGCAAATCCCTAAATTCCCTGTCAATTTCTTCCTGTACTAAGTAGTTGTGATAGTAATATCTGTCCTGCCTTCCACATACAATAGATTCAAATGAGATTTTATGGCACTTTATAGTTACTTATGTATTTTAACAAATTCTACCCTTAATTCATTTTACTTGAATTATTCTTAAGTCACTTATCAAACTTGAGGTTAATTCCCTTTGTCTCAAATATTATTTCAGGGCCTGACTCTTTTTCATTGCATAAAACTAACATGATTAGAGTGGCTGAGTTGTATTTTTCTGCATGCCTGGGGAAAGGGCTGTTCCACTAGCCTGGAAGCCAGTAAGTACACGGAACAATGTACCCCTGTCCTGCTGATGGCACTCAAGACACAGATTAAACTTTCCTTAGGTCCACCCAATATGCTGAACTTAACCAACTGTTTTTACTGGCATAATTGCATAAATATGTGCATATTACTAATAATTTAATCTATTCTCTCTGAATCTAAGAACCAAGTTTTAGACATGGAAAGGACTTTAGAAAGCCTTGAGGACAGCTGCCTTATGAAATTGACATTGATCAATTTGTTTTGCATGTAACAAACCTTCACTTCCCAAAGCAAGAAGTGGCTGTCTTACTTGACAGATCATATTTGAGTTCATATTTCATTGCAATTTAATCTTATTTTTACATCTTGGGTCTTTAGTGGAGGATGAGCACCAGTTTTTACACAAAATTAGTCATGGAAACTAATATAATGCATTCTCTGTTACCAGTGATGGCTATGAAATAACTCTAGATAGATAAATATCTATTCACCCTGTTAGAAGATTTCATATTAAAGTTTCAGCATCATAAAGGCTGCTAAAAAGGAGACCCCTCAACCATGTCTCCAATGCAATAAACAAGTATATTTACTCTGCCTTTAACCTGAGATGTTCTTTTCCATCTTATTTCTTATCATCTTTCCTGCCATCTCTTCAGAAGCCTATGAAGACTTACAACAGTTTAATTTTAGATAACATGAATGTAAAACACATTCTCACCCTAAAGTTATTAGATGATAAAGATTTTACATGACTCCTTTGAAAGAAAATGTTTTGTAACAGAAAATTTAGCAAACTATAGGTGGAATATAATGTTCTTTTAGAGTAAACACATCTGAAAGCAGATAATATTAATTCCTGTGAAACATGTTATAAAAGAATGTGTTTGAGGATTCAGATTTCCTGGGCAGGTTAGTATTTCAGTATATTTAAACATTATTTTCTTATATCTGGTCCCAATATCTTTATTTTTATCTGTTCCTTCCTACCTAATTATAGCATATCACTTAGGTGATGGATGGATAATACTCTATGCAAAATGGCCAGGTTTCTATGTGGCTTGTTTATAAACTGCATTCCCATCAGAACATCTAGTGTGCCTGGAATTCCCCGCCCCAAAGAGTAGGCATCTTTTTTCTCATTTTGCTAGAGGTGCTCTGTTAAAATGCCAAAGGGACTAGACGTGAAACCCCATTAGCCACTCTGTATTAATGATAGATTGCCAGAAATTGCCTACCCTGCAGCATCTGTCTGAAAAGAAATGCCAAGTAAGGTTCAAGTTTAATAACTAGGCCAAGGTTAAGCACATTAGTACTGAGTCCATGTGGGCCAAACTGTAGGGATCTGTAGGATGTCATAAGGGAGCAACTCTTCAATGCTGTGTTGTGAGGCATCAGTTTATTTAGTTTTTGAAAAAAAAATCAGAAAGTTGACAAATGTGACAAAATGGGAAAGATTAATCTGCACTAAAAAATAGAGGTGGGGGAGGTTTTTTGCATTATTTTTAGTAACTTTTCTTTCATTTGAAATTATTTCTATTTTTTTAAAGAGAAATTAGCAAAGGAGGATGAAGAATTAAAATTGAACTTCATCTAAATGTCAATTTCAATCATTAATTGAATTTTGAATTATTTAGTGACTTCACTCATGAACTTTGCTCGCTAAATCCCAAACATTTTTTAATTGGTACATGTTTTACATATTGATGGGGACCGTGTGATATTTTGTTATATGCATAATGTGTAATGATCAAGTTGGAGTATTTGGGGTGCCCGTCTCCTAGAGGATTCATCACTGCTGTGTATTAAGAACATTTCATCCTAACATGTCAGTGGAGGGGCAGTTTGAATTAGTGTCAAAACACATGGACTTGGAACCAGACTGCCTGGATTTTAGTCCTCACTTGGCCAACTAGGAGGTTTAACATTGAGCATGTTATTTACTCTTTCTTAATCACTTCCTAACCTATTAAATGGAAGTAATAATAGCATTTACCTCCTAAGGTTGTCATTAGGATTAAATAATGTAGTATTTGTACAATGCTTAAAGCAATACCTGGCATAGTGTCCAAGATATCTGTTACATCAATAATAATAACTATTATGCAAACATTTACCTGTAAAACAGGTATTTTCCACTCACTGGAAATTAGGAAGTTTGTTCCCTGAAAGGCAGACTGTAATCAACTGAGTAAAGGAAGGACCTTTCCAAGCTCTGAATGATAAATACAAGGAAATATTTTTTTGTCTTGCCTTTTTTGAGGATCATTGGTCAAGAACATCACAACCTTCAGGTTTTGCAAACTTGTTTTAAAGGCATTTGGCTAGCAGGAACCTCTAGATTTCAGTTTGTCAATGGAAAATTTTAGGCCATACAAGTGCTACCAGGTAAAGGGAGATGATCTTTTCCAGAAACAAGTATATTCATCCTTTTAACCTATTTCACTCTTTCCAAAGTTTCCTTACAGCGATGGTTGTGGAGTTTCAAAGACCACTTAGATAACACAGAGCCTTGTTCCTCAAAGTAATGTCCAGGGGGCAATATCAGAAGTACTAGGAGCTTGCTAGAAATGCAAGATTTCAGCCGCCTGAATCTGAATCTGAATTGTAACAAAAATCCTAGGTGATTGATTTGCACACTGAGGTTTGAGAAGCTTGGAGAAGTCCCTTGACTTGCTCCTAGGGCAGCATGAAAAATCTAGAAACAATTCCTTCTGGCTCTCACCCAAACCCTTGTTTCCTTGAAGGATTCTTTATAAAATCCTGTCACACTCTCTCTGTACCCCTGAACAGCTGGACTCTCTGAACTCTGCCCGAGTTGTAAATATCACATGACTAATAGGAATAATTCTCAGCATTTGCAAGTACAGGCAAGCTACTGTAGCCACGTGTTTGCTGGGAACCATGCAGTGAGAGAGGCCAAAATGATCATTGTTCACTTACTCTTAAGTTCATGTGCACCAGCATCAGCTAGTTGCAAATGTTTACGTTTTGTTTTCCGATTTATGTATACTCCCTTGAAAAGCATCATTCAATAGCCAGGATTAATTAAGTTCTAAGTTTTGCTATGAAAAAAAGTGCTGAAGAGGTTAGAATTTTGAACTGAGAAAATCAATTTAATTGATGGACTTTATTCTGAAAGAAGTAGCTTATTCCCTGTTTGTATATTTGTATATTGATCAGCCCTTTTCCATGAACATTTTGAACTTTTAATTAGGTTTCCAGTGTTTTCGGGGACTGGGTTAATGACTCATGTCCTGTCCACTCCTACCAGAGTATCAAAATGGTTAATATTCCATTTTAAAAAAAGTCTACATGGTGAAAGCATTCTTAGTTATCCTGCCCACTGTGTTATTTTATTTTGGAATACACTAGACTCACTTATGGTCTGGAAGCAGGATCTTACTTTAGGGTATAACAACAAAAATTGCAGTGCTGTTATTCACATATATGCCTCTCTGTATTTTATTTCTTTCTTTGATAGTTGCTTGTTGTGAAAGCCTGCCAATATATTTTTTTCTGTCAACCACTTTTCAGTTTATATTATTTTTATTTTTTATATTTTTAGAGACACAGTCTTGCTCTGTCACCCAGCCTTGGATTGCAGTGGAATGATCATAGCTCATTGCAGTATGGATCTCCTGGGCTCGAGCAATCCTGCCTCAGCCTCCCGAGTAGCTGGGATTACAGACCACTATGCCTGGCTAATTCTTTTTACTTTTGTAGAAATAGAGTCTTGCTGTTTTGCCTAGGCTGGTGTCAAACTCCTGGCCTCAAGCAAGCCTCCTGCCTCCCAAAGCATCGGGATTACAAGTGTGAGCCAACACATCTGGCCTATATTACTTTTATAAGCAAAGTTATTTCAGTTTAATAGGAGAATAAAGCGTGAAATGACAATTATCATTGATAATTTTAAATAAGAAAGTAAATGTTTTATACATTTAGAAGACAGGCTCCTAGAACTATCCTTAGAGGGTAAGAAATGAAAGCATCTGATCCTGGAATGTGAGAAAAAAAAAAAAAAAAGAGTTCTTGAGGCTGGGCCGGTGTGGGGCTCCCTGTTGTGACCAGGCCCAGGTGTTGCCAGTGGTGCAAGGGCTCAGCCTGGCTTGGTGCTCTGTTAGCTCAGGCCCTGTAATGTGGTGCATTTAATCTGATTAGACTGCTTTACACATTTCTCAGATTTTCTCTTTTGTGTCTCTGGACCTCATTCACTCATGCACGTGGGTGCTTTCAAATGATCTTTTATTGCCCGGGCACAGTGGCTGACGCCTGTAATCCCAGCAGTTTGGGAGGCTGAGGCCGGCAGATCATGAGGTCAGGAGATCGGAGACAATCCTGGCCATGATGAGACCCCATCTCTACTAAAATACAAAAAATAAGCCGGGCGTAGTAGCACCCACCTGTCGTCCCAGATACTCAGGAGGCTGATGCAGGAGGATCGCTTGAACCCAGAAGACAGAGGTTGCAATGAGCCAAGATCATGCCACTGCACTCCAGCCTGGTGACAGAACAAGACTCCATCTGAAAAAAAAAAATGTTTTATTGTGACTACATTTTAACAAAAGTTGTGCTATTACGTCTACCAAGAGCAAAAGCCTGACAAAGATTCCAGGTAGAAAACACAGTCACTGGAGGCTTGTAACAGGAAGGAAATAAACCATGTAGTATGAAAGAAGACAGACAGAAATGATACAGTTGTCAAGATGTAGTTTTGGAGCCAACACATTTAGATTGAAGTCTTAGCTGTAATAACTACTTGGTTGTTCAGATTTACCATTCATCCTTTCTTTTTGTAAAATTTTGTTGTGAAATAATTTCAGGCTTATAAAAAACTTGCAAAAAAATTTTAAAGCATTTCCATGAAGCTTTCACCTAGTGCCATAAATGTTAACACTTTATTTACCCACAGTACCATTGTCAATACCAACACATTTGCATTGGTACTATACTCTTAACTAATCCATGGACCTTATTCCAATTTTGCTAATTGTCTGAAAATTATTTTTTCTTATTCAAGATCCAACCTAGGACCCATATAGCATTTATTTGTCACATATTTTGGCCTCCTTCAGTCTATAACAATTCCTCAGTCTTTGTTTTTCATGAACTTGACACTCTTAAATAGTATTGGCCAGTTATTCTGTACAATGTCCCTGATTGTGGGTGTTTGCTATATCTTCGTGATTAAATATAAATCTGTTTTTGACAATACTATGATGGGGATGTCCTTCTTTGTGCATCATATCAGGAGGTACATGATGACAGTGTGGCTCATTAATGGTGAGGTTAATTTTGTTTACCTGGTTAAGGTGATGCCTACCAGGTTTTGTCTTTTCATTGTAAAGTTACTATTTTTTATTTTTTAATTCAAAAAAATCTTGTTGCAAGATGCTGTGAGACTACAAATGTCCTGCTTCTTATTATAGTTGTACCTACTGATTTTGGCATTTAAATTCTTGCTAAATACAGGCTAAATACTTAGCATAATATCTGATATATTAAATCTTCATTTCATTCTTTTAACACCTGTGTATACAGTGAGTATTTTAGTATAACAAAAATGAAGACATCATAACATTGCCCAGAAACATGTCTAATTGTGATACCGGTTCTATTAGAAAAGCAATTTACCAGAATTGGTTTAATTTTTTTTTTAATGTACTGTGATAATGCACTGGTATATTTGAAAGAACATAAATCATTTTCAGCTATTTATTAGGAATCAAATAAGGAGCTATGCTTGTTTAGGAAACTAGTTTGAAAGAACTGTTGCTAGACACCTTCATGTACACAGTACACATTGTTATATTTCATTAACTCAATGCTTGTGATGGTCCAAGTATTATTTGGTCATTTGATCCTTATCTTTATGATGACCTTTTGAAGAAGTGTCTTGACTTTATAGATGAGCTAACTGGCTTTAAAAGGTTAATAATGTATGAAGTTACACAGTTATTAAGTACCAAAGCTGAAATGTAATTTTAGGTCTCTGTGACTCCAAAATCATACTAAAGCTTTCAGTAATTTGGAAAGAGCAATTAAAAATTTAAAAATTAAGTTCTATCTACTTCCATTAAAAGAAGCTTATAAAATGTGTATTTTATGATGAGTAAAGGAGCAAAGCAACAATAATCTATTCTAAGCATTTATAGATGAATAAATTTTATGTGGACCTTATACAATTTCAAAAAAGTTAGTAAATTGTTAAATGTAGCTTGGAAGAAAATACCACATCCCAGTTAAATTTTTCATAGATATATGAAATTTTTCATAGATATATGGTGTTTATTGGACATTTTTATGTATTAGGGATATAAGTCTTACTGGAAATAAACCAATATTCTAGAAATATTTATGTAAATAAAGCAAACTATAATTTTTCTTATGTTTTACAATTCCTCCCAAAGCTAATATTTGACAGAAATAAATGAACTGAAAATACTATGACTTAATATTTATTTGATTTTATATTTGGAATTGTTTTTTGAAAAACATAACATAAATATTACTTTGCCAACAATAATACCATCTCACCTATTTGAGAGTTTCAGGAGATAAATAAGTGCCCCTCAGACATATAATTATTTGAATGATTAAAATTGGAATATTAAAATATGTGTGTAAAAACTAATGATTATTTTGTCAATTTATGTTTGAGTAAGTGGATGCTCACTGTGTTCTTTTGATCCTTTGCTATCATAAACTCATGAGATCAACAATTATTAAAACCACATTGACTACTAATTTTCTTCCCACAAGCTGCTTTCCACAGGATTATTTCTTATAAAGCTAAAATAAAAAGACTTGAGGAGTCAGAAAATTATGGTTATATGACAGTAAATAAGAAACTATCCTGAAATAAAAAGACATTTTTATTAATGACATTTTAAAACTTGGTTTTCAGGATTATAAATGTGCCCACTCCAGATTCTTAACTCTTTATTAAGAGGTTTCTGTCTTCAAAGTTTTGAGGCATTGGCTAATTAATTCATCCTTGCCATACCACTGAGAAATAGGAAAGCAAATCAAATGTGAATTGGGTATATTTAGGATGATAATTCTTGTGTTATTAAAAAAATTAGTAGAGATCATAATAATTAGTGTGAAAATGAATATCAATTAGCTATTAGCGTAGAAAAAATATGTAAAGAAGGCAAGAAGAAGTATAGGCACACTCGGAAATCTAGGAGTATGACCCTGAATGAGTCTGATAGTCTGTTGCCAGCAGAAATTTTAATGGGATATGTTTTGGGAAAGCATGACGTGACCTTAAGACACAGTCATATATGGATGTAGGTGCCGTAAATTTCCTGCAAACCACCTAGACTCTGTACACCTCTACCAACTCTTCAAAAATGTTTCATAAATTTATTTTCTGCCATATAAGACGTAATACATCTTTTGCTTGTCTCAAAGTTACCATTCCCCCTTCTTTCAACTAGTTAACTCTTCCATAGATTTTGAGAAAGTAGTTAGCAAATTCAGTTGATTTTATTTATGCCTCTTATGTTCTCCAATATTTTACTTCTGAGCTTTTATTTTCTATTTTGGCAAGACTCTTAATCCATTTATTGGGTCTTCCCAGCACCGTTTTCTTGAATCTTTTTTTTTTTCTTTCATGTTAAATATTTCTTAAAGGATGAAATCCAAGAACACATAATGTTTAAGCTGTAGCAATGGCACCATTTTTCAGTATCACATTTAAAGAAATGTCATTGACATTGCTTTTTATGACAATGCCCAGGGTTCTGTTATTCTTTTCGGTTGCAGAAGATTCGTTTGTTTTTTATATTATTTGAGGTCATTTATTATTTAATTAAAAGATGCATAGCAAATTAGTGACACAGCAAGTTTTCTTATTCATACCTAACCAAAATAGCTCTTCTTCCTGCATTCATAATCTCAATTGGTGACACTATAGTTCACCAGTCACCCAACTAGAAATCTGTGCTTGACTCTAGATGTCCCTCACTTACTCCCAACTTTTATGTCCAATTAATCACAAAGTCCTTCTTGTAGGATAGGATAGATTAGTGTCCCAGACTCCTGATCTCCAGTGAAGTGATTCTGAGGCATGTTTTTTTTTTTTTTTTTCTCTCTACTGTTTCTTAGTCCATGGGTACTGAGGTCCAACCACCTATAATGATAACATGTCCAATACTCTACCTACCATTGATTTTTCTGTTTTCCTTGCTTTGCTTTTTCTACTTCCTTGAGCAAGTGCCATTTGGGATCAACTTCCAAATAAACTGCCTGCCCCTAAGTCCTTATATAAAGATTGGCTTTGGGGGTAATCCAAACTAAGCCGAAGCTTGAAGAATATGGAAGCCATGACTGACCAAGGCTGAGAGAATATTGCCGTCAGGAGGATGTCACATATATGCACCACAGCCCAGAGTTAAGGGTAGCATGTGCAAGGAACTAAAATATGTTGCCTGGGGCTGGCTGGAGCAGAGAGTATAAGGGTGAAACTTAGCAAGTAGTAGGAACAAGTTCATGGTGTGCCCTAGAACTCATGTTCACTATGTTGACGTGACTCTGAGTGAGAGTGGGATTCTAGATTGAATGATTTGAAGTGGGGGAGTGATACGCTAGATAATACAGAGCAGCAAGCCCTGATCATTTTGGTACTAGGGATTGGTTTTATGAAAGACGATTTCTCCACAGAGGGTAGGAGGGGATTGTTTTGGGATGATTCAAAAACATTACATTTATTGTGTACTTTATTTCTATTATTATTATGTTATAATATATAATGAAATGATTATACAGCTCACCATAATGTAGAATCTGTGGGAGCCCTGAGCTTGTTTTCCTGCAGCTAGAAGGTCCCATCTGCAGATGATGGGTGACAATGATGGATCATCAGGCATTAGATCTCATAAGGAGCATGCAGCCTAGATCCCTTGCAAGTGCGCTTCAAAGTAGGGTTCATACTCCTCTGAGAATCTAATGCTGCCACTGCTGATCTGACAGGAGGCAGAGCTCAGGCAGTAATGCAAGCCATGGGGAGCGGCTGTAAATATGGATGAAGCTTTGCCGGCTTGCCTGCTGCTCACCTCTTGGCTGCATGGCCCATTTCCTAAGAGGCCATGGTCTGTTGCCTGGGGTTGAGGCCCTGGCATAGAGAATGAATTTAAAGAAAAATAGAGCCATGATATTTATGAGGAAGTTATTGCAATGACAGTGACCTATGCTTGGAGAAGAGTATCAGACTGGTGAGAAATGAATGGATTACACAACTCTTTAGAAGACAGCATCATCCTAAATTGCCATTATGATTCCCTATCAGAGTGAAGCAGGCAATGGTGGTAACTAAGGAAAACTGGTCTTTTAAACAGGGAAGCATTTCAGTCATTGGTGTTACTCTTCAGAATTACTGATGTGTTTGCAAATTTCCTTTGAATATCTATTTGTCCTCAAGAAAAGGTCTTTAACTTATATCTGTATCCGTGTATCTTTTTCTTTCTTTTGAGACAGAGTTCCACTCTTTCACCCAGGCTGGAATGTAATGGTCTGATCTCCGCTCACTGCAACCTCTGCCTCCCAGGTTCAAGCGATTCTCCTGCCTCCATTTTAGTAAAGACGGGGTTTCACCATGTTGGCCAGGCTGATCTCAAACTCCTGACCTCATGATTCACCCACCACAGCCTCCCAAAGTGTTGGGATTACAGGCATGAGCCACCATGCCTGGCCATATCTGTGTATCTTAATCTAATTCCAAACATATTTAAATACTTGCAGTGGCGGAGAAGCTCATGTTATAGCCTTTTAGTTTGTGTTTGGTGCTAATTGATAGGGTTCATTAGTGATATATGTTTAAATCAAACTCTGACTCTGAAAGTAAGAATGCATAAGGTAAATTTTACCAGTTTACTGATGAGCATGGAAATAAATGAGAATGATGGAAAACAATATACTAAGCAAGTGCTTTCACAAAATTATTCCTGACGTCTTTGAGATAAATGATCCTGCCATTGAACCCTTCTTTCATTTTAGGGTTCTTAGTGACCACTTATTTCAGCTAGCTCCGTGAAAATGGGTTTTGTTGTTCCTATTAGCACAAAATAAAAATGATCATAAATATTTTATAAAGATGAGGCTTGCATTAAAAAGAAAAGAAAACCTAATTGAAAGGCACTTTATGAGTGATTAATTTCATGCCAAATAAATCATTAGAAATTCATGATGGCTATAAAAAAGCAATCATTTGCAAAATTGGAAAAAGCTAAATTCAATCTAGATATACATTTCTAGTTTTAAAATTTGTGTATGGGGTGATATACCAACTGCAGAATTTTAACGTAATAGCCTTTTATTATAGGGAGGTTGTACTTGCATGCTGTTGAGCTCTCAACCAGCGAATTACTTTCCCTCTGAATACTTCTATTTCATTTGATCATCTGTATTATATTAGGTTGGTGTAAAAATTATTGCGGTTTTTGCCATTACTTTTAATGTTTCTCTCGTTTCTTGCCTAATAATAATATATCTACTTAATATCATTTCAAATATATAACAAAGATTAGTATTTTTATATGTTATGGTTTTTAACATTTTAAAATATATTATTTTTTAAAAAGTAGACAACATATACATGTACTTTTAAATATTAACAGCTGCAGCATCAGGCCCCTTTTTAGGAAAACAAAGGGTACAATCTATGAACTTTCTCCTTAAGTCTTTGTAATCTACTCCAAACCAAGTAAATGAAGCTCTTCGGTAACCAATATTGTTTATCCTACAACTCTGTGTTTTTAAGAGTGGACATAATATGGTACATTTGGAGAGCTGATTGTATTTAAAAGATAAAACTGTCTGCAGATCAGCCAGGCATGGTGGCTTATGCCTGTAATGCTAGTATTTTGGAAGTCTCAGATATGTGGATCACCTGAGGTCAGGAGTTCAAGACCAGCCTGGCCAACATGGCAAAATCCCATCTCTACTAATAATAAAATGAATAAATTTGACGTGGTGGCTGGTGCCTGTAATCCCAGCTACCTGGGAGGCTGAGGCAGGAAAATTGCTTGAACCCGGAGGGCAGAGGTTTCAGTGAGCTGAGATTGCATTACTTCACTCCAGCCTGGGCAAAAGAGTAAAACTCCATCTCAAAAATAAAAGTCTGCAGGTTTAGATCTGTTGGTCAGTGCAAGACATCTTCTATGAAACTGCTTTTCATTAGGGAATGCACGGAAAACAAATTAAATACATAACATAGTGTAACATAAAACCACTTTTGCTTTTTAATCCAATGAATCTTGACATAACATGCACTACTATTTTGGAGGAACTAGTCAAACTAAAAAGAACCTCAGAATAAGTTGGTCATCCCATGACTGAACTGATTATTCAGTGGACAGCTACAATGCAGTGGTGATGTTAACTTTATTCTTTTCGTATACTTCAAACCTTTAATTACCAAGAAAAATATTCTTTAGTATCACCGAGGACTTAGGCTTTAAAAGCGAACTACAATAAATGTGGGGTAAAGTAGAATCATCATTTTTGTTTTAAGTGAAAGGCTCTTCATTTTACATTTTCTATGCTGTACATTATTGATTTTCTTCTCTGGTGTTGTTCTTTGCAGAGAGTGAATCTGTCCTTCGATTTTCCATTTTATGGCCACTTCCTACGTGAAATCACTGTGGCAACCGGGGGTAAGTGGTTTTCTACCCATTCACCTTAAGTAATCTATGGTTTGACAACAGTTACTATTTTTAATTTACTCTATATTTCAAGATGGATATTTATTAAGAAAACCATTCTCTTTTCTCACGAAGTCGTAGGTATAAATAAAACCAAAGGAAGGGTATTGCTATTGGAAAAACTTTTCAGCAGAAAAAAAAATATTTATGATAATTTTCAAACTAGATCAACTCTGCTTTTCTTCTAAATTTTGATTCTTTTTTTTTTTTTTTTTTTTTTTGGTATTATGGTAAGACTGTCCAAATGGCAGAAATTGGAATAGAGCTAGAAAGACAGACTGCTTACTGAAGCTGCTGGTGACTTTAATTTTCTTTTAATGTATGTAGTTGCTGTGTGTGTGTGTGTGTGTGTGTGTGCACACATGTATATGTGTACATATATGTGTATATATATACTTACACACATGTATATGCAAAAACACGCAACCATATGCACATTAGCTTTGATCATTTTTTCTTGACTATTACCTATTTTGATTGACAGCTCATTTGAGAGTCTTAAAATAAAAGCTAAAATCCAGCTCATATATTTTTTTAAGTTTATTTTTCTCCACAAGCTTGGAGGTTAGTTTTGAGATTAGCAATATCCTAGCAAAGTAATTATCATTCTTTATTGTATATCTCAGAATTCAGAAATATTTTAATCTTCAAGTGCTACTAGAAGAGATAAGCAAAATGCCAGAAAATATCCCTGTAAGTTTTATGGTGAAGGGGTAGGGAAGAAGGAGTAAAAAACAGAAAAATGGAACAGTAAGTAAAGAAGCAATTAAAAGAAATCCCATAGGTGTACAATGAGGCTGTGAGCGTGTGTGCCTAAAGTACTATAGACAGAGTCTCTTTCCTTCACTGCATCTTACCAGGAGTCTTCTGGATGGTGTTGAAACCATGGTGAGCATTGCCATATTTTTGCCATATTTTTGCCATACTTTAATATAAGACCTAGAAGATATGTCAAATTCAGAAGAAGATTTGTAATTAGAAATATCAACAAGCAAATGGAAGTTTTGTGAGCACCTACTCTAAGTGATGGTAAATAAAGCTACCTCTGCCTTAGAGGTGTACAGGTTAGTGGAATATTAGGCAAAGTGAGGCAGAATGTGGAGAATTGCTTAGGAAATTCAAATTATGAAATATGCCCAGGTGCAGTGGCTCACACCTGTAGTCCCAGTTACTTTGGAAGCCCAGGCAGGAGGATCACTTGAGCCCAGGAGTTTAAGACAAACCTGGGCAACACTGTGAGACCCCATATCTACAAAAACATTTAAAAAATTAATCAGGCATAGTGGGGTGCTCCTGTAGTCCCAGCTACTCAGGAGGCTGAGGCAGGAGGACCACTTGAGGCCAGGAGTTTAAGGCTGCACCGAGCTGTGGTCATGCCATTGCACTGCAGCCTGGCTGACAAAGCAAGACTCCATCTCTGAACATAATAAAATAAAATAATTATCTGGCATGGTGGCATGCACCTGTAGTCTTAGGTACTTGAGAGGTTGAGGCAAGAGGATCACTAGAGGTTAGGAGTTTGAGGCTGCAGTGAGCTATGACCACACCGCCGCACCCCAGCCTGGACAACAAAGCAAGATCCTGTCTCTAAAGAAAAAGCAAATGAAAATCAGAAAAAGAAAATACAGATGATAAGCTATAGGTTTCCAGGGATAGTATAACTCAGATATGTATGCGTCTTAAATGAGAGTCATTTAAGAGTATAGAAAAATTGTTGTTCAAGGTGTTTCTTGGACAGTATGAGAATTTCTATGGTTGTGTAGAGAAGGAAGAGAGGATCACAGAGAGGAAGATCCTGAGTAAATCTACATACGAGGAGGAGGGCTCGGTATGTTTGGGATAGTAAATAATTGAATTTGAGTTATGTCATTGGTATATTTACCAAAAAATGTGGCATATTAAGATTGGAAAAGTAGGTTGGGACAATTTTACAAAATGCCAAAAGGGATAGTTTGAGTCATTAGCCCTTAATTAAGTAATAAACTTCAGGAAGGTGAATATAGATGCATGTATAATACATTAAAGTGTAAAAATATTGAAGTTAGTACATTTAATTGGAAGAATATTGCTACCATTTTTGTGAAAAATATTGAAGCCCTTGGTGATTTTGTTGCTTCAACCCAAGGAAAATGAATCATGCCATTGGTACCAATTACAGAGTCAAGAAGTACTGGCTTTAGGGAAAACCAGTGGCTTCAATAGTGAAACTTAAATTTTGTATGAATAAAAGGACTGTATCTAAATGACATTGTTCTCAAAAAGTATGTCTTTTAAGCTTATTAGGTATATCCAGTATAGTGCCAGGCATTTGATTAATTTTGTTGAAGGGTTAAATGAAAAGAGTAAGAAGAAAATTGAAGGATGGCCCCAATAAGCCAAGAATCATATCTTGTCCTCTCATGTCATAAAATATAATAGAAATATGATGATCTTAAAATACAGATATTAGGCATGTTTTCTGAAATCTAGGTGACCAGTGTTCTCTTGAATTTTTAAAAACCGAACTATGAACCACGTGTTTAAAATGTGTACACCCAGTGGTAAAAATGACAGCTTTGTATTTTCAGTTTCTCAAATTGTTTTATCTTTAAGACTCATGTCAGCAATTCAGCCAATATGAAGTAAGATTTCCCCTAGCAGAGCTGGTAGGATCAGACCCAAACAGATGGCTATATTATCATTGTGACTTGAAAGTGCCATTTTCCTTTGTAAAGATCCTCAAAATAAGTGAAAAAAATCTGGTGTCCTGAATGATCTCTGTCTTCTTTCAAGGAGACACTAATGTACACTCCTTCTGTTTCTCTACTTAAAACATACTGGCATGCAACTTGCATAGGTCAATCTGTGCTCTGTTTAAAGAGGTAGAGCCAAGATAATCTACACATGGACCTGGGTTTCTTCAAAATGAAACCTGAGTCTCATGTAAAAGTTTCCCGCTAAGTACATCGCTTGCTTGCTCTTTCCTTGTTCATTTCATTCAATCATTATTTCTTGAGCTTCTATAAAACACACAACACAAGATGCTTTGTTATATACAGAGAAGGATAAGCTAAGTTCAGGAGGAGAATCAAAGAAGAGGAAGGGGTGTTGATAGGGTTTGGCTGTGTCCCCACCCAAATCTCATCTTGAACTGTAGCTCCCATAATTCCCACATGTCTTGGGAGGGACCAAGTGGGAGGTAATTGAATCATGGGGGCAGATCTTTCCTGTGCTGTTCTTGTGATTAGTGAATAACTGTCAGGAGATCTGATGATTTCATAAAGGGGAGTTCCCTGCCCACACTCTCTCTTGCCTGCCACCATGTAAGATGTGCTTTTGCACCTCCTTTGCCTTCTGCCAGGATTATCAGACTGCCCAGTCATGTACAATTGTGAGTTCATTTAACTTCTTTCCTTTATAAATTACCAAGTCTTGGTATGCCTTTATTAACAGTGCAAGAACAGACTAATACAGGCACGATGTGAATAAGCAATAGAGAAGGCTTACTGCAAGTGCTGAAAGAGCAGAAGCTTGCTCAAAAAGGAGATGATGCTTGTTGGGCCAGTCTTAAGAACAGTCTGGGAAAGTGCTAACCTTTGGCATCGGCCTTAAAGGAAGGCAAAGAGGCAGTTGAGAAGTGGAGAAGGAAGAGGCATTCCAGACAAGGGGATGCTGAGCCAAGTGACAGTGCTGAGCCCAGATTGGGCATATTTGGAGGGCTGTAAAGTGAATTAGTTTATCCTGAAGAGAGGGTTGGATTGAGTCTAGTGAAGGGGAATTGGGAAGAGTGATGTGGAGTACTTTGAACATTAGAAATCTAGGTGACATCCAGCAAGCACTGGGTTTCTCAGATAAGTAGATCTGGCCTGATCTGTAAGTGGAAAGGGTGAAGGGGGTGAAAGCAGAAAAAGCAGTTACCAGTTTTTTGAATACTTTCTCATGGGATACGGTACCTGAACTAGGATGGGTACAGTGGAAAAAGACACATGGACCCAGTGTAAGACCCATCATTTGAGTTTTTAAATCACTGTGGTCAGAAAGACTTCCAACCAAAAGGATCCAGTAGGATGCAGTGAATCAAGCTAAGAACAGCTTTAAGGACTTCTGAGGCATGGACCTTTGATGGATCTCTTCTGTGATTGACCAGGCAGACCTTATAATCAGACAAACCTTTTTGACAGATGCTTACAATCTTAAAAAGGTTCTTAAGCATGGAAGGCTTGGAAGAAAAATGAAAACCACAAATCAGGTTAAATAAAGTTGACTGCAGGCCATTCTAAATAGACCTGGGTCTGGGATTTCTTAGTAGAAACACAAAGATGCCTCTTTTGTTGACTGTCAATTTATTTTTGGGTTTACAAATTCCTCTTGAACCTGTTTCTACATTGGATATGGGAAAAATTAAAGTGATACGTTTTCATGGTGAATCCAAGCTGTGCAAATAAATAAAATGAATGCTTTAAACCACAATCCTTTTCATCTTACTTCATGGTTTTGCCATTTCCCATATGTCCTTGAAATCTCTCTCTCTCTCTCTCACCACACAGATACAAATTTAAGATTGAAATTAAGTCAAGATAATGTCTCATGTTATTGCTAGGATCAGCACAATTTAAAAATGGAAAGTTGTTTAACAATATAGACATATATATATAGCTTACCATGGCCCGTCTTTGTATGTTATACGTATCTTACTATGAATAAGCTTAAGTTTCTAATTTAAAATGTAAATCACAACTAAACATCTGCTCATTTATTTATAAACTATAAAAATAAAATCTTTGCCTATTAAGCATTTTAATATTCAAAAGCTCCAATCATCCATATGTACAAAATGAATTGAAAATATCATCTTTATTTTCTGGTTCACTGATAGTGAAATCTGAAAGTATTCATTTATCTTTCGATGTCAAAAATACTTCAGAATACAAATATTTCAGGCACTAGAAAACTACTTCTCTGTGAATTTCATTAGAACATTTCCATTAGTGATATCACCAAGATGTGGTATTGTTTTATTATATTTTTTTTGCATATCACACTGCATATTTTCTATCTGAATATTTTAATTGGTTCTTTTTTATTATGCTGCTAGTGTAATCTTTTAAATGCTTGAAAAATGTAGGTATAAGTTTGAGGATTTGATTTGTAATTTCTATAGCCATTGCTAGGAATGATATTTTTACCTGAGTCTATCATGGGTACAATTACTGTGATGAGATGGGAGCGTGTGAAATGGGTTAATTATTACTTTAGGTAATGGGGAAGAGAAGAGGTAACGTTATACAAATAATGTTGGCCCCAGTATGGAAGTATGTAGACAGCTGGTGATTCTTAATTAAGACAATGTGTGGAATTGTGGGCAGTTGGACATGAGACTGAAAAGCAAAGGTAGTGTAAATTTAAAGGCTAATAATGAATGTGTATTACTCACCTTGATCATATGAAGAATTTGTCTTCTCTTTATACATAGGTTTCTACTTACAGATTTCATAAGAAAGCTGTTAAAATTTTAGCTCTCTTTTATTTCATTTGCTATGTGGTAACTAATAAAATATTAAAATGTTTATTAAGTAATACATTTAAATATCTGAAAAACTAATAATGTGGACACTTAAAAAGTCAAACAGGGCAAAGTACAATGTAAATCTTGCTTCCTCCTTTGCCTCTTAGTTCACCAGTTTCCCTCCCAAGAAAAAAAATATCTTACCTTCGAGGTATGGTATGTTAAAATTCAAATTTAGAGTAGTTTCCTATATCTGGCCAACAATCATTAGCTTTTTTTTTCTATTTAAATATTCCCACAAAGAGATTTTTTAAACATAATAATGCATGAAATCTTCATTGGGTTTTCAGGAAGTATATTACAAAATCTCCCGGTTCCTTTTTTGTTCTAGCTTTTAAATGGCAATATTTTAATTGTAGTCCCAAATATTTCATACTTTTTATAGGGACTCATTTAATAACAGGAATAAAAGGCTTTTTAGGAGAGGAAGAGAGTTAGTTATTACTCATGATGATTGATTTGTAAATACCAGGCACATCTTCTTTCAAGTGTATAAGCCCATAAAACAAAGCATGGTGTGTCCATTAACTTTCTGAATCTAGGGAGAAGGTGAATGGAGTTGTTTTGTGTTATTATTATTATTATTTACAGAGATCACAGGTTATGGTTATCTGGAGATTTATGCATGAAGGGAAGATACTAAAGAGATGGATGCTGGATTAAAGTAAATCCATTCCAACCTGGTTCACTAATTTCAAGTTACAAGCTCAAGTCTCAAGGATTCCTAGACAGAAAGATATATTGTGTGATGTCTGATCTGTTGCATCTAAATGCTTCTCTGAAATAGACCTCCAAAAACCTGAGAGTTCATCTGAGCTGTCTTCCTTGATAATTTACTCCTCCTTCAAACTGCCTGGTGTCAGCAGTAGATTCAGCGGCTTGGCCATTATTAGCTATTTATTTATCTATTTATTTTGTAGACAGGATATTACTCTGTCACCCAGGCTGGAGTGCAGTGGCACAATCACAGCTTATTGCAGCCTTGACCTCCTGGGCTTAAGTGATCCTCCCACCTCCACTCCCTAAGTAGCTTGGATTACAGGCATGCACCACTATGCCTGGCTAATTTTTAGATTTTCTGTAGAGGTGGGGTCTCACTGTGTTACTCAGGCTGGTCTCAAACTCCTAGCTTCTAGCAATTCTCCCATCTCAACCTCTCAAGGTGCTGAGATTACAGGTGTGAGACACTGAGCCAGGCTGTATTGTTTTGTCCATCATGAATTGCACATTCACAACCACCTTTGTTTCTCCTGCATGTCTGTCCACACATGCGGTTTTTCATTAGCACTGGCTCCCTGTGGCAGGGGTGGGTTAATTGGAAATTAAGCCAGTGGGAGACCCAGAGAAGAACCAACCAGGAGCAAGAGTTGACTCAAAAGGAATCTGCAAGAAAAATACAAGAGACAGAAATATGGGTAGAATGAAGGAAGACAATTAATTAGACATAAACAAAGGAGAGCAGATCACTGACACATGATGGATAAGTTGTGATTGGAGGACAGGAATGTGGGGAGGGAGATCAGCTGAGATGAGGGTTTGGGTAAAAAGCAAGGTCTCTAGGCTCATCCCTTTCTATTGCCACAACAGCCATAGAAGAGTCCACCAGTTACTAGTGCTAGAATATTCCCTTAGGGATCTTTATACCAGGAAAGCATCATTCATCTTTTTCCAGCAGATCTAGGCTTTATTGGAAGCACGGGCCATAATATTTTTGCTTGTAGCCTTTCCTAGTCACTGCAGCAGTAATTCAGATAATTAACCATTTTATACACATGCTTCAGTACATCACCCAGTTGAAAATAAAGGGTGTCTAAGTGACTCTGTTTAATTATTAAAGTAACAATGTATGCCAGATGCTCTAACATTGTCCAATCCTGGAAAATAAAGGAAAGAAATCGTAAATAGTGCAGGATAGACATTAGACGCTGGCCATTTCCGAAATGAGTTCAAAAGAACTCCTTAAATTCCTGCTTAAGCCAGAAATTGAGTTGTATTTTCTTAGAGAAGTAATCAGGGTTCCAGGTTAAGATAAGTAGACTTTTGAATCTGAATACTTGGGTTCATAAGCCACGCCAATCACAACTCTGTGATGTTCAGCAAATGACTTAATCTCTCTGGTCTCAGTTTTCTAACCTGTAAAATACCGTAATAAAAGTACCTAGTTCATACATTTTTTGTGAAGATTAAATTAATTAACATATGTTAATGATAACTGTTTCATAGAAAATACTACATAGATAGCATATGCTATTACGGCGTTTTTTTTCCCCACATGTACATTTTCTCTTTTATTTCTTTTCAGAATGCTTTCTCTTTAAGGCTGCTGCTGCCTTTTTAGTTTGTCTGTTGTTTTTTGGATAACCTCATTCATTAGATTTCTCTCCATAAAGCATAGAAGGGGACTCAAGGATTGTTTAGGAACCTAACCCATTGTCATCTCGTAACTGCTCCTTTTAAAGGCTGGCTCGACCATTCATGTCTGGGACATAGAATAGCATGTATATAACTTGGGATATCTGCTTGATCAGGATGGCTACATCAATCATTTCTTGGTGCTGTCCAGAATCTCTCTAAAGATTGTCCCATGATGAGATTCTGGGACTCTGGGACACTGTCTGGAAATCTTAACAAAATTTAACAATTTTTTAACACATGATAGAATCTTGAAATCTTTTTCTAATTGTGGTAGAACAGTTTATAACTGGGTAAAAAGCATTATTATCAGCAAGACATATATATTGTTATACCCACATATTCATTCTGTCTTTTGTATAGCAAGAATTGTAGGGATAAGTCATCAAAGCATAAAGGTAGTTGTGGATAAAATGATTAGGATGGAAATGGACATTCCCCTGGGTAGCAACCAGGTAGCCTTGAGTTTTATCTAGCTGCTAACAATCCAATTAAAAAAAATGTATTAAATATCCAACTTTGCAAAGTTAAATGTTAGTCCAATTTATATGTGACATCAAAGTGTAGTGTAGTCACTATTTCATTACTACCTTTATTTTTAAGATCTTTTTCTATTTTTTAATACATTACAGAAAAGCAGTAGGTATAATTTGAAAGTAGCTAAAGACTATATTGTCATTTACAGTTATAGAGCTCTGGAACTGAGACATAGTACTAAAAGAATAAATAGATCTAAATATTTTGTTGGCTAATTCTAATGGGGTTATGATGAGTTTAGATTACTTTGTTGATCTGACTAGCCTGAGGGCTGCAGAGAGATTTTCATACAATCTACTGGAATTATTGTTCAAATGAGAAGCTTCTCCTGAAGGCCAAGAAAATGGAAGACAAATATATTTTAATTGGCTTATTGTCCATTTCCACAGCTAATTTAAAAAATAAACATAATTTAGTTAATAGCTTATTTAGAAAATCCACAGCACTTTCAGATGACTCTAGAAAGATATAAAATAAAGATAATTTGGAGCAATTAGATTTTGTTTAAAAAAAAGTATAAATTATAGAGTGAAAACATTAAAAATATTTTAATTGTGACCAAATGTGCAAAGCAAGTTTGCCATTTATGAATTTACTGTTTATGATGTTTTAGTCATTAAGCTCTGAAAAAAAAAAAGTTTTCTTCCTTGTCCTCCTCCTCCTCTTCCTTCTCCACTTCTTTTTCTTCGTCTTTGAAGCATGGTAATCTCTTCAGATAACTTATTAGTTTCTTCCAAAGTGCCTTGAAAATACAACTATTTTTCAAACTTTTACTCCAATGTATTTTTATAAGCCAAGTTCACTGTTCTCACACTATTTTTACCTTTCTACCTTTTAATAATTAAAGATTATGTTGGAGGAATTTTTAAAGTTATTTATTTTATATTAGATAGAAACTAATAAATCTTGAGAGCAGCCTGGGCAACACAGTGAGACGTCATCTCTACAGAAAAAAAGAATTAGCCAGGCATAGTGGCACACTCCTGTAGTCCCAGCTTTTTGAGAGGCTGAGGCAGGAGGATTGCTTGAGGCCAGGTGTTCAAGGCTGTAGTTAGCTATGATCATGACACTGCACTGCAGCCTGAGTGACAGAGTGAGACCCAGTCAAAAAGAAAAAAAAAAACAAAACAAAAACCAATAACTAATAACTGATAACATAATTTGGAGATAATTGAGTACTCCCAGTTTCTATATGGTTTGAAAAATAAGAGTCATGGAATATATGAGTAAAAATGAGGGTTACAAGATTATGTATTAGCAGGGAAAGAATGTTCATCATGATAAAATATAATATTGTATATTTTATAATTTGTATAATATAATAAAATAATATTTTATTTTATACTTTATATTGTATAAGTATACTGTGGTGCTAATTTTTTAGAAATATATAGCAATGAAGAGCTAAGAATGATTGCTTTGAAATGGTGACGTTGTGTTTGCTTCTATTTCCTAGTTTCCTAATATTCTGTTGAAAAATGTTGTTTATATTTCAGTCCTCTTATAATAATGATTATAAGGAGTGAGTAGAAATCTGATTCCTACCCATTTATTTTAACAGAATACTACCCATTTGTTTTAACACTACTTAGCAGAGTTTAATTTCTCCCGTTGTATAAGTATACAGTGCTACTTATATTCTGAATTATCTTATTTTCCAGTGTTTGAAATATATTATTTAAATTAACCGGATTTACTTTATTATAAAAATAAAATATAACAATATGTTAGAAGAGAAGAACTGTTTTATAATCCTGAGATTGGGAGTATTTTTCTAAGACTGATACAAAGCCTAGAAACCTTAAAAGAAAATACTGAAAAAAATGCATATAATAAAATTTTCGTATATTAAAAATTCATGACATTTAAGTGCCCTCACTTAAGGAAAGAGAAATAAAAACCTGGAAAATATTACAAGGAACTTAAACAAATTTACAAGAATAAAACAAACAAATCCATCAAAATTGGGCGAAGGGTATGAACAGACACTTCTCAAAAGGAGACATTTGTGCAGCCTACTAACATATGAAAAAAAGTTAATCATCACTGGTCATTAGAGAAATGCGAATCAAAACCACAGTGAGCATCTCACGCCAGTTAGGATGGTGATTAATAAAAAGTCAGGAAACAATAAATGCTGGCAAGGCTGTGGAGAAATAGGAATGCTTCTACACTGTTGGTGGGAGTCTAAATTAGTTCAACCATAGTGGAAGACAATGTGGCCATTCCTCAAAGATATCGAACCAGAAATAACATTTTGACCCAACAATCCCGCTACAGGGTATATATCCAAAGGATTATAAATCATTCTGCTACAAAGACATATACACACGGCTGTTTATTGCCGCATTATTTATAATAGCAGACTTGGAACCAACCCAGATGCCACTCAATAAAGAAAATTTGGCACATGCATACCGTGCAATGCTATGAAGCTGTAAAAAAACAATGAGTTTATGTCCTTTACAGGGACATGGATGAAGCTGGAAGCCATCATTCTCAGCAAACTAACACGGGAAAAGAAAACCAAACACTGCCTGTTCTCACTCGTAAGTGGGAGTTGAACAATGAGAACACATGAACACAGGAAAGGGAACATCACACAGCAGGGCCTGTCGGGATGTGGGGCACAAGAGGAGGGAGAGCATTAGTACAAACACCTAATGCCTGCAGGACTTAAAACCAGATGATGGGTTAAGAGGTGCAGCAAACCACCATGGCACATGTATACCTATTCAATAAACCTGCACATTCTGCACATGTATCCCAGAACATAAAGTAAAATAAAATAAAATAAAAACACTGGAAAATATTTAAAACATATATGACAATCAAAGGGTTATTCTCCTTAATATATAAAGATCTCATGTAAAAAAAAAAAAAGAGAGAGACGTGGCAACTAAATAATGAGTAAATGAAAAAGACTATTAAAAAGAAATTGCTGGAACTTCTGATTTCAGGTCTTTATTACAAAGCTTTTGGAAGTTGTCACTGTCATTCTATCGAGAAAAAGCTAAACTGAAAATTGACCATTTCTACTAGACCCATGAGAGAGCTGAGATTGCAGGGTGTATTAGTCAGGGTTCTGTATAGGGACAGAACTAATAGGATAGATGAATATATGAAGGGGAGTTTATTAAGGAGTATTGACTCACACGATCACAGGGTGAAGTTGCCCAATAAGCCATCTGCAAACTGAGGAGCAAGGAAGCCAATATGAGTCCCAAAACCTCGAGGGCAAGGAAGCTAACAGTGTAGCCTTCACTCTGTCATTGAAGGCTCAAGAGCCCTTGGCAACCCACTAGTTTAAGTCCAAGAGTCCAAAAGCTGAAGAACTTGGAGCCTGATGTTAGAGGGCAGGAAGCATCCAGCATGGGAGAAAGATGAAGGCCTGAAGAGTCAGCAAGTCAGCTTCTCCCACCTTCTTCTGCCTGCTTTATTCTAGCTGATTTGATGGTGCCCACCCCCATTGAGGGTGGGTCTGCCTTTCCCAGTCCACTGACTCAAATGTTAATCTTCTTTGGCAACACCCTCACAGACACACCCAGGAACAATACTTTGCATCCTTCAGTCCAATCATGTTGACCCCATCACACAAGGCAAACCACTGTCCCCAAAATGTAGAGAGATGGGCACATCCGAAGAGACAGAGGAGATCTGCTTATCTGGGGCAGAAACCACAGATTGGTAATAACACTTAAAAGGTACCTTCCACAAAGCTAGAATTTGAGTGTGGATAAGCCTAAGGGTCAGGAACTCCTGAAGATTCTAGTCTTAGGGGGACCTTTAAACTTCTATGGACTTGACCCCCAGGAACCCCAGAAGGTTTTCCCAGTGAAGATCTGTGAAACTCCCGCATGGCTCTGCTGGAGCAAGGGAAGAGTAATCATTGTGACACCTACAGCCTTCTCCAGAACAAAGATCTTCCTAGGACCTTATCCTAGCTGGGGAAAAGTTATTTCTCCCACTGGAACAAGCCCCTTTGAGTCTTCTAGGCTCACATAAGGGAGAAATAAAATTTATAGTCAGCAAGAGTCAAGACTTCTGGGAAATAGATCTGGAATGCTCTATCCAGACAGGGGAGTAGGAGGCAGGGAGTGAGGAAAAAACTATTCCACTAGAGACACCCTTGAGAGAGTCACAGCCCAAAAATACAGACCTAGTAAATACTAAAGACTAGGAGACTTCTAAAATTGAAATGTGAAGAAAAAAAAAATGAAAAAATCAAACAAAAGCAGAACAGAACATCAGAGACCTGTAGGATAATAATAAAAGGTATAACATACAATATGTAACATGTAATTGGAATATCAGAAGAGAAGAAAAAGAGAAAGAAGAAATGTTTGAAATAATAATAGCTGAGTGCTTTCCAAAATGGACAGATATCAAACTAGGAAGCTCAGAGAAAAACAACCAGAAAATCATCAAAAAAACACATGTAGGCATATTATTTTCAAACAATCTTTAAAGAAACCAGAGAAAACCATACCTCACTGCAAAATACTCAACTGTCCAGGTTATTAAAAACAGGAGAAGTCTGGCTGGGTGCTATGGCTCACACCTGTAATCCCAGTACTTTGGGAGGTCGAGGCAGTGGATCATGAGGTTAAGAGATTGAGACCATACTGGCCAACATTCTGAATCCCTGTCTCTACTAAAAATAATATAAAACATTAGGCAGGCATGGTGGCACATGCATGTAGTCCCAGCTACTCAGGAGGCTGAGCCAGGAGGATTGCTTAAATGGGAGACAGAGGTTGCAGTGAGTGGCATCGCGCCACTGTGCTCCAACCTGGCAATAGAGTGAGATTCCATCTCAAAACAACAACAACAACAACAACAAAAAAAAAAAAAAAAAAAAAAAAAAACACAAAAAAAGAAAAGTCTGAGAAACTATCACAGCTAAGAGGAACGGTGAATGTAAGGGGACATAACAGTCAAATGTAATGTCATATTTCGGATAGAATCCAGGAAGCTAAAAAGGACGTTCTATAAACATAGAGAAATCTGAACGCATTTAGTCAATAATTCAGCTGATAATTGTATATTAATATTGTTTTAATAATTTTGACAAAGTTATACTGATGTGTGATGTTGGTAGTGTGGGAAACAGATGTGGAGTGTACAAGCCTATGCTGTCTGCAACTTTCTGTATATCTGAACCTATTCTAAAATTAAAAGTTTATTTTTAAAAAAGGAAATACAAGTAACTACTACACATGTTAAATGATTTATAATCTTACTCCTAATAAGTGAAATGCAGGTTAAAACTATAGAGATGCTGTTTTCACGTAGATAATTTTAAAAGGTTTTAAAAAAAATAAGCAAGTTTTGTATCTTGATATCATCTTTAAGGTATGGAGAAAACGACACTCTCAAGCTTCGTTGATGACAATTTATTATTATGTACTAAATTGTAAAATATGTAACTAACATTGTGATTTCTACTCCTAAAAATGTATCTTAAAGGTATATTTGTGTGTGAACAATGTGTATAAGGATACCCATTGCTAAAGATTGAAAAACATCCGAATGCCCACCATTAAGGATGTTCAGGTAGTGGACAGGTCAAATAAACTATTGAGAAACCACAGAGTAGAATACTATGGTGGCCTTTATGAGATACTTAATGTATGCTTAAGTATGTATGCTTATTAAAAAAAAACACAGGATGCAGATAAATGTTACTGACATATATATGTGCATTTATTTATGTGTATATATATGCGTATACAGACAGATGTGTTTATACATGCGTAAGCTATCTCTAAAATAATTTGGAAGAAACATACATATGCTTCCAAGTGAGCAGAAAAGAAAAATCTCTAGAGAGATACAAGAAGCTATTAATAGTAGTAACCCCCTAAGAGACTTGGCGGATGGCTGGAGATTAGGAATGGGAAGGAGATGTAATTTTCACAATCATTTTTGCATTTCAAATGATTGCTATGTGCATATATTACTTTTCAAACAGCATTAATATTTAAAATTCTTTTTGGTAACAATTGATAGTAATTTCTGTAGTGTATGTATTTATTTTTATTTAATATTATCTTTTAATATGCATCTGTCAAACAAAATAAACAATATTTAAGAGTATACATTGTAAAGCTTTGTTTATAATCATTTTTATTTCAAAAGGTATTATGCTTTAGAGCTTGAGGTGGTAAAAATTGCTCATGAAATTGTCTATTTTGTTAAGAAAAAGTATTTAAATTGTTTATTAAAGGGCTTATGGTACCATTCTAAAACAAGGGACCCACAGCTCTAGTTTATTATATTCAAGGTTCCTCTGGATAAAACTGAATTAATATCAAATTGCTGAATGTGGCAGTGAAAGAAGGGCAGAAAAGAGATTTTCATGATTCTTGGTTGAAATGTAACAGTTCCATTAGGAATAGTATGTATCCCCATTTAATTAACCAATACGTATTTTTATGTTATTGGCGGCTATTTAATTAATAATAGTTACAAATGAAAAACAGATTCCCCAGACTAAGGAGAAACAGGAAAATCTAAGTGTTTTGTGCATGTTATCCTGAGTCTTGTAATTTGGCAGCAAGAAGCACTGGGGCTTCAAGAGTAGATCGGTGCAGAAATGGAGGTGGGTAAGGCCAAGACAGGTGGAGCGCCTATTGCAGTGTGACCAGACATTTTTAAATTAGGATGAACAAAGGGATTAGTGGCTTTGGGCTTTAAACTGAGCAGGAGTCAAATTTTGGAAATAGAGCTCTTTTGGACCAAAGCGATACTTAAGTTCGCTATAGTCACGATGTCCTGATTGCAGGGACCTTGTCTTTGAGTAAGGCTCCAAAAAGCAGGAGCCAGCCTTACAGCACGCAGGAAGGTGGCATGAGAAGGCAAAGTAATACCTTCTTGAAGGCACAGCTGCCTGGTTAAGGCATAGGGCCGGAGGCTAGTATAGGGTAGAAGGAATAAACTAGTCTCTGGCCTTATACCTTAACTTCCAGACCGTGAGATTTCTCTAACAGACAGCTGTCTAGAACAACACACGGCTGTTGGCTGCCCTTAGTAGATACACTATTGGAGAGAAGGGAAGGTTGGCCTGATAGGACAGTCACAAATCCTCTCTCTTATGTTAGGTCAAGAATGTGTACAATGAAGGATTTCTGAACCAGCTGCTGAAGGTGCTCATGAAGGCTATGGCAGAGGTAAAAAAAAAAAAAAAAAAAAAAAAAAAAAAAAAAAAAAAGAAATTCATTTGAGTTCTGGTTCTGGAAAAGTACCCCTGTCAAGAAAGCTGTACCTTTTAAATATGGTCCCAGTGGCATCTTTCTCTCAGTGTGTTTCTTTCGGAATAAATCTCTTGCCTTTTTCATATGTAAATGACACAACCCGGGGGTCAAGAACAGAAGCCTGCATTTCTTTTTTTTCCTCTAGAGGTGCTGGGTTGTTTTGTGGAATGGCTGCTTCTAAGCATTTCTCCAAGCAGCTTGGCACCATTAGTACCAAGCTCTCATCTGTGGGCTTTCAAGAAAAAGAGAGAGAGAATGAGAACTGTGAGATTTAGGTTTTTTGTTTAAAAAAAAAACCTAACTTTCATAGACTAAACTGCAACTGTGTTTTTCAACAGTTTGCGCGCAGCAGGTGGTTAGCACGGAACAGATAAAACGTTAGAATGCTTTGCAGACTCTGCCTCAGAATTACCTGGAGTGTTTCTGTAAAATGTCCTGCTTACAGGACCAGCTCTGGAATTTCCACGAAGGCAGGGCTGAGGGTCAGTAACCTGGTTAGAAGGTGAGGGGAAGGGGAGGATGATCTGCTAACTGATCTTTAAGCCGAGTTTGCATAGTATGCACATTTTTTTGCTAAGATTCTGTTTCATTTTAGTAAAAATAGCAACATTTTCTAATATTTCAAATGTCAAACTGTATACGAAATGGATACTTAGTATCAATTGTTATGATTTGATTTGGGGAGACATGGGAAAGTGATGTGGATATGGGGACCAAAAACCCATCTAAACACCTCTAGGTACCACCACTCCTACACAATTAAGACTTTCTGACGCTTGGACCTACGTGTGTCATTTTCAACACCTCCCCAAGAGGATTCTTGTGGTTAGTGTGCGTGCCTACAGAAACAAAATACACTTTAAGAAACAGAGTGACTTTGTGTAACATCTGGTCAGTGAGGACTGTGTAGTAAAAATGTAGTTATAAAAATCATTCTATTTGTACTGTCAAGAAAGCAATTAGAGGTTTTAGGCATAAATTCCTACAGCTGCCTATAAATGGCAAAAGGAAAAAATAAGCCGCTACTCATCCCTTAATAGAGAATCTAATTACTTTCTTGTAATGGTTTGCTTGACAAGTTAAGATTTAGACTGCAAAGCAGAACATTGTTCTTACAAGGCTCAATGTCACCTCTGTTTTGTTTCCATCATCCTGAGTTTTTCACTGGGGACACATGTTTGCTATTTTCACTGGCTTGTGGTCTGACTGTATTTAAAGATAGCTAGTACTTACTGACTTTCATTGACTTTTTCCAGATCTGTGCTCTGAACTATAATATATTTACTTACTATACTCACTGCCCCCCATTATTATTATTATTATTATTATTATTATTATTATTATTATTATTGAGACAGGGTCTCACCCTGTCTCCCAGGCTGAAGTGCAGTGGGGTGATCGTAGCTCATTGCAGCCTGGACCTCCTAGATTCAAGGAATCCTCCCATCTCAGCCACCCGAATAGCTGGAATGTTAGGCACCAGCCAGCACACCTGACTGCTTTTTTTCTTTCTTTTTTTTTTTTTAAGGGACTGAGTCTCCCTAGGTTATCCAGGCTGATCTCAAACTCCTTGCTTCAAGCAATCCTCCCACTTCAGCCTCCCAAAGTGCTGGGATTACAGGCAGTAACCATTATGGCCAGCTTTGTTACATTGTATTTTTAGGAAATAAGGGCACTCTGCATGTTCTTTTTGACATTTTCCTAAATGCAAAGCATGAGTTTACAGGTGCCTCTCAGCTTGGTCCAAATGCAGAATTTTGGGTGGCCTCTTCAAATTCACATTATAGTTGCCATTTGGATAAGATCTCAAGACAATACATAGAAGAGAAGGTTTTCTTTTTCCTCTCTTCAAGAGCAGGATTCCAGGAGACAGCAACTGTTACAATCACCTCATTAAAATCACCCATTCTTGAAGTGAACATTTGTGTAGCTCCTTGAAAAATCAAGCCTGTAGCATGCCTAAGCAGTTAACTTCAAAAAAGTGATGGAAGTGCCAGTTTGAATAACTGCTGCGCCACTTATACACAGCTTGTATTAAAAGCAATGTCTCTCCAAAGATGAAAGCCTACCATGTAGAACCTTTTGGATCCTAAATCCAAGGCAAAAGAACATAGAAGACATTTCTTCTCAATTTTCAAGGATAAAGAATACATGCATAATTAGGAAGGACTCCCTGTGAGCCCCTAATTCTGGAGAGGCAACAGAAAAAACACACATCAAAAAGTTGCTTTCAAAGGATTTGAATTTTGTGACAGACAAATCTATTTTAGGTTGTTAGTTCAAATACATGGCCTACCTTTCCTATAGGAGTCAAACCTGCTTTGCTTTGTAGCAAGGCTACGTGGATCTACACAGGACCCAGAATTTTACCTGAGAACCACTTATTAAGTTTGTAGATACCACCCTCACCTCCATACTCTGGCTTGCAGAGGTCGTCTTCATGTGAGCTGTGTAGCTCAAAGATACTGAGGATCTACCTGTAACTCAGAGAATATTTAAGATAATTTATTACTACTAAAAATGGTTGGCTTGCTGAGTAATTTAAAAAATTTGCCAAGTTGCCCATTTCCACAGAGTAAAGCACAATCCATCATTCTCACTCCATTTGCCTTCCAGGGAGAATAACTTCCAGCCAATAAGTACTGATGTTGTCCAGGGAGCTATTTCTTGAGCTACAGATGTAAAACCCTGAGTGGTCTTAGATCCAATAGGAGCTTCTAACCTTACGTGATTTTTGTTCCTCCATTACATACAGTTTAAATAGTTAGGCTTTGACTTGTTGGCAGCTGGACATACTACCTCTGATGAAGAGCCACTGGCTAGCAATGAAAAAGCAATGTCTTAACCTAATGAAGTAGATAATTTAAAACCGAGGGTGATATATTTGCAGTTTGTTTTAAAAGAAAAATAAATAGGCTACATTTAGTAGTAGCATTTCTGTTATGGGACTGTGGTTTTCACGGCCCATATGTATTTCATTAGAATTTTTATTAATGATTTCCCTACCACTTCCAACATATTCGTGAAGCTTCCCGGTGTTTTAATCAAAGGCACAAAGGGCACATTGGTTATAGCGTTTGGTCACATTGCCATCTTCGTGCCTTAACTTGAACGCTGATGAAGTACATTTTAGCCCAAATAGAATGAAAGAAACGGAAAAGATAAGTTCCTCTGAAACAGGCTCTATAATCATTATTCCTTTTTTTTTTTTCCCCTAAAATCAAAATGATCTAAACAGCCATGGGTCAAAGAGTGAACATTCAAATACTTCAGAGCACTAGAGACCTAAACAGCCTGGAGATGTTTCAAATCTACTTTAACTCTGCTTCTGACAAGTGGTCCCTAATGTGTAGAGTGAAGATATCTCCTAATGCTGCAATTTCTGTGCCAATGCTTATTTTAAATAGCTGCAATGAAGGAGCTAAATGTTTCCAGTATGTATTAAATTATTTTTAGTGAAGATCCCCAAGGCAAATGAAAATTTGTAGCCTTGCATTAAGAGGAAAGCAGAATTATGAGTGAATAAGCTATTTTTCTTGGTTGAGAAGAATTACTGAGGTTCAACATTTAGTGAACAGCTGTTACTCTGGGATAACTTTGATTCAGTAATAGTTGCAAAGTCTGTTGTTAGTACTAGAGTCTGCTATTTACATGGGACACTGCTGGGTACTGTTGAAGAAACAAACCAAAAGGCATGACCTTTGTCCCTAAGAAAGGTAGAGAGAGATTGTAAACACCAACCATAGGAAATTGTGCGTAATTTCCACCTGGTAGGCAACAGAGTATCTTGGTTAAAGAGGCAATCTGTGAAATAATATGGCCTCGGTTCAGATCTTGCCTCTACTATTTACAGCTTTGTGTCTTCTTTTCCTTAGTTGTCTTATCTGAAAATTGGGTATAACAATCACACCTGTCTTAAAAATTATTATGAGGAATAATATTATATTGAAAATGCCTAGATCAGTCCTTAGCAATGCTAAACATTCAATTAAAATTTGCTAGTTTTTGTATTTGCTGAGGAATATATCTACTCTATGATTTAGGAACATTAACACTTACATCGTTTTTCCTCCAAATGGTATTTGACCTTATCTGGAGCACATAGCTTCTGGGATACTCAGGCACAAGCTGGGCTCACGACTCGTTGTGAGATTCATTCTAGCATCCATCTTCTTTCAACAGTGGATGATGGAATCTGTGCTTTGTCAAAATCATAAGTAATACATGTCATGTATCTTCAGAGCTACTCATAGTCAAAATACGGAATGTTAACATTAGTAAAACTTAAAGATCTAATGTTAAATTTAAAAAAAAATGTATCTGTGTGTGTGTGTGTGTGTGTGTGTGTGTGTGTGTGTGTTTAAATGCAATGTAGAGATGTTAGCAAAGATTTTGCAAGCCCAGACATAAAATCAGTTTCCAATGTATGAGTCATGAGTTTTTACAGAGGACGTAACGTGGCTTGACTCTTGAAGTAAGAGTAGGCTTGTGGTAGGCTGAGAAGCTGAGGAAGAGAATTAAAGGCAGTGGTAGTAGAAGAACAAGTAAACCGCACACATGTGTTTGGAGAATGTTGAGTAGTTCAGTGACTTGTGGTGAGAGTTACTAAGAGAGAAGGCCAAGAAGACAGATGAGTAACATTAGGTGCAAGTCCTAGGTATTAGGAGAAGGTTGAACTAACTTTATTTACTAATCAGTAGGCTGAGGTCATTGAGGGTTTTTGGAGAAAATTATTATGTTTTTTTTTTTTTTTTTTTTTTTTTTCATTTATATCGTGGAAGATAGATGGAAAGCAGAGTCCTGGTCACAATTTTCCTAGTTTGATTAAAAAACAATGGTGTGCAAGTTGGGCCAAAGTGAAAGATTAGAAAGGAGGGGTTTGAGAGAGATAATAGTGCATCGACAAAACTTACTCCATGCTAGTTCATTGCAGGTAAAAGAGAGCCCAAGAGAGAATAATAATTAACTGAAATAGAAACATGGAACAAATAGCATTCATACATTTTGTGATGGTCACAACTTTTTTATTTCAACACAGGCTCCATCTTGACTTTGTAAGGGTGATATGCATCTTAGGTTCAAATCTCTTTTTGCAGATTAGAGGGAAAGCCCATCATTGCCTTGACTTGGGCACTCTGGCAAACTATAGCCTTGGTTAGTTAGCATTGCCAGGGCACTGCTGAGCATCAAGGAAGGTGGCTCACCACAAATGAAGCTAAATCTTCCCACTGGGTAAACCAGCTGTCCTAAGTGCTGGGTGCATAGAGCCCACAGACGTTCATGGTGGTTCAACAGTGGTTCATATCTCTGTCTGATGTCATCCTTTGGAGGATGACAGAAGAATGAAATATAAAACAGAAACATGCCCATGTGTATTCTCAGATACAAGGTTATTTTTTCAAAGCACAGTTCCCACGAAAATCAAGTAACAGCAACTCTTTCTCACGGAATATAAAGCAACACTCTTATAGCAACATCTGAAATGATAATAGAGGATTAGAAAGCCACAAAATCCAAGCAAGAGGTGGCCCTGGTGATGAGTACAGTCAATGAATTAGCTGGAGGGGAAGATATGCAGGGAGATGTGTAGTTTTTCTACTCACATGCCCTGGAGACAATATTGTCCATATATTTAACCTTGTTTTTCTAACAGTTGTATGTCTAAATCTTCCTCTAATGCAAAACGTTTTCTACATACTTTGAGTCTTCACCTTCCCCTCTCTCCCATGTAGCTGTATAGTTTCCTGACTCATTGTTATTCTAATCTTGCCTTTCCAAACTTTTCTTCACATAACAGAGTAAGAACGTTTTTAGGAGGGGACTTGTCCTTTCTGTTCATCAGGAAGTTCATGAAATTGAGGCTGTTCATTTCTCCTCCTCCTGCACTGAGTTTCAGCCATTTGTAACTACTTCCAGGTTTCCCTAACCCTCTTCCTCTTCCGTCCCTTGTAAATGCTTGAACTTTTCAAATTTTTAAGTCTGGGAGGGCTCCTCCTTCTCAAATTCCTTACCTGGACTATCGCTGCGGGTCCTAGGGTCTCAGCTTGATGCATTTCTGTACAGAAACCACCCCTAGACCCCAAGACTGAGTTCTGAGTCACCGGACTACTCTCTGTAGTACCTGGTCCTCAAACCTGTTATAAAACATCTTTTCCTCTGTGCTGCAACTCCCTCCCTTTACCTCCATGCTCTTTGATGGCTTCATTGTTAGCCAGGCACTTAGGCAAATGCCTATCATGGTGAAGACAGCTAAAACATGTTTACTGGATAAATACTTGAGTGAATTTTATATATCTAACAACAGCCTTAGACAAATATTGACTAAGTGAAACTTCATTTTACTACCTATTATATCCTAGGGCATTGAACACATGAACAATTTAACAAATGCTTTCTATGGAGAAAAGAAGGAAAGGACCACAGTGCTTTCAGGCTGTGGTTCTGTAATTTATGAAAGATAACATAAGTCATTGAGGGGCAGTGTTTTTAGCTTTAAATTCAGGCTTAAACTGATCCTATGATTTTTGCAACTTAAAATATGTTTACTGTAAACCTTATCTGGAGACCTATTTTTCAAAGTCTGTAACACTGACAGGACAGTTAACGTTGGGAAATGCATGCCATTGACTTTTCAAACTAAGATTCCACTTTGCTTGAATAAATATTTTTATCAATTCTATACTGTTAGCACCACTTGACCCCATAGTAAGTGCTCAGTTAATATTGGTTGAATGGGCATAACTACAAAGGTCTTAGAAATTTAAAAGATGTTAAAAATGCTTACAAGGCATTTAAATTTCGGAAATAGATTTTGGACAAAGTCTCATAGAGGTTGATTGTTGACAAGAAGTGAATTTGTTGACAAGAAGTGAATGTCCCAGTCTTTTTGAATAAAATATTAATTGTGTGTAGTAGGTTGTATAATGGCCACACAGAGATATCAGGTCCCAATTCCTTAAAAACCTGTAAATGTTACCTCATAAAGAAAAAAAAAGTCATTGCAGACAGGATCAAATTAAATATCTTGAGGGGAGATTGTGCTGGATTATCAAGGTCATCCCTAAATGCAATCACAAATACTTTATAAGAGGAAGGGAGAGGGATATTTTATAGGCGGAACAGGAGGAAGCAATGCAACCACAGAGAAAGAGATTGGAGTAACGTGGCCACAAGTCAAGGGATGCCAGGCCCCAACAGAAGGCAGAAGAAGTAAAGTACAGATTCTCTCCTAGAGCCTCCAGAGAGAGTCCAACCTTGCTGGCACCTTGATTTCAACCCAGAGATACAGATCCTTGAACTGCCGGTCTCCAGAACTGTGAAAGAATAAATGCATGTTGTTCTAGGCCACCACGTTTGTGGAAATTTGTTACAGCAGCCACAGGAAACAAATCTAATATCCATGTTATTGTTTCTTCTGTCCTTATAATGGATAAACCTGAGATTATAACTATGTTATTGTTACAAGTCTAGGGGGAAAACAAGTAGATTTTTGGATTCCATCATCCCTTTATGGAACAAGTTTGTGTATAAAATAAATCACTGTAATATTTATTTTACTTTTCTTTCTCTCTCCACAATCTTCATATTAGACCATAACTTAGGAGAACATAAGAGAAATATTAAGAGAATGTCAATCCTAATATAGGATGTTAGGGTTATCAATATCTATATTAATAATTAGAGCCCATATCTCTTGTTTCTAATGGGCCATCCATTGGCAAATTTGAATTTCACCCTTGCTGAGCTCCAAATGAACTTTGGTTTTCACAGCCATGATGCTTGTAGTCATGACAGAGTAGCAGTCTTTGGTGGCCACTCACTTATGTTCTACCCAGTTCAGGAATGTTTATTGTTCAGTTAAGGAAATAAATAACATTTTTTTTTCCAGAAAAGAGTTTATACATAAGTTGCCACAAAACCACATGAAAGAAAACAGCTAAAAACAAAAAACAACTTATCTTGTATATACGTATGTATGTATGCATTTGAGACAAGGCCTCATGTGATTGCCCAAGCTGAAGTTTAATGGTGTGGTCTCAGCTCTGCCTCCTGAGCTCAAGGGATCTTTCCACAACAACCTCCCAAGTAGCTGGGACCACAGGTATGCACGCACCACCATGCCTGGCTAATTTTTTGAATTTTGGGGAGAGATGAAGTTTCACCCTGTTGCCCAGGCTGGTCTCGAACTACTGAATTCAAGTATCCCTGGCCTTGGCTTCCCAAAGTGTTAGGATTACAGGCATGAGCCACCGTGCCCAGCCAACTATCTTTTAAATTCAAGTAAAATTATTTGTAAAGAGCAGCTTACTCTCCTTAGTTCCCACATGAATTGGAAACAGTATAAATGGTTTTAACAGAAATTTAAAATACATGGAGAAAACCTAGGAACAGAGGAAATAATTTACAAAATATTTGCCATCTATTAAATCTTTTCAGACAAAAGTCTTTATCATTTCTGAAGACACCATTTGAAGTAAAGGAATGTGCTGCCATGTGCATTGGTTGAAAGTAATTTGGATATGGCTTAAAATATCTGAGAACATCGGCAGCAGCATTAGATTGTTCCAATTGCTTTACGGTTTTCAGAATTATCACTTTACCTAAGGCGTATCCTAAGACGCAGGCACTGGGCAACTCACATAAGGTCACACAGAGATTTTTCACAACGCAAAAATTCATATGGGTTTGATTTTCTGTCCAGGCTTAGACCAGAGGTTCTGTAGCCTCTCTCTCTGGAATTGTGCTCTCCAAGTGATTCGTAAAAGAAAATTTATAACTGGAAGTGATAGAGGACTTGGGCTGCCTTACAACTGAGTTTTTTTCTTTATTTTCTTTATTTTTTCCTTTTGCCCTCATCAGAGTCTGGTAGCATGCATTCTATAGAGAGTTATAGAGCAGGCGTCCCCAAACTACGGCCCGCGGACCACATGTGGCCCCCTGAGGCCATTTATCCGGCCCCCCGCCGCACTTCAGGAAGGGGCACCTCTTTCATTGGTGGTCAGTGAGAGGAGCACAGTATGTGGCGGCCCTCCAACCGTCTGACGGACAGTGAACTGACCCCCTGTGTAAAACGTTTGGGGACGCCTGTTATAGAGACTGTGATGTCGTTTTATGTGCATTCTAACCTAGAATAGTTCATGGTATAGGGTTTATTTAAAAGATCAATATGATCTTGGACCTTTGCTCTCTTTTCCTTTCCTTCCCTAAGAAAAGAGTATTGTTGCTGTTGCTGCTGACACCATTTAGAGCCATCCAATATTGAGATCATTCATGTGGAAGACTTTTTTTCCTCTGGGACTCACGTCATGCTAACGAACTGCAAGAATTTTATTTTATAAGACAATGTAAAAACACAGCGGCTAATTTATTCATTGATTCAAGAAACGTTTGCTGAGTATTGATTCCAAATGATAACTAGGTCCTGTAATTGTAAGAGAAGATGCAAGCCTACTAGAACTGCACAATTAGAACAGTCTAATAGAAACATAATGTGGTCCACAAATGTGACAGCACAGGTAATTTAAAAGATTTCTGATAGTTGCATAAAATATAAAAAGAAACAGGCATAATTAATTTAAGAATACATTTTATTTAGCCAAATATTTCCAAAATGTCATTTTGACATAAATCAGTATTTTGAATTATTAATGGTATAAGTTTATTCTTTTTTTAAATTTTGAAATCAGTGTATATTTTATGCTAAAATCATGTCAGTTTAAACTCATTACATTTCATGTGCTGAAAAGTCACATGGTAGCTAATCCTATAATATTAGACAGTGAAGGTCTACAGGCTTGCAATTTCCTAGGTGCAGTAGATTCAGTGGGATTCATGTTTCTAGAGATATTTACAAAGTGGTAAGGAAACACAAGGCAAAGAACAACTAACTCACTTGGACATAAAGGAAAGTGATCACGAAAGTGTGTTTATAAGGAGCACACAGATGAACTGTGGAAAAAAATATGCAACAGTCTATTAGGGGTAAGAAGGGAAAGGAACAGGTATAAGTGGGCATTTTCAAGAATTTAAGTAACTTGGTGATACTATAGTGTTAGGTACCCTGAAGGAGAGTGGGTTAAGGAGTAGTTTGTGGCAAAAAAAAATGTGAAGGCAAGAAAGCTGAAGATAGGTTTACTAAAAATCCTGAGCTCCACTGAGGAGTACAGATGTTATCTTGTATACACTCTAGTGCTACTGGATTATTTTAGGTAGATGAGTTATGAGTTGTGATTAATGTTTTAGATGGATGATTCCGGTGGTAGCTTTAAGTGGCTTGGAGCAGGGTGATGATTAAAGCAGAAAATAAGAGGTTACTGCAATGGCCAAAGGAATGTTGCTGAAGATAAGATGACTTATTAAAAATGTTGCAAAGTCAAACGAGTTTGTGTAATGTTGGGTTAAATGCAAATAAATATGTCTCTTCTAAGATGTTTCAGTTTTTACATTGTTAATGTTCATTGAAATTCATGAGGGAAGACATGGTATGCAGTTTTTCCCAAATTAATTTGGCTATAGAACTCCTTTTTTTTTTTTTTTTTTGCTTTTTTTTCCTTTTCAAGAGCCATTTTGCAGAATGAGTGTTCCCTGGAATACTTCCGGAATGCTGATTTAGGAAAAGCCTTAGCTGGAATAAAAGGAGGGCACTGTGTGACCTTTCAAAGGTCTTTCCACTCTGTTTCTTGTCCTAATTAGTATCTTGTGCATAACAAATCCCTCCGTGCATGTTTCAGTTTTTATTAAATGATTTGGGCATCCCCCCGCCCCCTGCTTTTTAAATCAGGGCTAGAGAAACTAATTGTGGAATTATTACCTCATAGATAATAAAATCACCCTGAAAGAGAATAAAGTCGTAGGAGAAAATTGGGATAAAAACAGAAACCCAAAAAAGGGATGAGCAGAGAAGAGAAGGGAAGGAAAGATGAGGGAAGGGAGAGGAGTATAGGTGATGATAAAAAGAAAGGGCAGAAAATTATGAGTATTTAAACAGCCAGCAGCAAAAGGAGAGAAAATGAAACCAGTTAAGAGGCAAGGGGCGAGGGAAGAGAAGAAAGAGGACAAATACTCAGATTTTAAGGCAGGAAATATTCTTAAAACAAAGAGAGGGGCCAACCATGCCAGACACAGAAACGAAGCAAGCAGGAGAAATCATTCAGCCATAAGGACCCCAAGCTTATATTCTATATGAATTATTAGTTTTTAAACCTAAATAATTGTTTTATAGGTATGATTACTGAGATATATTTTGTTTTAATCTTGAAACTAGAAAATCCAAGCAGATTTATAGAGGCATGTGTTTAGGACAGAAGCCAGGCCAAAAAAGAAAAAATGTAATTGGTGCATATGAAATTATTACAAATATTAGGCAAACAACCTACTCTTTTAAAGTTAGGGTCTATTTGCTTCATACATGATAAAAAGCAAAATTAATTCCCTTCTTATGTTACTCTAAATGAAAATTTCAGAAAAAGTTTTGCTGTTTTCCATTTGGCTGGTTTTCAGATCTATCTATAGTCATTTTTATCGGGTACTCAGCAGACTGTTTTCTTTTTGTGCCTTGGAATTCAAGTTCTGATGGGCCCACTGAGTGAGATCAGTGCCTTGAATTGATCTAAGGGCATTTGTCTCCTGTGAAGAAGTAATTTAGAGTTGAGAGCATATTTAACACAGTCGAAGTTAAGAGATGTCTTATTTCACCAAGAAATAGGTCATTTGAATCAGGAGACACTGAGTGTGCTTACAGTAATTACTGGGAGCAGGTGGTCTTCACAGCCAGTGCTGACTTTGATTAAAGAGACCTCATAGTCTGAAAATAGCCCATGTCGTGTTGCGTTCTGCAGGGAAAAAAGAAAAAAATTTAATAACCGACTTTGAAGTGAAAACCAATATTCTGTCAACCCTCATTTATTTTCCACGGCAGGTTAGAGATACTATTACTATTTTAACCTTGTTTCTGTAGGAAAATTGAGAGCAGGATCTTTTTCCCATTTCTTGAATGTATTCCTTTAAAAGTTTCCTCTGATTATACCTTTCGGACTTTGTATAAATTGTTTTGATTTTACTTGTAACTTTTTCTTTTCTAATTTTAAAGTTGTAATTGAATAGAAAAACACTGATGAATCAAAAACCAGTAAGATATCAGCAACTTATACCAGACAGCCAAATCTACTTTTGAAAACACTCAGGTAGTTTCTGCCAAAGTCAGTGGGAATTTGCTATTGATGCCTATGTATCATGTGAAGATATGTTCAAATTTGAGGCAACTCCTTTCTGAAAATATATTATTCTCTTGAAATGGAAGTATAGTAAGAGTTATGGCTTTGCTTTACAGATTATTTAATTTTAATAATAGTAGTCATCTAGAGGCCTGGGGCACTGGCCCAAGCCTGTAATCCCATCACTTTGGGAGGCCGAGGCAGGTAGATCATGAGGTCAGGAGATCAAGACCATCCTGGCAAACAGGGTGAAATCGCGTCTCTACTAAAAACACAAAAAATTAGCCAGACGCGGTGGCATGTGCCTGTAGTCTTGGCTATTTGGGAATCTGAGGCAGGAGAATCACTTGAACCCAGGAGGCGGAGGTTGCAGTGAGCCAACGTTGCGCCACTGTACTCCAGCCTGGGTGCCAGAGCAAGATTCTGTCTCAAAAAAAAAAGAAAAAAAAAAGTCACCTAAATGTGACTGTCACTTCAAAGTTATATTTATATAGTATTGTTATATATATTTATATGATATTTCATTATATTATTTATAGTATTATATATTTGTATTATTTATATTACTTATAAAGTTGTGTGTGGTGGAGAGAGAGACTGACTATATGGCAGATATAAAATATTAGTTTCAGTTTTATTTGTGTTTTTCTGGGGAGCAGTGTGGCTGCTGTAACAAATTACCACACACTGGGAAGCTTAAAAGCATGGAAATTTATGCTCTCACAGTTCTGGGGGCCAGAAGTCCAAAACCAGTGTCCCTGAGCTGAAATCAGAATTGCCAGTGCTGCCTTCTTTCTGTAGGCTCTACAGGAAAATGTGTTCCTTGCCTGTTCTAGCCAGAAGACCTTGACCTGTGACCGTATCACTCCAATCCTCAAGACCAGTATCTTCTCTCTGCTCTGTCTTCACATCATTATCATGTGTGTGTGGCCGTGTGTATGGATGTATGTAATCTCCCATCTCCCAGTACCTCCCTCTTATAAGGATGCATGTGATTGCATTTAGGGCCCACCTGGAGAATCCATGTTAAAAGTCTAAACTGAATCACATCTTCAGAAACCTGTTTTCCCATATAAAGTAACGTTCGTGGTTCCAGAGATTAAGCTACCAAGATGTTTATGATGGGAGGGCATGATTAGGGCATTTTTCAGCCTACTGTCTTATTCTGTACACATTCTCACTTTCATTCCAGCATAATGGCATCCTGATTTTGCTCAAGATGGAATTGCTGCCATCAGATGTAGGCAGTGGCTTATGATGGGTCTAAACCAATTATGGGAGTCTATCTCTATATTCCTTGCAGTTCTGGATGGCCTTGTAATCCAATTCTGACAAATGAGACGTAAGAAAAGAATCGGATTGGGAGTTAGTCCTCAGAAGGGAGCATTGGTAGAAGTACTGAATGCAATAGGCCTGGCTAGCATTGTCCTGGGCCCTATTCTCCACCTGGAAATTAGAAGTCATCCTTGTCACCAAGGCAACCATTTTTTCAAATCATGAAGCAAAAAGCTGATAAGCGAAAAAGTGACAAAGCTAAGAATGGGAAAATTGAAATAAGATCACTATTTAGCAGCTGAAATAATACCAACAACTGTCATTTTCAGACTTCTTGATATGAAAATATATAATAATAATAATAAAGTAACATAAACCCATATTTGTTTAAACCACTGGTGAGTTCTCTATTACTGTGGCCAAAAGCATTACTAATCGGCACATTCTCAAATATTTGGAAAATACTGAAGAGCGTGAAGAAGAAAAAAATCATCATTAATTCCAACAACCAGAAATTATCACTGTTAACATTTCATAGTATATTCTTCCAGCCATACAAAAAGAGATCTTCTAGTTCATACTATTTTACAAGTTGCTCTTTTAAGGTCTGATTATGTTATTACCAGATAAATATTAATTGGTAAATCTCATTTCTGCCTGATGGCCCATCATTTTGATAAGTCGTAGTTTAAAAAATCTTCCATCTGACATTTATTTAGAAATGAAAATTTGAATATTTTAGTACTTTCATTTCCTGTCCACTTCTCACAGATGCTCAAAAGAATGTTGTTTCAAATTTAGTTTTTCTTTATACTGATTGTACAGGGTTTCTTTGCTCAGCAAGAAAATATAAAATAATAGTCCCTGTAGAGCAAAATAAGCCAAACACGTGCTAAGTTGTATGAGTGAGGGCCTCTGAGTCATCAGAAAATATCATTTTCACAGAAGTTTTCTCACTTTAAGAGATCTGCCAGAAAGGTTCTGGGAGGATAAAGCCTGGTTAGAGCTAGTTGAAGAAGTGATTATGTTGCTGTGGAGATTCTCTTAATTAGGTTTAATTGGTATCATATCATCTGTTTTTCTATTTATTTTTTTTAGTGATTCATTCCAATGTAGACATTTTCAAAAATGAAAATAGCTTTTATGTAAAAGTAATACTGCACAGTTATGATTTTGGGGGCCTGAAACTCCAAACCAGTAGGTATCATTGATGCAAAAGAGAAATAAGATATTATATTTCATATGTCACCTATTTCAAAAATGAATTAATTGAAAATATGAGTCTAGCGACTTATTCCCTGTTAAAAATTTATAAGAGGAATTTGGGCCAGTAGCTTAAAGAAAGCAAAAAAAATTCTCCTTGTCACTACACAATAAAGATACAAACTTTAAAAGATTCTTAGTCTAGCAAATCCTGATATATCCACAGAAATAATCCCAATCATGGAAAACCGTGCATTGCACGGGGGAAAAGTTGCAGAATGATTTCTGGTTAAACTAGTGATTGACATAGCAAGAACTGAGTTCTGTTCTTTCTCACTGGACCTGGTTACCAAATGCTTAGTCTGCATAGAGGAGTTTGTAATGAAGTGTTTATAAATGTGTAATTCCATTTTTTGTTTTGTGTGTTTGTGTATGCGTGAGAGAGAGAGAGATAATGAGAGGAAATGCTAAGTTTCCATGGTAACATAACAGAAAATCCGTAACAGGGAAGTGATGTGATGTCAGTGATTTTTTTTTTTTTTTTTCCCTCCAAGGGAAAGGGTAGAAGTGCAATAAACATTGTGTTATCAGCCAAGTGCAGGCATTTTGTGTGATTCAGAAGACACTTAATTTAATTCATAGTTGACTAGAACATGGTTGCTCTGGACATGTCATTTTGCTGCCCTTCTCCACTACCCCTAGTATGCAATTTCAGGTGAAATTGCCTTGGCCTGCAGAGTAATTGATAACAGCTTAGCAACACAGGTGACAGAAAGGAAGGGGCGGAGCGACTTTTGGTTGCTTCTGTATTTTTTGCCAATAATTTGGTGCACTATACCTTTTGATTCTCTGTTCAGTAAGGTGATCTTGAAAATGTCCATTACCAGAACACGGTGTTTGCTGGGTACTCATCTCAATTGAGATGAAAATTGCATGCTATGTATTAACCGCCCTAATTATATCCACCTATGCTAACATTTAAAAAATTAACAGTAAATTGTGAATTGTGTTGGCAATTAAATGACAATCACCGTATTATATTGTATGTTGTTCTCACTAGTTTGGTAACTTAATTTGAACCCGTTATTAAGATTTCAAGCCATTTATTGGCCAAAAACTATGATTCTTCTTTGTAAAATGTTCTGTGTCAAATGATGAAAATATGTCAAAAAAAATTGTGATACAGATAAGTATTGATGGCATCTGGTTTGGGAGTACAGTGGCTTCTAAAAATGATGTGTGAGGATAAAGATTTGAGAGGATGGGGTAGTGACGATCTACTCATCGACATTCTTTCAAAGTAGGTGGACGGCTCCCATTTCAGTTCAGCTCAGCCAGTATCAGTAAGTTTGTGTTAATTATGAGTCAAGAAAGGAGAAGTTGAATTATGCATCCAAATAAAGCAAACTCGTGCCAACTGTCATCAATCATTTTATTCTTTAGATTGATAATCCTAAGGAATCTACTCTCCAGATCAATCCTTTCTGCCTCTTGAAGTTCCCTGTTTTCGCTCTTCAGCTATTTCACACTTCATACCTCAAATCTTTGCATTTCACATCTTGAAAACTTACGTCACCTGATTTCCATCTTCAGTCGTGCTACTTTTTGTACTAAAAAATGTCTTTGATTAATACCGATCATTGAAAAATCCTTAATGTTCTTACTCTGCTTCCTGGGTTGATCATCACTTAACTTCAGATGCTGAAGTCAGTAGTGCCCTGACACCTTCACAACTCTAAAGGCCATTGACTGACCTGCATTTTTGACCTCTTTGGGGGATTAGGTTCTAATGATCATCTCCTCCTCAGGAAACATTCTCTTCTTCTGAAGTCTATTAGGTGACAATATCTTCGTTTTTGTACCAACCTTTATTTTATTTTATTGTTTTATTTTATTTTTGAGATGGAGTCTTGCTCTGTCACCCAGGCTGGAGTGCAGTGGTGTGATCTCAGCTCACTGCAATCTCCGCCTCCCGGATTGAAGCAATTCTTCTGCTTCAGCATCCTGAGTAGCTGGGATTATAGGCACTCACCACTACGCCCAGCTAATTGCTGTATTTTTAGTAGAGACAGGGTTTCACCATGTTGTCCAGGCTGGTCACAAACTCCTAACCTCAAGCGATCTGCCTGCCTCAGCCTCCCAAAGTGCTGGGGTTACAGGTGTGAGCCACCATGGCTGGTCGGATTTTTACCAACCTTTCTAAGAGATCCTTGTCTGTTTCACCTCAGGGATGGCTACCATTGTGGTCTAATCTTCTCATTGGTTATTTCTATATTTCAGAAGTTTTCTGTCTGCTGTATTACCAAATCCACAGTCTACATTCCGTGTTATTGTTCCACCTGGACATCATCTGACATGTATTGATTACATTATTTTGATTTAGATAAGTTGGTGTTTCCTAAATTGTAGCACATTTGCATAATTATCGTTATCTTTCTGAGGGTAAAAAGAATTCTCTGTCATGTTTCTCTTTGCACCACAGCCTTTATCCCAATATATAGTCATTGTTTTTATTTTTACTATCCATTAGCCCATAAATCAAATCACTATGTTTTTTCTATTAAATGGACTATATGTCTCTCCATCACCAGCAGCAGAAGAATTCTGGATTTATTTTGAAGGGATCGCCAATAATATTTGCTATAAATTATGTAAAGGGTACGAGAAAAATAAAAATGTCAAGGATGGTTTTAAGGATTTTGGCTTGAGCAACGGAGCAAATGGCAGGGCCCTGTATTGTGATACAGAACATTTCAGAAGGGCAAGGTGGGGGAATCCTATTTTACACATGGTAAATGTAAGATTCCTGTAAAATATTCCCATCAAACATGTCAGATAAGCAGTTAAGATCTTTGAGTATAAAGCCTAGAGGAAAAGTAGGGACTGGGGGTATAGCTTTAGGAGTTATCAGTTTTTAAAACCATGACATAGGGCAAGAACACCAAATGATTGTGTCCAGGTAGCTGGGGAAGGTATCCTAGACCCAGCCTTGGAGTACAAACATGTTTACAAAGCAGGAAGAGGCAGAAGGTGCTTCCAAAAGAGACTGAGAAACAGCAACCAATGAGGTGGGAAGAAAACCAGGAGTGCAGTGTCATTGAAGACATTTGCTAACAGGTTTCAAGAAAGCGAAAATTATGTGAGGTGCCTCTGAGAGTCTCAGGAAGGTGAAAACAGAAATCTCACCATCAGAGCTAACTCAGACATCAGGGAGAGGAGACACAGTGCTACGGACCCATAATATTTTTAGAGATCCACTAGATATTTTAATTTTTATTATTTTCAAATCAAAAGAAAAACATAAATATAATGGCAATGAATATATAAAAATGAAACCCACCTGGGTTATATTTGTGTTGATAACAATGCAGTTATATAATTTTTATTGCTGTTTTATGGAAGATCAGGGCCACAAAGGAATTCAAGTGCTGTGATGAGCATTAGATAGACCATGTAGATGTCACAATAAGAACAGCTTTGAAAAAGTCCTGGCCACCGACACCTCGAGAGGTGTGGGTTCAGGGAAGAGGTGGAGAGGATTATGAATTTGCCATGTGTAAAATAGGATTCCCCCATCTTGCCCTTCTGCAATGTTCTGTATCACAATACAGGGCCCTGCCATTTGCTCCGTTGCTCAAGCCAAAATCCTTAAAACCATCCTTGACATTTTTGCTTTTCTCGTACCCCTTACAAATTAAATGTGGATCCGGGGATAGCATTTTTAACAAGCCATCAAAAGAATGTTGTAAAGGGGTACAGAGGAATAGCATTATAGCTGGAAGAGATGTGGGGTTAAAGGAGGGTGTGTGTGTGTGTGTGTGTGTGTGTGTGTGTGTGTGTGTGAAAGAGAGAGAGAGAGAGAGAGAGAGAGAGAGAGAGAACCAGGGTTAAAAGTTCGAGACCAGCCTGGCTAACACAGCTTAGTGCTAGGATTATAGGTGTGAGCCACCACGCCCAGCTGACACATCTTTTTTAAGGCATAATTGAAGGACCAGAGACTTTCAGAGCAGAAGGGCATGGGGTTTGGTACCTGAAGAAAGGAGTTGGCCTAAGACTGGAGCAGTTTATTTGGCTGTTTATTTCTGCTTTCACAGTGAAACAAGAAGTAAAGTTATCAGCTGAGAGTGAGGAAGTCCGAGCACAGGTGGTGGATTTGAAGAGAGAGGACGCAATATGACATAGTCACATTTATCTTGAAAGAATGGCTTGTCTAGGGAAACGTAATGGGATTGCCGACAGAGAGAATATTAGAAAATTGAAAATAGTAGTTAGGATTAAATTGATGATTTTTGTAGTAAAAGTTTTTACATTAAAATTTTTTCACTTCAGAAAACTATTGAAATGTTTAAGCCTCCTATCTTTAGTGTCTTGCAGTGGTTTCTATTTTCTTTAGGAATTTTCTGTAAACCAACTCCAGCCCCTTGTAAGAATTCCCTGAAGACTTAGTCTCCAGTGTATGATGACATTCTGTAATACATAATGTTTATAGGTTCTTTTAACTGCTCACTGTATAATATGTCACTTTTCTAATGAAATTAACAACCCTTTACCGCAGCAGCTAGGTTCCATGTAGGTATTTGTTGCTTTTAATGTATCAGTTTACACAAATGTCTTATATGTACATGTTTGTTGCCACGTATTTCACTATTAATGTTGTTAAGTAGGGTGTAAAACACATTTGCAGCAGTCACCTCTCTTCTTGCAATCTTGCCAACTCTAACATAAGAGCTTCCAGCTCTTTTTGGTCCCGGATTCTGGGGAGCACCACAGCGGTCTGAATGCTTGACCTTAGGAAACAAGGTGATACTTATGTTTCCCTAAGACTTTCCACGCACCTTTTATTGGCGTATGTTGAAATAGTATCCATTTTCATGTTACTTCTACCTCATTCTCTTCCGGAATCATTTTACATATACCACAAATATTTGTGACACGTAAATCCATATCCTGTTTTTGGACTGGCTTGAAAGTATAACCACAATGTACAGTGTCATATCCATAGGAAAATATCTTCTAACTCTCAGGTAAAATGATTTATAACTAGTTGTAACACTGACAACCTCAAATGACTATTTTGATAAACATGATCGTCCAAATTAATGGTAAGAAGTAATGACATATGCATTAAAAAGCAAATTTGTTCTTATTTGGCTTCATGCATTGTGCAATTCTGTTCATGTGTTCTCCAAGCAGCTGGGAGGGAGGAAAAGCCAGTCTGCTCATGATTCACAGAGTGGATCGTCAAGAGTAAACACAAGGCTGGAGTCTCTCCTCCTGCTGCCGACCCCCATTCCACCTTTCTCTTTGCAAGAACACGGAGGAAGTTTCCCAAAGGAAACTGAAAAGAGTATCACCATGGTTGTCAGGCTCTCCACATCATCTTTAAGAACCTTCTAGAGAAGGGCCTGGTGCCCCGCGAGATCATCACATTCAGAGTCACATTTGGTGCAAATCCTTGAGCAGTATACTCTCTAGTGATGTGGACCAGAACATTATTTAATCTCTGCAGATTGATTTGCTCATTTCCAAACTGGAGATTAAATTAGACTGTCAATAAAGTGTTGAAAAATAGGATTATTTAAAATAGAGGTTGGCCTTGAATAGTTTAAAATATCCATTCATTAATTCCGCAATTATGACTGCTTATTTTGTATCAGACTTTAAAGTATACATCAGGGATTCAAAGGTAAAGCAGAATTCCTGCCTCTAAGTAGTCATACAGCTATGTAAGACATTGGATGATAATGGCTCTGTTGACCAGATTCACTTCCTTGTTGGGAGGAATTTTGTGGGAGGAACTTCCTTCACTTTTATGTTTTGCAAAATTCATTTGTTGATTGGAGACTCTTCACTTACACATATGCTTAAAATCAGGCCACATAGATCATATGATTCATGGGTTGAATTATATGAAAATACAAGGTCTCCAAGTGGGCAGAGTCGTTGCTGCCCTGAAGCTCCTTGATTTTATATTGCAGGTTGGTCTGGGCTGTGTTAGGGCCTTTGTCTCTGTCATAAGAGCCATAGGAGGCTGGAAGCTTCCTAAGCAGGAGAACCCCTCATTTTTGGATTGACTTTTGAAAGATAACTCTGACTGACATATTAGCCAGTGCTGGAATCTGCCCTGTGATATCCCTCAAGATGGTCCTTAGAGATAGCTTTCTCCCCTCTAACACCCTTTGCCAAGCCTCGCATTGGCAATGTGCATATGGGATTGCGCGTGTGGGAGGAACAGGAGGGGTGAGTTGTCATAGCATCTTTCAGTTTCTCAAAGGAGCCATATTCTTTATCATCTTTATCATCTCAGAGCTGATCATAGTCTGTTTTCTTTAGCCAGAACTCTCCTTCATCTGTCTATTATTTTCCCAATTAACTCCTAAACGTCCTTCAACTCTTGACCTTTCACCTAACTGTCCTATACTATATCCTATATACTGTAGATTATTTGCTGTATAAAATATATACCACATATGTTATATATTTTTTACTACATACCATATACCATAATATACAATATACTATATTGTATATTTGCTGCATAACATATACCATAATATACCATATACTATATTGTATATTTACTACATACCATATACCATAATATACAATATACTATATTGTATATTTGCTATATACTGGATGTATACTATATGTAGTATCAAGGATAAAGAAACAGTAAAAGCTAAAATGAATAAACTTAACACTCAAAAACTCTAAATTTCTTTATCCTTTGTATTATATGCAGGGAACACTATATACTATATATATATATATATATATATATATATATATATATATGAATTACATACTATATAGTATGTATTCTACATGCTATACTCTTTACATTGTATACTGCATACTGTATATTTTCTCCATAGGATAGCATCTATTACTATTCCTTGGTGTATATTAATGTGTCTGATTACTTAGTTAAATATATTTCATCTCCAATAAAAGGCTTCACAAGGTTAGAAACCATGTCTGTGTTGTTTCCCATTATTCATCTAGTCCCTTCACGAATACTTCTCAAAGGTTGAATAAAGGATGATAATCTTCTAGAAGAGACTAACTTTGGCATTTCTGAAAGAAAGTGTATGGATTGATGGAAAATTGGGGAACTGAAATAGCTTGGATTAAAAATTAAAGGCAGAAAAAAAGCACCTATCAGTCAGTATCTAAACTTCTTATTGTTTTTGCTTGTAATCAATTATAAGATTAAATCTGTCTTTATGAGACATTGTCCTGAGAGTAGTGATTTTTACATGCCTTCATAGACTGTCAGAGTCTATGTCCTAAAATTCTTCTGGGAGAGTTATTATTCAAAGGTGACTTTCACCAGTCTTCCTAATATTCAGATGTCAATGTAGAAAAGAGGTATTTAATTTAGAGGTGTTTGAGTATTCAAGTTTATTCAGTTTATAGTATTTTAGCTTTTGGTGTTTCTTTTTCCTCAGAATGAAAATTATTTTAAGAGTGTATATATTTATCTGAAACAAAACAATTTTACCCAAGAAATATGAACAAAAGAAGGAAAATTTAACAAATAAACCTAGAATATTATGCCTAAGGAAATTATTTTTAATAATTATTTTAGATTAATCTTTGTACCAGGTTTCATAAATGGTTCAGATACAAATTAAATATTGTGCAATTCTATTAGACTTCTTGGACTCCTTTACGTAAATGTCATCCCCAAAATTTTAAATATTTGAATTAAATCTTCAATACAATCTTAAAAATTCACTGAAGGAAAACTTCACCTTCCAATTCGCGTTGAATGAAAAATCCGTCGGCACAGCAAGACAACATTAGCAGTGACTGTTTCTTGATCCTTTGGCTCCGCCCCATTCTTTCTAATGTGATGTTTCCAAAATTGTGTTCTGTAAGGCTTAGAGATAGTCTTATCTTTGTTACTTCAGCAATTTAAAAAAAGATTGGATCCCTTCTCAAATAAGTTTGAGGATTACCACATACCACTTTCCCTTCTTGGAAATATACATTAGATTAAAAACTCTCAGACATCCTACAGCTTTTTAGGAAATATACTAAGGTGTAGTATTAAAGCATTAAAGGGAAAAATCAAGGCACAGAAAACAAATAATAGGATTTTGTTTGTTTCTCTACCCTTTCCCCAATATCATATATACAATACACAGTGGATACATATTATGTGAGGGAGAGGAAAAAATTGTTAGTGGAATTTAAGAAAATCAGTGCATGATAGATCAGGTAAAATTATGTAATGACAGAAAGGGACTCATACTACTTTGTCAGTACTTGCAAAGGGATGGATATAGTTTATTATCAATATTAAATTTTAGAGAAATCTTATCCTGTTTTTTAAATAGAGGTTTTATTATTTGATAGCTTTCCAAATTACCATTCATCCCCCAATCTTCTAATCTCTGACTTTAAAACCTTCCAAATATCTGGCTTATCTTGATTTTTAAAAAGAAATATTCAATGAATATCAAGTTTGTCATAGATACAAGGTAGGATTGCAGGTGAATAAGAAGGTAGGATTTTGCTAAGCATCTTTAAATGTTTTGTGATGCAATCCAGAGAAAGGTACATGGACTGAAGATTTCTTCAGTTTGTTTATGTATAAAATAAAGGCTGAAAAGATAAAATAAGAACTGAAATCAATTGATGGCTTGACCATTTCTCCAAGGAGAAAAAGAAAATCTTTGGATCTTGCCTAATACTGGGACAACAAATTGCTCAGTAAAATAAGTGAGAGGAATTCCATTCATTGTTACTTCAAATGCTAACCTGGTGCTCAGGGAGGTTACCATCCTTATTTATTTGTCTTTGTGAAATAGAATATCACATTTTCCCAAAATTTTGCTTATACTAGTTAATCTTAATATCAAGATGTGTTTTCATTCTCTCATTGCCAGCATGCATTTAGCAGTAGCTGTTGAGTGTGTTGCACATTGTCTCAATGACACACTGAGTCATCCTTTTGTTATAAGGCATTATTTTTGTAAAGTAACATATTGCTACCTGCCATGAGAATTGTTGGAATGCAACGGCTTTAAATGTTTTTATACAAATTGGTAACTTGAGCATATTAGATATTTTTGTTACACCCTGAGAGATAAGTCAGTTTCTCTCTTAAATTGATATATTACATTATATTTCCAGTGATACATTGAAAACATTAAGAACTCATTATACCAGAGTCTTTCCTCATCTAGGACATTCTGCTCCAGTGTTTGTAAACTCAGCTCCTAAGAATTAGATCAGTTTGATTATTTTCTATGAGAAAATAACTTCTTTTCTTAATAATGATGGTAAGCAATAATTTTCTATTTGAAAGTCATCTTTCAGATATCTTCTCTCACATGGAAGATAATTATAAGACCATCTTAATGAAGAATGTTTAAATGTTGTTTTAACTACTATAATTAGAAAATGATCCCTGTAGCAGTAAATCTTTAGAATTGGAATGATTTAACTAGTCAATTAACTCCAAACATGGAAAGTAACCTTCCAGAGGGCAAGATCCTGCCTATCTTTTTACTCAGAATCCAACTCCCAAAACAACATATGGCATCAATCAGCCCTCAGATTGCTAAACGGAGGAATGAATGAAATGTGTGAAGCACGTTTCTCATTCCCAAGCATTCACGCAGAGGTAATAAAAGCGGAGTTTGATGCTTTTTCTCTCGGAAGGCATATGTCTAGCAAAGGAGACAAGGCAACACACACAAAAATATATATGTAAGCATCCAAAATATTCCACGTGCCAGAAAAAAAGTTGAAAAGTGACAGGAAAGTTCAAGAGAATGCAAGACATCTGTCTGGCTCAGGAAGAAGACGAAACTGGAGAGAAGATGGGATTTTTGGCAGGTGTTATGCAAGGAGGGGTGTTCTCCAGAAAAGGAAAGTAGGTATGAGAGCATGCAGGAAGGAATTGGAAAAGAACCATGAATAGAAGGCCTGCTCTTGCCTCCCAGGATATATAAATTAGTTTGGATCAAGGAGGGCAGTGAATGACAGACTGAACCACTTAGCACTGTGCTATCCTCTCCCTTCACCATAAATACATTATCTCTCCTACGATCTTTCTGACAAGCAATAACAGGGAATGGCTTGATTAGAAATTGTCTCCTTATTTATTTGCCTCAGTGGTAGTATTTATACCTGTTTTTTGGAAACCATCTTCGTTTATTTCTGTAATGTCATCTTTCTTGGCATATCCCCCCCTTCTCTGGCTCCCTCCAACTCGCACGCATCACCGAGACTGGTCTCAGCAACCTGACCCCTGGCCTGGCTCTGAACACTGGTTACTGCCACACTCAGCCCTTGCTTGTGCCTCCGCTCTGTTACTCCAGGAAGCTGACCTTGGAGAACTTCAGGATCGGGGAATCAGCATCTCTTCTCCTAACCCTTGCTCTCTAGTTCATCAGTCTTCCTATTTTAGTCCCAGTTTTGCAGGATTGGTGTTTTACAATTATCTTTGTTTCGCTTTGTTTGTTTTTGATCAGCTTTGACCTTTTATTCCCCACGGACTCTGTTTGAGCCATCCTTCCCTTTTCAGTCTCTCTGCCAACAGCCAGGTTCCATGTCACCTCACACTGGTACTACTCCAGTCACCTCTGACACCTATCTGGGCTCCCTTGTCTATGCTCAAGCACTGACCAGGGTATCCTTATAATTCTACCAAACTAAAGTAGCATCTTTGCTTTCTCTCCTGCCTAGTTATACAACAGAAATCAGCCAGCTTTTATGGAGAACAGTGTGCTACACCAAGCAGTAGGCAGATGGAGTTACAATGACAAATGCATCCTCTGCTCTAGAGGAATGTTCAGTCTGTGGGGGTGATAGACTTGCAAACCTAAGCTACTCACGATCGAATACATTCTAAAGTGCCTTCACATGTCTTGTATCATTTTCTGGTACTTTCACATCAGCTTATTGATTTTAACCTTGATGGTAAATCCCTCATGCCATTTTTTAATGATTTCATTGCTTTATTTTAAAAACAGGCATATTTATTTTTCATACACCAGCAACTATGTTTATAATATTTTATCACTTTGCAGATAAGAACACTTTTTAAATTTTATTTTAAATTTGGATTTCTGAAAATTACTATCTTGTGATTCAGAAAAAAATATATTTTCCTTAGACCATAGGTGTTCTCTAAGTAAAATACACATGTATATAAGCTAACATTTGATTTAGTTTAGTTCCAAAGATAAAACAAAAATGTCAAACTGAAACGTTTGTTTTCTGAATAAACAGTGCAAAAAAAAATCACACTGTAATCACTGCAGGAAAAACATGTTTACTTTATCTTAAAACTAGTCAAGGATGACCAAATGTTTTTTGTAAACTTTGCATGAAATCCCAAGTTGCCAGTCTCATGGTTATTTCTTCTCATGAGAAAGTTCATTCTCTAAGAGGACAAGTATTTCGAGATGCTTCTAAGATCCAGAAAGTTTACAGATTCTAAAGTACATTTCAAGTAATTTCTAACACTCTGTTTCCATATTTTGATTAACATTTTATTAACTGCATTCTTCCCAAATTCGTTTGTTGAAGCCCCTTTCCCAGTGTGACAATATTTTAAGATGAGACTTTAAAGAGGTAATTAGGGTTATGTGAATTTATTAGCGGGGAGACCCATGGTGGGAATAATGCCCTTTTATGAAGAGTCATTAATGCCCTCTTGAAGAGTCATTGCCTCTATACCTGCACACACCATGTGAAGACACAGCAAGAAGGTGGCTGTCTGCAAGTCAGGAAGAGAGCCCTCATCAGAATCTGACCATGCTGGCTTCCTGATCTCTGACTTCCAGCCTCCAGAACTGTGAGAGAATAAATTTCTGTTGTTTAAGCCACTGACTCTATGCTATTTAGTTATGGTAGCCTGAAAAGACAGTTGATAATATTTGAAAGTCACTCACAAAGTTTTTCAGTTACTGACCTTAAATTGTTCACATAGGAAAATAAAAACAAGGTTCTACTTTCTAATTAGTATTTACTCTTCCCCTACCCTCATTTTGGGTTTCAAATGTCTCTTCCTCTTCAATGTACAGACTTGCTCTTTGTTTTCCTGAAAAAAAGAATTCTCCCTTGAGCCCTGACTCCATGTCCTCCTCTCCATCATCCCCTGCTTCAGTGAGACAGTATCCCACAGGCATCTTTAGTGACCTTTCTAATTTGTTAAGCTGTCATATTTGTTCTTCTGTATTAGATTGGGAATTCTCAGAACACACTTCTGTCAAGGTGGATTTATAACACTTATAGAGTTCTGCTTTATAGATTTTTAAGTATAGACATTTTCTTTTCATTTATTTAACATTATGTTAATACTTGGGCTGCCTGCGTTTATTTGAAAGATAAGACCACATGAAAGTTGGAAAGAAAATCTTTACCGTGGAATATATGTGCTGTAGCTCTTTATACAGTACTTGTGAAGTACTAATATAGACAAACACATTGTCAACAGGAAAATTAATGCTTTTATCAAATAAATTAAGCTCATTGCTTAAAGTTTTCTTTAGACTGTGGAAAAATAAGTCAAAATGAAATAAGTGACCCTCGAAGTGATATATTTTTATTTCATCAAAGAGTAGTTTACCAATGTGTGTTTATGCATCTTCATCTTATCAGCTGCAGAGATACAAATCCAATTTCATGTCAGTTTAGAAGGTAATCCCTCCCATCTGTAGACTTTGAAATGGAGAATATCAATTAGAGGAATCTGATTCCTTCCCCAGATCTCCAGGCTTTTCACTTAAAAGTGTGAGGTCTTAATGCAAAGACAGCTGACTCAACAGGTAAATGTTCACTAAAGGAAAACACCAAATGGCCCTTTTTATTGTAATACCTAACACTGTGTATGGGTTATAGAATCTGGATTAGCTTTCTTGCCGAAACTGTATTAACTTTTACTCTAAGCCAGCCTCAAACCCAAGTGTAGTTTTTTCTTTTCCAATGTCCTCGTCTTAGTAACTGTCACCACCATCATCCATTTAATGCTGTCCTCAGCCCTTTCACCCTATATCCGATAAGCCATCAGGACACTGGTTCTACTTTTGAAAAACTTCTTGATGTGTCTACTTTTGTCAACTCCACTCCTAATTAAAGCCCATTCCATCCTTAAATGGGTTCCTGAGGTAGACAGTGAACTATACTCCTTGTTTCAACAGTGAACCCCTCCTTACTCATTTTCTACACTTTGGCTGAATGAACTTACTATCTTTTTAAAAATTTTTTGTATCACTTCATCTGCACCAACAATATAGATAATTTGGAAAACATTAGTGTACCCGTCCCCTAGTTTGAGGGAGAAAAATAAAAAAACATAGACACACTTGGTTTTGCCATGTACCCTTCTCAACTTTTTTCCTCCATTCTTCTTTGAAAGAAAACACTTGTGAATGTGGTGCTTATCAGAATGCTCTTCCAATTAAGCATATCTGGCTGGGTGCAGTGTCTCATGCCTGTAATTCCAGCACTTTGGAAAGCTGAGGTGGGTGGATCACTGAAGGTCAGGAGTTCGAGATCAGCCTGACCAATGTGACAAAACCCTGTCTCTGCTAAAAACAGAAAAGCTAGCCAGGTGTAATGTAGTCCCACCTACTCAGGAGGCTGAGGCAGGGGGATTGCTTGAACCTGGGAGGCGGTGGTTGCAGTGAGCTGAGTACACCACTCTGCTATAGCTTGGGTGACAGAATGAGACCCCAGCTCAAAACAAAACAAAACAAAAAAGCAGTTAGGCAAATCTGGTCAAGTCTTTGTTGAACCCTTCAGTGTTTTGCCATTGTCTTTGAAAAACATCCCCAAAACTTTTGCTGTGGGCTGGCATAGCCTTTCCTGGTTTGACCGCTGCCTGTTGCTTTCTGGCCACATTACACACTATTCCCTGCAAAGTCCAGAGAAGGCTTTTCTCTATACTTTAACCCTAAGGCCTAGCACAATACTTCAAACATACTAAGCACTCAATGGTTACTTATAAATCCAGTGAGTACACAGATCAATTTCAGATGCTGTATTGAACTACAAACATGAAAATGTTATGGTCCCTGTCCTCTGGGGTCTGTGAGAGGTGGTGAGAGAGGGGAATAGGCCCAGGAATGGATGTGAAAACAAATAACTTTAACTCAGTGTGAGAAGACCTGTAACAGACATCAGGATGAGCACGGGGATGGACCACAAAGGGTGTAATCAGATCTTCTGGGTTTGTGGAGAATGAAAGAAGCTTCACAGACGAGGAGAAGCTTAAAAGATGAATAGGATTTTTCAGGGCACAGAAGCAGGAAAGTATATTTCAGTCAGAAACGACAGCCTGTGAAGATGCATAAGCCCATGGTACCCACAGAGAACTGTGAGTATCTGCAGCACAGGATACATGTGGAGGGGTAGTGGGAGGTAAAGTTGAAGAGCCAGGCAGTGACCAGACCAGGGAGGGCTTGATATGGCAAGTCTACTGTGTTTGAAAATTAAACAATTCACACTTGAAACCCAATGTATGACTTATGTATTGTGCCAAATAAAGCAATAAATACAAAGATGAGTAAACTGACCCATCTATCCTTCAAAGCTAGGTCATCTAATCAATGAGGAGATAAATCCACAATGCAACTGTTATACCACTTTCTCTTCTAATATAGATTTAATGGCTAGATTCTGATGACATTGGGGATTTGTCATTTTTATAAAGTCATTGGGTAATAGTCATGTTGACATAAACCAGAGGGCCAGCGGGTCACTCTTTCACCTGTCACCTGCACACAAAGGAGGAGTGTTCATGCCAAGTCTTTAGAAACCTTCAGCATTGCAAAGCTTATGAAGGGTAGTAAAGTCCACTTAAGAGGCATTAGTGACCTTGATGCATGTCTGTTCATCTTCTACCTTTTGCGAGATGATCTGGGCTTATTGTGGGGTATCTGAGCTGACCCCCCCATCCAAGGCCAGCAATGAGTAGCCATACACTGAAGTGTTTTCAGGCTCTTTTCGGTAACAACAGTAAAGAATCACCTCTTTAGCTTAATGAGGGTCATCTTTCTCAATAATGTGTGAATACTCCTGAATGATTATGTAATATATACTGTTCACACATTAGTACATAATAACCCATTATATATTTCCTGAGAGAGGACTGAAATAGGAAGGAGAGAATTAATGGTCATACGTGCCAAGGTAGAATTTCTGACAATGGCAATATAAGAAATATATAGTGTTGAAGACTAGGCAGTGAACTCTAAAATGTTCTGTCTATGCCTCCCCCATACTACCCATACCTAAAATTTGTGAAAAGTTTGAAATAATATTATTTTTTTTATTAGTTGGAAAGGAAGACACAAAGATAGGGAGAGTGGGAGAGAGAGAAGGTGGAAGAGACAGAGAGCAATACTATTAAATTTTATTTAAATAATTTAGAAAGTTTGATTTTAGTATAATTGAGTATCTTCTCTAATATAAGCTTGCCCCAGTTTCCTGAAGCTTTGGGCACTTACATAAGGTGCCCTATCATGGCCAGGTCAGGCTATCCAGGCCAAATCCTACCTGTAACCATCTTGACTAGTTCACTCACACATTAAATGAGAGCTGCAGATAAATGTCCATCAAAAGAATTCCTCCAAGCACAATGAACCTTTTTATTCTCTTCTTTAGCAGATAGAAAGTGGAATTTTTAAAAAGTCATTCTTCAGTTCTGATGGGTCTGAACCAGTTATACAAAACTGGGTTTGAGATGTGGATTCACGCTGCTCCTCCACAAAAGCTGCGTATTAGGAAACCATGTTATCAGTTACAAAAGACCTTCCAGGCCTTCCTGCAGTCTCCTTTCAGATGTGCGTCTTTTCAACCCAAGGAGATCATAGCTTTGCCCCAAGCCTTTTTGTAGATGTAAATGTGAAGGTGCTGCAGAAACCCTTAAGATGTTCTGCGTCCACCCCCAACCTAGAAAACAGTAAAATTTTGAGGTTATACTTGGAAAGTCTTTTTCTCTTGGTTACACCAGTTAAACTAAGAGGAGATGTAGCATTGTTATTATTTGTCTGCTGTTGAGTTGTCCCAGAGTTGTGGTTCTGCTGCCTGCCTTTCTTTGCTGCATACCTATTTCTCCCCATTCTCAGTAATCTGTTTTGGTCAAAGTCACAGTAAATTGAGAAGTTAATGAGCCATTTTTTTTGTAGAGCACTTCCTAATGCTTTACTTTGGTAGGATAATCAGTTGTTAAGGTTTCATAGAAGTAAAAATGTTAGGAAGGGGATGGAAAAATAAGTTCTTTAATGAAGTAGCATTAGAAGTAAGGTATTTGGTTACCTACAGATTGGTGGCTTGAAAGAAATGCACCTGTTTCTCTCCAAAGTATATATGATGTCTCTAGAAGTAAAAAGACATAGAAAGGAGAAATTAGAAGTCAGAATGGTTATTCATAAGCAGTGACATTCCTTCTAAATGTTTTACAAAATCTTTTACTCAGTCTTAAAAAATTTTTTCATAGTTGGTTTAGTTAGGTTTCTGGCTTGTGTTTTGCTTATTACCTAATTGCAAGTAAATTCTACAAATTGTTATTGATCATTTAGGTATATATTTTAAAAGAATAGTTTATTGTTTCTGTGTTAAAATAATGTACAATGTATAAAATGAAAAAAATATATAAAGACTGGAAGAAAAAAATATATTTTCACTTTCAGGCAGTATAATTATCAACATACTAAAGTCCTTAAAAATGAAAAAAAATTAGTTCAGCAGTTGAAGATTGTAGAATATAATATCCATATATAAAACACTAACAGAAAATAGAATTGAATATAAACTTTTCAGTAACAGTAGCTTCAAAAGAGCTACAAAAAATCAGAGAACATATAAAGATTATGTGAAGGCCATTGTGGAAATTTTCATAAAAAATTGAAAGATTTCCAAGAATACATAAATAAATAATGATAAATACCATGTTCATGGATTGGAAGATTTAAAATTGAAAGAAGTGAATTCCTCTCAAATCTACTTATAACTCCAATGCGGTTTCAGTCCAAATATAACATGATTATTTTATGTGCATTTATGTGTGTGCATGCACATACATCTTTACAAAGTTTATATGAAAGAACAAAGGAACAGTGATTTTCACACATTCAAGGCAGACGGTTGATGGGGTCTTGATTTGCCAGGTCTGAAGACATAACAAGGAAACATTGAGCCATCTACACAGGGATAAACAAAGTGACAGATGAATAAGAGTTAACTCCTGATAAAACTCCCATATATTTAAGAAAATTCAATGATGCGTTGTCCATCAGTAAGAATGGGATGGAATATTTTTTAAAAAATAGTCTGTGATATTTGCTCTCTCTACAGAAAAAAGCATCAAATTGATCTGTATCTAATAACCTATAAAAATAATTTCAGGTGAAAGAAAAACATAAATGTGATAGGTAAATTTACAAATCATTTAGAGAACAATTTAGAAAAAACATGTTTTTCGCATCAGAGTAGAGAATAACTTTTTTCTGAGTTTAGGGTAGGGAAGCATTTTAAGAATGTACAAAAAGTACAAACCATGTAAATGGAAAAGGGATAGTATCAAAGGGATAGCTTTTTTTTAAAAGGTAAAAGCCATTCCTAGAAATCAATAAGAACAAGTTAAGGTGTTTTAGTTACTTCACAAAAAAATGAAATGCCGATGGAAATTTAGCTGCTGGAAAAAATTCAGTTTTATGATAACTCAAGGAAATGTAAATAAATGCCATATGAGATGTAATTTTACCACTACCAGTGATTTGGATCTGTGTCCCCACCCAAATTTCATGTTGAATTTTAATCCCCAATGTTGGAGGTGGAGCTTGGTGGGAGATGATTGGATCATATGTGTGGATCTTCTTGAGTGTTTTAGCACCATCTTCTCCTGAGTGAGTTATCTTGAGATTTGGTTGTTTAAAAGTATGTAACACCTCCCCCCTCCATCTCCTTTCATCTTGGTCTGGCCAAGTGAGATGTCTTTCTCCTCCTTTGCCTTCTGACATGATTGTAAGCTTCCTGAGGCGTCCTCAGAAGCAGAAGTTGCTATGCTTCCTGTACAGGCTGCAGAACTGTGAATCAATTAAACCTCTTTCCTTTTTAAATTACCCAGTATCAGGCTTTTAAAAACTTTTTTATTTAATTAATTAATTTATTTGCTTTGAGACAGAGTCTTGATCTATGACCCAGGCTGGAGTGCAGTGGTACAATCTTGGCTCACTCCACCTCTGTAATAAAGCAATTCTCATGCCTCAGCCTCCCAACTAGCTGGGATTACAAGCGTGCACCACCATGCACAGCTAATTTTTGTATTTTTAGTAGAGATAAGGTCTCGCCATGTTGGCCAGGCTCGTCATGAACTTCTGGCCTCGAGTGATCCAACTGCCTCAGCCTCCCAAAGTACTGGGATTATAGGCTCAGGCATTTCTTTGTAGAAATGTGATAATGCAGGAATACAGAAAATGCCCAGTACCACAAAAGATCAAATTTTGATAAGGATATGAAGCAATAAAAATATGTACTTAGTGATGATAGATGTGTCAATTGGTATATTTATGCAAACAAGTCAGCATTATCTAGTGAAGTTTAATATGCACACGACCTGTGACCTAAACATACAGCTTCTAGGTTTATGTACAAGTCTTCTACATGTGCACCAGGGCATTTGCCAAAAAAAAAAAAAAAAAAAAAAAAAAAAAAAAAAATTATGGAAGTACTGTTAAATAGCAAAAGAAAAAAAAAGAAAAAAACCCCAAGACAATAGAAACGTAATCAAGAGTTTAATGAATACATTAATTATGGCATATTTATATAATGGAATATGATATAGCAGTGAAAAATGAATGGAACACAGCTGCATGCACAACAGGGATGATTCTCTTAGCAGTATAGATTGAACAAAAATTTTTAAAAATCAGAAGAATGCTTACAGTGTGCATCAATCATTTTACAGTCTAAACATAGGCTAAACTAATCATCTACACAGGGACACAAGAAAGGAAATGGTAAACAAAAGTGAGTGAGAGTCCTTAGCTCTCAGTAGGAGGGAAACACTGCATCTCACAGATTATATTATTGTTTTTTATCAGATAAATCTTTTAGCTTGGATGGCAGGTAAACTGACATACAGGTGCTCATTGTCTACTTGGTCATATAAGCATAAACACAAATCCTGTGCATATATTGTGACTTCTATCTTTTTTTTTTTTTTTTTCTGAGATGGAGTCTGGCTCTCTCACCCAGGTTAGAGTTCAGAGGCTCAATCTTGGCTCACTGCAACCTCTGTCTTCTGGGTTCACACAATTCTCCTGCCTCAGCCTCTGGAGTAGCTGGAATTATAGGCCTCCACCACCACGCCCAGCTAATTTTTTGTATTTTTAGTAGAGACAGGGTTTCACCATGTTGGCCAGGCTGTTCTCAACCTACTGACCTCATGATCCACCTGCCTCGGCCTCCCAAAGTGCTGGGATTACAGGCGTGAGCCACCATGCCCAGCCATGACTTTTATCTTTTTAATATTCATTTCTAAAAATTATTAAAACACACAGTCATATATGTAAACAAATAAAAATGAGATGAATATCACATGGTATTTTGACATGTATGAATATGTTTTTAAGAATCTGAACATCTTAATTGTCCTTGCAGAGGCTCACAAGGTCAAGGGAAAATGCTTTATCAGTGTTTTGGTCAAAATCAGTATTGTCAGTTGATTTTTTTTTCATGGTAGAATTATAGGAGGTAGAATCTCTAATATTTGAATGTAAATATAATTTGGGAAGAAAATGGTAATGATAGCAAAATTCTACTCTTGTTTTTATTTTTTAAAAATTGACACACACAACAGATATATATATTTTTAGGGTGCAGATGAGAATTTTAAGACATTCATTAAATTCTACTCTTTTTGGCCTCTATGAACTTATTGAAAATAAATAATCATGCTGAAAGAATATACATTCTAAACCTTCCCTAGAGTCTTCACCAGGAGGAGATGACTCTGAGTGAAGTTGATTTTTGTTTATTTGTTATTCAGAGTAGAGGAGGGAGTAGGGAGAAAAGTGTAAGTGGTGAATGTGGCAAGGACTTAGGGCTTTTTTCAGTCTCTCCCTGGTCTCAGTAATTGCACTACTTCCTGAAATAGAGCTGACAAATTTTATGAGGAATACATTACATCTGTGAAAATAAATGCATTTTTGAAAATCTGGGTCAAGGTGAAATTAACCAAGATATTGACAGGTCTGTGCATCTGGATTAACAAAATGAAAAGACCATGGCTGAAATGCTTTTAGACTAAGCTGGATGCTTCCCGGGTTTTATTGTGGTTCAGATTTAAAGATACTCAATATGTGTTTTGTATTGATTTATAAAATCAATGTACTTTAAGATGCCATCTCTTTCCTGTCTCTGTATAGTAGCTATTTGTATACATATGTGTCTATTTGATAGATAATCACATGTCTGTATATACATGCATACATATATGCCTACACACACACACACACACACACACACACACACACACACACACACACAGCCCTTTATTTAAAAACAAACCCAAATTTGGTATAGATTCCTTTCTTTTCTCAAATAAGGTGAGTTTTTTTTTTCCAGTATCCAGTGTCTTATATGTTCAAATTATATGGCAAATTGAAAGTACAAAGACAGAATTGCAATATGAATATACAAAACTACTTCAATGCTCTTTCGTTACAGTTATTTTGGCCCTCTCACTAACTACAGTATCTTATGGTTCCTGGCCTGGGAGAGAGCAGGAGGAATATATAGCAAACACAACAACTGCAGCAGGGGAGAGATTATGAACTAGTGAAGTACCCAAAGTTGTCGTATCCAGGCATAGACCTAATTTTTGAATGCCACATTCTGGTCAGAACCAAGGGACCAAAAGGACATTTTCCAAGTACTGATAGGAGCAGCAGTGCACAAAAGTGAATTGTTTTTCTAAATCCATAGTGTTGGTCTTCTATAATCTAAAGCCAGTCCCAGGAAACTTTTTTAAAGAAATAGGGATATGGTCAGCTCCCATTTAGAATGTTGTGTAATTTTATGCAAATTACAGAAACTTTAGACTGGGAAGAAAGGCAAAGAAGAGAAACTAGAATATTTAATGATAAACTGCCATATTCCAGAGATGGGCTTATACTAGGTTTCTTTCATTATTTATCTCATATAATTCTCACAGAGGCTATTAGTATTTCCATTTTGAAACCAGGGAACCACATATCAGAGTGTTTAAATAATTTATTTATAACAAAGCAATTATTAAATGGCAGGGCCAGAATTTATATGGAAGCCCGTTTTTTTTAGTTCCAGAAGCAAATTCTGCCTCTGTATATCTTTTCTAGTGTGGAAGGATAACATTAGGAGAAATACCTAAAGTAGATGACAGGAGATGGATGCAGCAAACCGTCATGGCACACGTATACCTATGTAACAAACCTGCACGATCTGCACATGTACCCCAGAACTTAAAGTATAATTAAAAAAAAAAAAAACTCGTTGGGAGTTAAGTATTGCCTGAAGGTAAAATAATCTCCTGGGAGAGGTGATTTAGGAGTATGTGTCAATAATAAATATACTCATGAGAAAATCACAAACCGGAGGGTAGAGGCATCCAGGAGAGTATTTGAGGATGGGGAAAACAAACAAGTAATGAACATGTAAGAGACATGTGCTGGCCAGGCGCGGTGGCTCAAGCCTGTAATCCCAGCACTTTGGGAGGCTGAGGCGGGTGAATCACGAGGTCGAGAGATCGAGACCATCCTGGTCAACATGGTGAAACCCCGTCTCCACTAAAAATACAAAAAACTAGCTGGGCGTGGTGGCGCGTGCATGTAATCCCAGCGACTTAGGAGGCTGAGACAGGAGAATTGCCTGAGCCCAGGAGGCGGAGGTTGCAGTGAGCCGAGATCACGCCATTGCACTCCAGCCTGGGTAACAAGAGCGAAACTCCGTCTCAAAAAAAAAAAAAAAAAAAAAAAAAAAAAAAAAAAAAGACATGTGCTGAGTTGAAGGAAAGGGGTGATGCATTCTGTTGTAGTAAAGACATTTGGTTTAGAAAGCTATGTGTTAGTAACATAGTGGCAGGCTACCTCTGAAACCAGCAACAACTTGTAGTTTCTTAATTGTTTATAACTATTGCAGTTGGCATTTGGCTAGGACAACTCTTCATTGTGCAGAAATATAGAATGTTTAACAGCTGCCTCCCCTAGGTTGATCCCAGTAGTGTCCCTCAGACATTGTGACAATCAAACACCTACCCATACACCTATTTCCTAATATCCACTGGCACTTGAGAAGCAGAATATTAGGGAAATGGTACTATTACATTGCAGTGGGAATCTAAGAGAATGTTATAGAGCTCTGACTTAACTTACTAATAATTCCATATCCGAAAAGTCAAAGGAAGCATTTAGGGAAGATTGAAATGAATCCTATGAGCCTGGTCTGCGTTGAACAAACACAGCTGGCTGATGTGTTTGAAGTGATGTACAAGTAATTGGAGGCTTGAGCAAAATCTAACCTGTTTGCTGTCTTGGATGAAGGGTGAATAGAGAGATTGATTACCGTCACCTTGGGAGACCAGACTACTAAAACATCTGAGAAAATGTAGTCATGATCACAACTCTGAGATTGCTAAAGGGCACATGTCTCAATAAGGGTGGAAATATCACAGAAGTTTGAGCCTGACCATAGGACTGAAAGATCAAGAGCAGACAGGGAGAGGAATCAATGCAGCTACAGAGAGAGCCTGTATAGAGCTTTGATTTTAAAAGGATGTCAGAGTTCAGTGCAGATGCTCCTGATTTTGTGTTGCATGGAGGAATTGCAGCTGCATTTATGTCGTCTTTTAAAAAACTGATTAATGCACACAACGGTGTTATTTAAGGGGATTAGTGTTAGCCTAATTTTATAGAGGAAATTGCAACTCAATGAGAGTAAGTGATGACATGAGGTCATACAGCTTGTAAGACAGAAAGGAGAACTCAAATCTAAGCCTTTCCACTGCATTTTTACTACATTTTACTTAAATATATGTATATAAAATATTTATAATATGTATTTTACATGCACTATACATATACACAACCTATTATGCATACACGGTATATTTACATATACATACATTTGTGCATTTGTGTATACACATACAAACATATATTTAATAGTATACACACACAAATACACACACACACACACACACACACACACACATATATATATATATATATATATATATATATATACACATATACATAATACACTAGGTTGAATGTATAAGGACATGACACTAGCTTGAATCTGTAAGGTAATTGCTAAGGCAATTAAAACCCAAAGCATCAAAGGAAATTTTGGAGATACTTTAGGTATTTGTGGAGAAAAGTGAAGGAAGGAATAGACCCTTGATTTGGGACTGTTGGTACAATGCAGATGGCTGTCTTTGAGAAAGCAAAGCTTTTCTACTCCCTTTGAGCTTCTTTCCTGTCTAAATGAATGGGATTTCTCTTGCCATGAAAAGGGAAAGACAATGAAGAGATTGTCAGCACATTCAGGACATCACATGGTCTGATTTGGATGGATTCTGGTAAATTTCAGAGATAAGATAGATCTCTATCTTTCCTACAAATGTATAAACAATCATGGAAAACAGAAGCATTTCCAGAACAGTGAGAGTTGGGAAAGTGTAATTATTTCAAAAATATACAATAAAATTTGTTTTTTAAACGAGAGGCTGGATTTTGGAAAAGAGATATTCTCCTGTTGTGTAATATCTTTACTTTAAATAGGCCTGGTTTTTAAAGTCAGGCTTGACTTACCATAGAATATTCAACATGTACAGTAAGGTCTGATGATTTAGAAAAAAGGACTCCTACCCGAAGGCAGCCGCCTGTTTATTTGTGGGCATCTTCCTTCAATGGCTGTTTCTGGATATTTTAAAAATGGATTTCAAATGATAGTTTTTAAGTCTTTAGAAAAGAAAGAGACAAAATGGGGTGTAGTGGAACATGCCTGTAGTCCTACCTACTAGGAAGGCTGAGGCAGGAGAATGGCTTGTGTCCAGAAATTCATTTCTAGCCTGGGCAACATAGCAAGACCCCATCTCTTAAAGAAATGGAAAGGAAAATGACAGTTATCTTTGTTAGGCTGGAGACATTATGGTTGAAGTGAAAGGAAGAACAATGAATGAGCTTCCTTCTCTAGACCAGGACAGAACCAGGATGGAAGCCCTGCTGATACTGTAGAGCTGTTCTAGATAGTATCTATCTCATATTGGTTATGTAGGTTCTAGTCAACCTAGGCAGAAATTCCAGGGGGAGCCAATACTCACAAATATGGAAGCTGAATAACTTCTTCTGGAAAGGCTGCCTGCAGGGAGCATGGTCAAAGGTACTAGGTGGATTCAAGACAGAGGCTTTACAAACACAGGGCAGTCTACCCAGAGACCAAGTGGACCTCATCTCCTGGGGGCTATCTCTCACCTATAATTTGGCCACAACATGTGACTCCAGCATGTGACAACAGGATCTCCATATCCTTAGTCTAGAAGTGTAAATAATTCAAAGCAACCATCTCTTTGTCCCCCATGTAGGAATAAGACTTTGTGTTTTCTTGAGATATTGACATTTTTTTGGCTTAACTGAGATATAATTGACAAATACAGTTTGTATAAACTTAAGATGTACAATATAGTGTTACATGTACATTGTGAAATGATTACCCCATAAACTTAATATATCTATCACATCACATAGTTACTTTTTTTGGTAAAAATACGTAAGATCAAATTTCAAGTATGCAATACAACATTATTAACAATAGTCATCTATGCTATATATCAGATCTCCACAACTTCATTATCCTGCAAAACTGAAACCTTATACCCTTTAGCCAGTGTATCCCTATTTACCCTAACCCCCAGCTTCTGGCAACCACCATTCTACTGTGATTCTATGAGTTTAATTTTTTAAATTCTACATATAGTATCTGCCCTTCTGGGACTGGCTTATTGCACATAACAATTTCTTCCAAGTTCATCCATGTTGATACAAAAGACTTCCTTCTCTTTTAAGGATGACTGGTATTCCATAATGTACATATACCGCATTTTCTTGATCCATTCATCCACTGATGCACACTTAAGTTGATCCTATATCTTGGCCGTTGTGAACAATGCTGCAATGAACATAGAAGTTCAGATATCCCTTCCACATATTGATTTCACTTCCTTGGGACATATACTGAGAAGTGGAATTGCTGGATCATATAGTAGTCCCGTTTTTAATTTTGTGTTATTTCCGTGTTGACTGTACTAATTTACATTTCCACCAACAATGTGTAAGAGCTCTCCTTTCTCCACCTCTGTGTCAACACTTGTTATCTTTCATGTTTTTAATAGTAATCATCCCAAAAAGTATGATATTTTATTCAGTGTTTTTTGTTTTGTTTGTTTGTTTTGCATTTCTTTAAGGATTAGTGATGCTGAAAACTTTTTATGTACCTAATGGCTATTTGTGTGTTTTCTTGTGAGAAATGTCTGTTCAGGTCATTTGTCCATTGTTTAATTGGGTTATTTGTTTTCTTTTTTTTTTTTTTTTTTTTTTTTTTTTTGAGACGGGGTTTCACTCTTGTTACCCAGGCTGGAGTACAATGGCATGATCTCGGCTCACCACAACCTCCGCCTTCTGGGTTCAAGCAATTCTCCTGCCTCAGCCTCCCTAGTAGCTGGGACTACAGGCGTGCGCCACCATGCCCAGCTAATTTTTGTATTTTTAGTAGAGACGGGGTTTCACCATGTTGACCAGGATGGTCTTGATCTCTTGACCTCGTGATCCACCCGCCTCGGCCTCCCAAAGTGCTGGGATTACAGGTGTGAGCCACCGCGCCCCACCTGGGTTATTTGTTTTCTTGCTATTAAGCTGAGTTCTTTATATATTTTCTGTAATGACCCCTTAGTAGATATATAATTTGCAAATGTCTTCTCCCATTCTGTAGGTTTTCTCTTGATTCTGTTGATTGTTTCCTTGTATAGCTTTTCAGTTGCATGAAATCTCATTTGTCTATCTGTGTTTTATTTTAGGGGTCGTCTCCAAAAACAAAATAAAAATCATGGCCCAGGTCAATGTCGGTAAACATTTTCCCTAGGTTTTCTTCCAATAGTTTTATAGTTCTGGTCTCACATTTAAGTCTTTAATCTACTTTGAGTTGATTTTTGCATATGGTGTGAAATCATGCTCAAATTTTATTTTTCTACATATGGATATCTAGTTTTCTAACAATATTTATTAAAGAGACTAACTTTTGACCCATATGTTCTTGCCACATTTGTTGAAAATCAATGAGCATAAATGCTTGGGTTTAGTGCTGGGCTGTCGGTTCTGTTCCATTGATCTGTGAGACTGTTTTCATTCCAGAACCATTCTGTTTTGATTACTGTAGCTTTGTCATCGATTTTGAAGTCAGGTAGTGTGATGCCTCTAGCTTTGTTTTTCTTGCTCAAAATTATTTTGGCAGTTACAGGCTTTTTGTGGTTCTATATGAATTTCATGATTTTTTTTCTATTTCTGTGAAAATGCATTGGAATTTTGATAAGAATTGCATTTAATATGTAAATTGGGTCATATGGACAGTTTAATATTTTTAATTTTTAACACCATTTATTAAACAGGGAATCCTTTCCCCATTGCTTGTTTATCATGTATCTGGTACTTTCACTGAATTTGTTTATTAGTGCTAACAGTTTTTTTGGAGGAGTTTTAAGGATTTGGTATATAAAACATTATGTCATCTGCAAAGATAATTTTATTTTTTCCTATTTGGTTTGATTGTCCTTTATTTCTTTTTTCTTGATTATTGCTCTGGCTAGAACTTCTAATATTACACTGAATAGAAGTGGCAAGAGTGAGCATCCTTATCTTGTTACTAATCCAGAGAAACTTTTAGCTTTTTATTGTTGAGAATGATACTATCTGTGGACTTGTCATACATATTCTTTATTGTCTTATGTTACGTTCTATCTATACCTAATTTACTGAGAGTTTTTTACCATGAAAGGATGTTAAATTTTGTTAAATACTTCTTTGCATATATTGAGCTGATCATATAATTTTTAATTTTCATTCTGTTAATGTGGTATATCAATTAGCAAATCAATATATATTTATTGATTTGTATATGTTAAAACAAGGATAAATCCTATGTGATCATGGGGAATGATTTTTTTTAATGTGCTGTTGAATCAGATTTTCTATTATTTTGGTGAGGATTTCTACATCTACATTTATCAGGGATATTGATCTATAGTTTTCTTTTATTGTAATGTTTTTGTCTGACTGGTATCCAGGTAATGCTGGCCATGATAAAAGAATTTGCAAGTGTTTCTTTCTTTTCAATTTTTTTGGAAGAGTTTGAGTAGTATTGGTGTTAAATCTCCTTTAAATATTTGGTAGACTTTACCCCAGTAAAGTCATCATCCTGAGCTCTTCTTTGTTTGGAGATTTTTGATTACTGATTAAGTCTCTTTACTTGTTATTTGTTTTTTCATATTTTCCATTCTGCTTTTTGTTCTGGTTACTTTTATCCCTATTTTCTGTTCTATTTAGAGGTTCTATTCTGTTCTGTTCAGACATGGCAATATGTATGTTTCCAGAAATGTATACACTGCTTCTAGGTTATCCAATTATTTGGCATATAATTGTTATAGTAGTTTCTTCTGAAGAAACTACTATAAAAGAAACTAATATAGAAGAGATGGTTTTTTTCATCATATTGGTCAGGCTGATCTTGAACTCCTGACTTCAGTTGATCCTCCTGCCTTGGCCTTCCAAAGTGCTGGCCTTGCACATGTCAGCCACTGCGCCAGCCACTTATAATTTTATTGTTTTCTTTTTAGTTTGACTGAAAGTTACCATTTTGTTTCTTTAAAAAAAAAAAAAAAACCCAACTCCTAGTTTCATTAATCTTTTGTATTGTCTTTTCTAGTCTCTGTTTCATTCATATATATTCTGACCTTTTTTATTTCCTTTCTTCTGCTAACTCTTTATTATTTCCTTTCTTAAGCTTAGTTTGTTCTTTTTTTCTAGTTCCTTGAGGTGTCATATTAGGTTGCTTTTATGAAATTTTTCTTTTTTCTTCATGTGAGTATTTATTGCTATAAACTTACCTCTTAGAACTGCTTTTGATGCATCCCATAAAATTTGGAAAGTTGTGTTTGCATTTTTGTTTGTCTCAAGATATCTTTTAAGTTCACTGTTATTTATTCTTTGACTCATTGGTTATTCAGAACTGTATTATTTAGTTTTCACCAATTTGTGAATGTTTCCAAATTTCCTCCTCTTATTAATTTCTAATTTCATGTCATTGTGGTATGAAAAGATGCTTTATATAACTTAAATCTTCCTTAAATCTGTGAAGACTTTTATTTGACTTAACACATGATCTATCCTAACAAATATTCCATGTACATTTGGAAAGAATGTATATTCTGCTTCTGTTTTGATTATTTGTGATCCATGTTACCTTGCATTGGTAATGTACTCTGCATTTGATGAAGTAGGCACTTCTTTAAATCTTTATATACTGATGTTGAAAAAGAATGCCCCTCACCACTCAGCCCATCCAGAAATTCAGTGCTGGTGGCTGACAAAGTCTGTGTGCAGGCTGGAGTTTTGGGGCAGGCTGGCTGGACCAGTGTTTGGGTGGGCTTAATGCTTGGGTCCACAGGAGCTGACCTGGTGCCTGGGTCTGCAGATGTAGGCCTGGAGCCTGGATTAACTGGGCAATCCCAGTACCTGGGTCTGCATGGCAGGCGTAGATCCTCGGTCATTAGGTTTGGGCCTACATCCTGGGTCTACGGGAATCAACCTGGCAGAAGGGTTCGCAGGGGCTTACTTGAAGCTTGAGTCTGTGAAGGCCAAGCTACTTGATACTGGGTGTCACATCATCCAGCCTAGAACCTGGGATTGCAAGCGTTGGCCTGCTGTTGGGGTGGGCCTGGAGTCTGGAGTCACGTGGGCCAGCCTGGAGCCTAGGTTTCTATTGGCCAGCCTGACAGGTTTCACTGGAATAGGCCAGTGTTAGGGTCTACAGCAAAACTTGGTACTACTCACTTTACTCACCTGGAGAGCATCTTTCTGCACTGAGTTGCATAGGCTTGGTGGAAACGTTGTGTGGGTAATGTGAAATTGCCTTCCCTATCTTCCTTAATGTGTCTTTTCTTATTTCGGGGAGCCTCTTAGGTGCTGCAATCTGTCACCAGGATGTCTTAGCTCTTGTGAAGGTATTTTTGTCCATGGATGGTTGCTTAAATTAAATTGATTTTTCTGAGAGTGGATAAGTGCTGGAAACCCCTATTCTGCCATATTGGTGCCATTACTCTACCTTCAGGATTAAGGCTTTTGAAATATTGCTTGGTTTTATCCTAATAGAGGAAATAAACTTGATGGGTAGTTCAATGTCTCCATGAAAAGTCAGGTACTTTGTCTACTATGAAACTCCAAGGGTTGGCCTGCATAGTCTGCAGTATGAATGAACCCATATCTAGAAATCCTAGATAATTAGAGCATTTGAGGAGGTGGGGAGGGGAGCTGTTGACAGTGACCACTAGGAGGAATTAACATGATTAACTAAGAACATGGTACATGACTTTCTTTGAGGAACAAATGGGAGGAGACAAGAACTGAAATCAACCATTTTGTTGTTAGTTCAAAATGAAAATTTAGGAGGAAGGTTTGGGTTTTTTTGGTTTTTGACTTTTACTTGTTTGTCTCTTTTTTTGTCTTATCTTGCTCTTCATGTACATTTTTGTCTTATCTTCCTCTCTTGCAGCTCCTGTTTTTTCTGGAGTTAGGGAGAGGCTCTTTATACAGTCAACACAAATTTTTATACTGGCAATTTTATGAACGTAATTTGCAGCTGGTGACAGAGTTGTCACTTGATGCTTTTTCCCCCCAAGGAATGGTTTTGTTGTGGTTTATAGTCCCCAATGGTGCCTTATGCCGATAAAATTAAGGAGTCTATGATATGTGACATATGTTAACACATCTAAATATATTTTTATTTTATATACAAAATATATTTAATATATTTTACCTTGACAGCTGGTTACAAGTATAAATATGGGAACCATTTGATGATTGACAATATTATAGGTTGCTTCCCATGAACTGATGGATATAATTTAATGTAAAAAACCCTTAATATATTTTAACTTGATAGCTGGTTGGAATTGTAAAGGGAAAGTATTTGACAATTGACAATACTATGAATTTCTTCTTAGGAACCAGTGATTAGTAAACTCCCTTGAATTTCAGAATGCTTCTATTTCTTTCCTTCATTTTTTTTATTAACTCTCTAGTTTGCATATGCAAGCCGGTATCCTCATAGTGAACTATGTGGTCTAGTAGCACCAATTTTATTCAGAGGAAGCCTGTTACATAAGACCCGTCATTGTCCTGTGGCAGCTGGCTGACAGTTACATTACCAGATAACTCACCACAACTTTTAATTTTCAAATTATCAACTGCTGCCACACATGGTCATATTTAAAAATATGACAAGTAGTTATATTAAAGAAGGTAGTTTATAGCATATGAAAATGTATCATGACTTACAAAATAGAATTTGTGCAAAACATAAGTTGAATTGTTCTGAGACCTCATCATGTTGTTCAAGCAACTTGCCTACCATCAACACAGAGCTGTTGACAAATAACCACAAACCCTCAGTAAAATAATTTAGTTCTTCATGAACAGAAGTGGAACACGTATAAGGTTAGTGAGAAATTATGATGAGGAAGTGGGTCTTCAAATCCTTATGTGTAAAAGATCATAAATCTCAGATCTATTTGATTAATGTGTAGCAATAACAGTACACGTCATAACAAAGATGACATATACCATTATCATTTGTACTCTAAAGGCAGCATTTAACTACAAATGTTCAATGCCCTACAGGCATACCCATCAACTCCAGCCTATCCTCTTGGGTCCAAAATATTAACTAAAAGATGATGAAATAAAATATTTTATGACGCACCTTACACATTAAAGTTTTACAGAGTGTTTCACAAGCAATTATAGCTTCTTTGTGCTTCCTTTATTACTATGACACTTCCAATTAAACAAAACAACCATTTGTCACCAATAGGAGGTTAATATTTTTACAAAGTGCTTGTTCCATCAGAATATAAGGAGAAATCTGTCAAACCAAGAACTTTGGACACTCAGGTTTTTCTTACCTAGCATCTTGTTAAGGATCAATGGTATACCTTAACTCAAACAAGAATAAGGAAGGTAAAACACATGACAGACGTTTAGGTCTAAAGCACAGTTTTAAAGTTATATAAATATCCTAGCATAAGTCTAAGATTAATGCATATATATTTTATAGAAAAGGCATCGAGGGGTAAAAATTAGAGCAAATATAAGTGATTCATTGATTTTCTGCAATTTTCAAGCATTTGTCTATAGTATTTACTCTTTCAGCCTTCACCACAACCCAGTGATATTGATTCCATTACACTACCATTTAACAGATTAGGTGACTGAGGTACACAGAGGCTAAGTAACTTAAGTTACATCTCTAGAAAATAATTTTATTCTATCCAGAAGTGAATTTTCTCACCATGTGTGATTCCCATATCAATTGGTTGCCTTACACTTGGTGAATTACAATAGAGGAATATAATATAAATCTATTTATAAAATCTTCCAATTAAAATAACAGAGGCTTTAGTATTACAATAAAAGTAGCATGATTTGAAGTGGCCACCACTCTGCTCTAAGGCACAGATGCTGGAATTTTCACACAGACAGAGTAAGTCTTTTCTCCCTCAACCTCCTTGTTTAAGTATAAAATTCAGTGAGGGAGAGTATAAAGCAGGTCCTTGAATAAAGTTGTTCTGTTCAACTTCATTCTCAAAGTTGATGAGAAGAAAACAAACAAACAAAAACTGATTCCTGGCCAGGGCCCCTGTCTGTGGAGTCTGCGTGTTCTCCCCATGTCTACGTGGGCTTTCTCTGGGTCCTTCAGTTTCCTCTCACATTCCAAAGATGTGCACATCAGATTTACTGCATGTTAACATGGTCTCCATGGTCTCAGTGTGACTGAGTGTGGGTGTATGTGGGAGTGTGCCCTATGATGGGATGGCATCTGGCCCAGGGTTGGTCCTTGCCTCACTCCCTTAACTGCCAGGAAAGGCTCTGGCCACTTGTTACCCAGAAGTAAAATAACTGGGTAAATACCTATCTTACCTGTTTTTATTAGCCCTTCTTAAATGTATGTATAGCTCAAGTTCATTTAAATATTTACTATTAGAAGTGGTTTTCGTCTTTATTTAGAAGTTTGGTGAGGTTTTACATCCAGAAATATGCCATAAGAACTTAACTTTGACTGATCTCATTTAGCCAATGCTGAAATTGTTTGCCTGACATATTTTTCCTTAAAGTCGCAGCTTCCAAGAACCTGTAGATGTTAAGTGAGAACTTACTGTGTGGTTGTGGGAACTGTCATCTGGTGGCAATTTTAACTTGTTTATGAGGATTGTCAGCATGCCTGCAGCATGGTTGCCTTAGAAATGATGTCAAGAGAAGTAAAAGGAATGCCGCCTAACTTTCTTTCTTCTAGTGTACCTCATGTGAGGCTGGACACAGAATGACTGCAAAAATTTATTGTAAAGAGCCTGTAACATTTGGAATCACAGACCTATTGTAGCCATGTGGCTTTGGGCAAATTACCCAGTCTTATTAAATACTTCATTTAATAAATGGAAATAATACTAATTGCACCACTCTTCTTTTTAAAGTTAGTGCAAGAATACAATTACAAAAATCCATGCAGGTTGGGTGCAGTGGCTCATACCTGTAATCCTCGCACTTTGGGAGGCCAAGGCTGGTGGATTGCTTGAGACCAGGAGTTCAAGACCAGCCTGGCCAACATGGTGAAACCGTGTCTCTGGTAAAAATACTAAAATTAGCTGGGCATGATAGTGCATGCCTGTAATCCCAGCCACTTGGGAGGCTGAGACAGGAGGATCACTTGAGCCTGGGAGGTGGAGTTTGCAGTGAGCCAAGATAGTGCCACTGCACTCCAGCCTGGGTGACAGAGCAGGACTCAAAGAAAGAAAGAAAAAGAGAGAGAGAGAGAGAGAGAGAGAGAGAGAGAGAGAGAGAGAGAGGAAGGGAAGGAAGAAAGGGAAGAAGGAAAGGAAAGATAAAGAACAAAAGAAAATACATGAAACTAATATAATTGGCAAAGGCCTATATAGATACTGGTTAATTTCACCATTATCAGAATATTTCTGTTTAGTACATACATAGTTAAGATTAATAAATCTATAATGATTGATTGGAATTTATTCATGACAAGACCTACAATGATAGAATCCCCAAAATGACTTGATGAGACTTCCAGATAGAAAAGCAGATTATTCACATGACTAGAGACCACCTACACAAAGCAGCCCAAGGAAATTATTCAAGGTACAAAAACAAAGCTGTTGATTACAAATGAACTCAGAATTTAACTCTGGTTTTAATAGTTGTTAAGGCAAAAGGGAGTGGCCATGTGTTCACTATTATTTGAGATTCAAAGAACAAAATATGTTGCTTTTTTAACTTGATTTTTTTAAATGAAGATGTCTTTCCCAGTCCCAAATCATCTGCATAAATGACATTTCTGCAAAGGCAGATGAGCAAAAGAGTGCTATTTATAGTAGAATCACATAGTAAGCAAAGGAGATATTGTATGATTAGCTTTTCAAATGGCTACAAAGACATGTAAATAAAATAGTAAAAACATATATTCAAAGGATTGTTAATTATTCTACTATAAAGACACATAGCCATGTATGTTTATTGCAGTACTATTCACAATAGCAAAGACTTGAAACCAGCCCAAATGCCCATCAATGACAGACAGGATAAAGAAAATGTGGCACATATATACCATGTAATACTATGTAGCCCATAAAAAAATAGGAGTTCATGTCCATATCAGGGATGTGGATGAAGCTGGAAACCATCATTCTCAGCAAACCAACACAAGAACAGAAAACCAAACACTGCATGTTGTCACTCATAAGTAGGAGTTGAACAATGAGAACACATAGCCACAGGGAGGGGAACATCACACACTGGGGCCTGTTGGGGTGTGGGGGTCTAGGGGAGGAATAACATTAGGAGAAATACCTAACGTAGATGACAGGTTGATGAATGCAGCAAACCACCATGGCACATGTATACCTGTGTAACAAACCTGCATGTTCTTTACAAGTATCCCAGAACTTAAAGTATAATAATAAACATTGCTTAAATTACCCCAAAACATGAAGGATCAGAAAAATATACATATTTTATATATATATATATATATATACATATATTTGTATTTATATTTAACTGAGCATGCCCAGAACAGCCAAAGGAAAGAAGTAAATGTCTAATGGTGTGTTGGTGGCTATGAGTGCCTTTAAAGCTTTGGAGTTTTGTTGCATTAATTTGCATAGCTCTTTCTTATTTAACACCTAATTATACTCCCCTGCAAGCTTGTAAATTTTCTTTCCACTCAATTATTAACCACCACTGAAGTGATATTTTTAAAGTCTAGAAACTGAATGAGAACAAGGTAAAGTCTTGTCATGAGATAGGCTTCACCAAGAAGTCAAGAATTTCATTTCTTGGTCATTAGAAACTAACCTGAGATCTTGATATAATTAACTTTCAGCATGGCCAAGAAAAACAAACAAGTATTTCCTGAATTAGTAAAATGAAACTCATTTTACAGAAGTGTTCCTTCCTTTCTTTCTTTCTTTCTTTCTTTCTTTCTTTCTTTCTTTCTTTTTGTATTAATCTTTCATGGTGGTAGTATAAATAGTGGTAGTTGTAACAGTAGTGCCAGACATGCTGGTAATTGCAGTAGCAGTTTCTTGTTCTTTGTAGTTGTGGCAACTTTAATATTCATAGTAATATAGTTTATTTTAATATTCTGGTAATAAAAGAATGAAGCTATATCTATGGCTTTTACATGTTAACAAATCATTCTATATTTCTACTGAGTTCTTTGGAAACAGTTTGAAATTTCCATTCTGACAGTTGAAAAATTGTAGATTTGGGAAACATTTTCCCAGTCAAAAGAAATAACAGTTAATGGTTTCTGTGATCTGAAAACTGGGTTATTGAAAGTGGAGAGCAGTTTTCCTAACAAATCTATGTAGAAATATTGAGGAGAATACATACATACATACATATATATATATATATATATATATATATATATATATATATAAAATTTATTTTAAAACTAACAGTATGAAGTGTCTGAAATAATCAATGCTCTTACATTCTGCAGCAGTATATTTTTAAGGATTGCTGCTGTTTTTCTTACAAAGTTGTCTTGGAGAATGGATTTTGTATTTATTTAAAATTATCTTCTGTCCTTGAATAACTACCCTTCATTCTCCAACTTAAGCAGTTTCTTCTATTTGTACACGGAGAATATAAAGAAGAGAAATAACCTACCTGGAGCTGTTTTCTCTGAAATAACACTTTCAGAGTCTAATTCAGACATTTCCCTTAAAAGATTGTATCTATAGAATTTTTGAATTCGTTTTAACAATGCCATTATAAATGCATGCTGGTGACGATAGGAGAAAAAATAGAGACCCTGAAAAAGTTACTCTTCATGTTTATAATGTTAAGGATGTGATATTGCACTTTGAATATTAGGAGTATGACTCTGAAAATCCAGAGAGAAATATAATAAAAGCAATGACCATATTACCTTAACATTTTTATTACACTTGAGCTATGTGAAATTACAAATGTACAAAATTCTGCTTAGGACATCAGTTATTTATTTTAAAAGAGGGCTTGGCAAATAAGAAGTCATGGTGATAAAAATACACATTGAAGGTTTTTCCAGTTAAAATATTTTTTAAGATGAATAGCTATAGTTCAATTATGCTTTTGATGAAAAGTTAAAAGCTAGTCAAAGGAAAGAAGATGTTGCCAAAAAGAAATTAATTTCTAAGTAAATAACTATAGGTGTAATTCGGCAATAACTTGCAGAATTTGGAACATCACATTCTGGAATTTGAAACAATGAAGAGTGCAATATGCCAATGAAATATTTATTCAGACCATAAAATGAGTTATCAAAGTAACATTTTTTGAGCTTCTAATATTGCATTGCTTCTATATTGATTCTTGTGAATGTAGAAAAATGATTTATATTAGTCTTGGGTATCTAATTAACTCATGACTGCTGATACATTACATCGCATTGTCACAAATAATTTGCTTTGCATTTATTTGTGTGTGTGCATTTGCATATGTATCTTAATTGTGTATTTCTTAGATTAATATTAAAATTATTTAGCATTCCCTGAGCTGACTCTCTTTTCAGGCAGCTAAAGACTTTGTAGGCATGAAGTCAGCACAGGATTAACAATTTGTCACGGATAATCCACAAAGTAAATAAACCTAGTGTGAAAAATTGAAAGTGGGTTAGACTTGTAACATAGGAGCTATTGAAAATTAATTCAAAGCTGAAGTCCTCCATAGTAAATTCCGTCTCATTATCCAATTGCTAGAATAGACTGGCATTGATTAAATCTCTAAATAGAGAGGCATTTGTGCATGGTCAATGTTTTACCATCTTATCTGCAAATATATAGACTTTATTTTCTTGACTGTGTGCTGATAATATAGAGACTTGAGCAATCCAAGAAATGTGAAATCTTCACTGTGGGTGTTTAGCACCCTTTCGACTTTCAAGGAAAATAAAAAAGCATCAAAACATTTTCTGCATTTTAGCAGGTGTCATTTCTAAAATGTCCTATGCCGAGATGGTAGGTTAAATAAATATCATGAAGCTGAATTCACTCATTCAAAAGACTTGTGTGGTAACCTCGTGTTAAAATGACAAGGGCTTAATAATGGCAAATTGAATATTTTAATTACTTACGATACTGTATTAGCATTTTTTAGCCTAATAATCTCATCCAGATAATAGTCACTTTTCCCAAAATTAAAACTGTGCATGTTATAGATTTTGGATTTGCCAGTCTGCAAGATTCTACCAAATTGTATGAGAATTTATTACTTAATCCAGACCAAGTATTATTAATTAGACACTAAGATATTAAATATGTTCCTTTTTTCCAGTTACCATGACATTTTATTTAAAAAATATGACTGTAATGGAATTGGAAGTATTTTAATTATAATTTTATATGGGCTTTTCCTATTTTTCTGTTTCTAGGTTTCATATACACTGGAGAAGTTGTACATCGAATGCTAACAGCCACACAGTACATAGCACCTTTAATGGCAAATTTCGATCCCAGTGTATCCAGAAATTCAACTGTCAGATATTTTGATAATGGTATGTATTGATTAGCATATATTTTGCTGCATATTTATTTTTAACCTCAAGCATCAGATTCATGTTAATGTTTTTGTGGACTCTATATTTTTTGGTGTGTAAACTGCTTGATGCAAATGGTCTGAGATGACAAATGTTATACTGTTAACTGTTGAGATTTATAAACTACACAAATGACATTTATCCAACATGTTTATTAACATCTACTATACACGATAGAAATGAGTTGCTGTAGACAAGACCTCAAAGCAAATGTATTTTTGATGCATTTCTATAATGCTATTTTGATGCTATTTCAGTTAAATCAGTTTTCCAATTTTTCCATCAGAAAAAAAAAATGGAAATCAGAATAATTTTCTTAGTTCTGATCTTCCAGTAGAGGCAAGTGGCATAATATAGTGATATAAAATTTCTAGAACTTATGACTTGTATGTATCCATAAGATTAACACATATTTTTAAAAGTATAAAGTAGTTAGCGTGGGTAGTTCAACTTAAGAAAATAAAGTTTTCTTGACTTTAAAAAATGAGTGAGAGCCTGTTAAGATTTATCAAATATACCAAGAGCAATATATCCCTGCTATTACTTTTTGTGACATATAAAGTAGAGAAAAAACTAGAATATATCATTAAGTGCTGCCAAAATCCAAGTGAGATATTCAAGGTCTTAGAGACACAAACGAATTTTCATCTCAACACCTTATCGAAAGCTGTATCTTTGGTAGAGAAAATAAATTATAGGAAACAAAGTGTTTATATTGGAAAGATTAATTAAATATAAAAATTCGGTGTAGTTATCATTCATAAATGGTATTTATTTGTTCAAATGACAATTTTATATCTGCAAATAGTACAAGCATTTGGTGTGAACAGAGTTATTACTGCTCTTATTTCTGATGATCAAGGAAGAAATTTACTGGTGGTTGAAATAGACTTGATGGTAGCAGTAGCCTTGGAAAAATATGATCATTTTGCTAAAAGCGATCTCCTGACCAGTGTGATGAAGCCATTTTACAGGTCAAAATTGCGTAGTGGGATACTAAACATAGTTAGATATTCGCCTTAGTAATACACTTTGAACATTTGAATAACACCAAGGTATGATCCAATATTAAGTAATTCTAAATGTTAACTATAATGATTTCTCTCTATTTTTAAGAACTGTTACATTCTCTTCCATTTTTTAAAACCTCACAAGGTGCTAACACCCACGGATGTGCAAGTAGAGTGTAAATACAGCATGCTTGAGGCAAAACTGCAGCCAGAAACTTATCTGAAGCTTATTCTATGATTCCCATACAAAATTGCCTTGGGAATCTATCCTGAGGAAATAATGATTTAACGAAAATTGACTATTTTCCAAGCTCCGACACTCACTAGATGGTATTAGGGTCATTTACTTATGGGAACATGATTCTATTGACCATGTTTTTATATTGTTGGTATCAAAATCATAGAGCATATTAAATAAGTCTCTCTTCATATATTCTCACATACCTTGTTTCTAGGTAGCTCTTAATATTTGAATTTTACTTCTATTTGAATGATTTTTTAAAAATTGATGTATACTACTCCAACCAAACTTTAAGTTGTTTAAAACCAAGGGCTGTGGCTATTTATAAGAAATCATTTTATCTCCGGTACCCTGCATAGATGTTTAATAGGCATAGACCCTAAATAATAATGAATGAATGAAAATAATTAAATGTGTAAAGTTAGTATTTATTTCTGGGAATTATAAAAGCATTATTATTCAAGAATGCATGTATTTTTTACCCACTGAAATATCTTCTATGTAATATCTTATTCCATAGGAATCTAATATTGAGAAATATTGAGTTCAAACAATACGACAACGAAAGCTTGTGTTTTATTAAATGAGTGAAACACTTTTAAATACTGTAAGGCTCTTCACAAAGTCCTTTTTATACCACAGCTGAAATATAGTTGAGAAAATATTTCAACTTGCTGAAATATTTTCAAGTTTGGTTAGAATCATTGGCAGCATACTTAAAGATTGGAAACTCAACAATCTAGGGAAGTAATCTTCTCTGGACAAGATAGCAGCAGGTCAGAAAATTTAAATCAGTAAATGTTGAGAGAGCTATGCTATTACATAATATAAAAGTTAGCATGTACAAACATTGTGATTTTTAACAACCTGCTACTAACAAAATATTAGGAATCTTTTCCTCAGAATTTATATCATAAACTTTTAATTTATATAGCCCTCTCTTTTTCATAAATAATCAAGGATAACTATATTTTCTTGTATTTAATGCAGAAATCGCTTGAAGGCAGAAATGATACTTTCTGTGTTATAGGAAAGGAAATGGGTTCATGCAGATTAATTGTGTCCAAGTTCACATGGAAAGTTTTATAGAGACAAGGTGCAAGTCTAAGTCTTCTGCCCTCTGGCTCATTGTTTTCAGTGCATCACCAGAGTGTGATAGAAACTAGATAATACAGACTAGTATCTACATATTTTTATACATTCATGACAACTGTTTCTTCTTCTGTCAATATTTCTAGGTGACATTGTTGTCTGTGAGTGTTTTCAACTGTGGTGTGTTCAAAGAACAACTGTAGTTGGTCAGTGCCTGTTCTAGACTGGCCTTTTCATTTATTTATGTATGAGATCTGTCTGGTTCGTTACTGAATCCCTAATGTCCGGCTCTCATTAGGCCCTCAATACATGATTCAGTTAATGAATCAATGAATGTTCATAATGACATAGTGGAAAAAATGCACTTGAAGATGAAGGTTAAAAAATAAATGTGTCTTTCAAGGAAAAAAAGTAATTAGAGAATAGGGAAGAGACTAGAGCTTGGGGGTTGTAGACATGTGTGAAGGGAGAAGAAGTTAGGAGGCATTTCACGATTAGAAAATTCCTATACTTATAAAATCATGGGACGTTTCCGGGCTATTGTCTTCTTGCCATCCCCTCCCCTCCCCTCCCCTCCCCTCCCCTCCCCTCCCCTCCCCTCCCCTCTCCTGCCCTCCCCTTCCCTTCCTTCCCTCCCCCCTCCCCTCCCCTCCTTCTTTCTCCCTCTTTCTCCCCCTTTCTCCCTTTCCCCCTTTCCCTCCCCTCCCCTCCCCTCCCCTGCCCTCCCCTTTCCCTTCCTCCCCTCCCCTCTCCCCTCCCCTCCTTCTTTCTCCCTCTTTCTCCCCCTTTCTCCCTTTCCCCCTTTCCCTCCCCTCCCCTCCCCTCCCCTGCCCTCCCCTTTCCCTTCCTCCCCTCCCCTCTCCCCTCCCCTCCTTCTTTCTCCCTCTTTCTCCCCCTTTCTCCCTTTCCCCTTTCCCTCCCCTCCCCTCCCCTCCCCTGCCCTCCCCTTTCCCTTCCTCCCCTCCCCTCTCCCCTCCCCTCCTTCTTTCTCCCTCTTTCTCCCCCTTTCTCCCTTTCCCCCTTTCCCTCCCCTCCCCTCCCCTCCCCTGCCCTCCCCTTTCCCTTCCTCCCCTCCCCTCTCCCCTCCCCTCCTTCTTTCTCCCTCTTTCTCCCCCTTTCTCCCTTTCCCCCTTTCCCTCCCCTCCCCTCCCCTCCCCTGCCCTCCCCTTTCCCTTCCTCCCCTCCCCTCTCCCCTCCCCTCCTTCTTTCTCCCTCTTTCTCCCCCTTTCTCCCTTTCCCCCTTTCCCTCCCCTCCCCTCCCCTCCCCTGCCCTCCCCTTTCCCTTCCTCCCCTCCCCTCTCCCCTCCCCTCCTTCTTTCTCCCTCTTTCTCCCCCTTTCTCCCTTTCCCCCTTTCCCTCCCCTCCCCTCCCCTCTCCTGCCCTCCCCTTTCCCTTCCTCCCCTCCCCTCTCCCCTCCCCTCCCTCTTTCTCCCTCTTTCTCCCCCTTTCTCCCTTTCCCCCTTTCCCTCCCCTCCCCTCCCCTCCCCTGCCCTCCCCTTTCCCTTCCTCCCCTCCCCTCTCCCCTCCCCTCCTTCTTTCTCCCCCTTTCTCCCCCTTTCCCCCTTTCCCTCCCCTCCACTACCCTCCCCTTATCGTTTTTGTTTCCAAAAGGACAATATAGACAGAGAGATGCCCATGGAAGGAAACCTGGGTGGTCTTCACTCAAAGCAGTAATAATGACTGAAAGCACCAAGGTCAAGTTCAGGCTTTTCTTTAAAAAACATTTAAAGTTTTGCCTCAGAAGTCCATTTCTATACTCCAACATTCTTTAAAGACTTACAATAGGGCTTTCAAAATATTTGAAAGAACGTGTCTATTTAAAGTTGTCAGCTAGCTCAAGAGGTATTACTAATAGCACCAAACAGTTACTGGAAATTAATTCTTCCATGCAATTGTAATTTTTAAATATATCAGATATTTATTGCTGAGAGATAAAATTTGCTCTTTTAGTTCTATGATTTTCATTTTCAACACAACTTTTTTGGGCAACAATATTTTTTTAAGCCGAACAGAAATATCTAATATTTAGAGTGAAGAAGTCTTAGCAGCTCATTTCTTTTCTTTTCTTTTTTTTTTTTTTTTTTAAAAAAGAGACTATACAATGTCAGTTAAAACAAAAATATGACTTCTCACTGGGGACTATTAAACTATGTTTCAGTTTTTATTTCATGTTACTTGTTCATAGTAAGCACTGACTGAGTGAGTCAGAATATAATGTACAGCACTGGAGTTTCATCCTAGTGTGCTTCAAGGGGACTTCAAAAATCTTAGCCCAAGGTCCTTTGAGCTGCTTGCAGCCTCATGGAAGAAACTCAACAAAGAGAAATACAACCCTTGTGAACCCAAGGAGAAAATTCCCATTAGTGTTTAAGGAACTTCAGTGTGGAAAAGTATATTTCTAGGTATGGAGAAGACATTTACATGTCTTTTGTATGTGGTCCTAACTTTTTAAATGTGTTTCTTTCTCTCTCAGCGTTTGTCAAATGTGTTCGAAGTTCATTCAATCCACTTAGGCTGCATTTTGAAACTGGCTTATAGAAATTTAAGCCGACAGTACCCATTAACATTAATAAAATTCCTAAGGCAAAATTCCCCTGCACTGCGATAGCTCAGTATTAACCTAAGTATGAGGTTATATTTTACTAAATATTTAGAGAATAGTCAGTCATTTTAAAAAAATCCCAAACGCTATTTCAGTAACAGAATTTGATTAACCACATAAAATGGAAATCGTACAACTACCAGATTTGAAGGCCAGATGCAAAAACTTTTTTGTGAAATCTCCCATCGGAATTGATTGGTATGTTTTTCTCATCGCATGTCTTCCTTTTTTAAATGGGTTTATAGGCACAGCACTTGTGGTCCAGTGGGACCATGTACATCTCCAGGATAATTATAACCTGGGAAGCTTCACCTTCCAGGCAACTCTGCTCATGGATGGACGCATCATCTTCGGATACAAAGAAGTAAGAGATATATTGATAAATTCTTTCCCTTCCCTTTGTTCTTGACTGCTTTCTTTCCTCCAAGTGTCAAGAAAGAGACATTTTACAGTCATGAACCTCAAATCGTTTTCTTGCCTCTTGGTTTCTTTTGCTTCATAAAAAATATTTGAGTTAGTTTTAATTTTCTGGGTTCATTGATTGTTAGCTCATTGTTTTGTATTCTGATATTGTTGGTATAAGGACCCATCAATTTCATAAAATTATTCAGTAATTATATTCTTGTCGTACTAGAGTGAAATATCTCTAAGAAAAATAAAATCCAATTTGGAGGGATTTCTCATCTAAATCTAAATGTTTATATTTAAATATTTTGTTAGTTAGGTTTTTTTTCCACCTTGTTAATTTCTGTGATACATTTTGGTTCTAATTTCAAAAGCATTTATAGGCATGAAAACTTATGTGGCTCAATGACCCAGTACTGAGAGAGTTCAAGGACAGCTGAGCTTACAATCCCTTTGGCTTATGTTTATTGAAACAGGATAAGAAAGATTGATCAGAGACCTAAGTGATAGAAAGAACAAGAGAGTTTAAACTTATGGTTTCTTTTGAACAAACTGACAAAGTAAAGAGCACATGTTTACTGAATTGTAGCCTTAAATTTACAGAATATTTAGACTAGAATAATTGTGTGTGTGATTTCCAACTCTTTTGACAAAGCGATTAAGGTCTGTTAGACAAAGAATGTAGGAATAAAGTTCCAAGAACTGCAGATGTAATGTTTTAGATGGTGTCTAATTATGAGAGAAACCTGGACCATGAGAAATAATAATGAGCATTATTAAACTATAGGTTAAGGGGTATTTATAGTAATACAGACTCAATACCTTGTTTTCAACTGAGGGATTACTTTTTCCTTGAGAAATAAATCCCAGATTATAAAAGGGATGTTGAGGATAAAGAAAGAATTCACTTTGGTCAAATCTTCTGAAATCCATCTATTCCAAAAAAGTGAAACATAATTTAATTACAATTAAGTAGGCCAACTTTTAAAACATTCTATGACCATGTCAACTATTTCTATTCCTTTAAAACATTTTTATGGAATTTTTCATTTACTTGAGAGCCATTGTGTAAATAGGATATAATTATAGGATATGTCCTTTTCTGTGTTTCTTTATCCAAGCTTACGGTTTTAAAAAAAAAAAAAAAACAAACAAACTTTTTTTTGAGATTCAGAAGTACATGTGAAGATTTGTTATATAGGGAAACTCATGTCACAGGGGTTGTGTTGTACAGATAATTTTCTCACCCAGATACGAAGACCAGAACCCAACAGTTACTTGCTCTTATCCCCTCCCTCCTCCTGCCCTCCACCCTCAAGTAGACCTCAGTGTGTGTTGTTCCCTTCTTTGCCCCATGTATTTTCATCATTTAGCTCCCACTTACAAGTGATAACACGTGGTATTGGGTTTTCCATTCCTTAGTTTTCTAAGGATGATGACCTCCAGCTCCATCCATGTCCCTGCAGAGTACATGATCTCATTTGGTGTATGACTCCATGGTATTCCATGGGGTATGTGTACCTGATTTTCTTTATCCAGTCTATCATTGGTGGGCATTTTGGGTGATTCTATGTCCTTGCCATTATAAATAGTGCTGCAGTTAACATACACATGCATGTGTCTTTGTGGCAGAATGATTTATTTATTTATTTTTTAATTAACAGACTAATTTAGAGTAGTTTTAGATTCACAGCCAAATGATGCAGAAAATACACAGAGGTTGAACATATTCTTCTTTCCCTGCTGAACATCCTCCCCCATCATCAACATGCCCCTCCAGAGTGGTACATTTGTTGCAACAGATAAACCTACATTGACACATCAATATCACTTAATGTTCTTAGATGACATGAGCGTTCCCTCTTGATGCTGTATTTTCTAAGGGTTTTAAGGATGTGTAATGTCATGCATCCATCATTATAGTGTCATACAGAATCTTCCCTGCCCTAAAAATTCTCTTTGCTCTACTCATTTTTTTAGTTCAGTAGGTTTTGGGGAAACAGGTGGCATTTGGTTACATGAATTTATATTATTTTGGCTCTATGCCCAGTAATGGGATTTCTGGGCTGAATGTAGTTTTACTGGTGAGGTTGTAAACAAAGGGAATGCTTATACACTGCCCATGGGAGTGTCAATTAGTTCAGCCATTGTGGGAAGCAGTGTGGTGATTCCCCAAGGAGCTAAAAACAGGGCTATGTTTTTCTGTCAGATCCCACCATATATTTATGTCACACTCCCTGGAAGCTGAGGGAATACTTCTCAATAGGGTTCATTCATTTGTAGTTTTCATTGCAATCTGGTATATTGCTGGAACTGCACAGTGACGTTTTACAATGTTAGTTTTCAATGGTTTCAACCAGCAGTGGTGAAGTTTCTGGAAAGACACAAAATCAGTAAGTTTGGAGTCTTAGGTCTCACCAACTGGAGGCTTTGTCAACACAGAGGTTTGTGTTCTTATTGTGGTTTCTCTTACCAGTCATTATTATCAAAATTGTCATCTTTTTATACTGTTCTCAAAGGATAACTCACATTGCAGAGTGTGACAGTTGATTCTTCCTGTTTTTTCTTCTAGGTTGGTATTTTTAAAGGCCTTCTCTTTTCTTCATTTTTATCAAAGAAAAATGTTCCATTACGGTTTTCCTGCTTTGTCATGTCAAGATGACAGGCAAATTTAACACTTTCTTGATATTCCCAGGCACTTATCCTGAAGAATGTCTCCCTTCTCCACTTGGAGTTCATTTAAGTCATTTTTAATTTATCATTTGCCTTTCTGTTCTTTTTATGTCCTAGATAGAAAGCAGTTTCTACTTTTCTAGCCTACCTCTTTATTCTTCTCAGTAATTGTTGTATATTTTCTTTTGCTAAGGCAAATTGTTATTTGTACAATTTGTCAAGATAGAATCCCCTTGCATTTGGGTGAGAGCTAGAAGCTCCTCACACTGCTAGAAAAAATGTTCCTAAACATGATAGCATAAAATAGTAACTTACATCATATGTTATCATTTACAAAGTACATTCACATGCATTATAGTGTTCAATTCTTCAGCAATTTCCTATAGCCTTAATATCCTAAGCATTTTACAATAGAGGTGGTACATAGAAGCTGTTCAATAAATGTTTATAACTTAATTATGGAAATAGATCATACATGATTATCTTCATTTTATAGCTGAGCAAGCTGAGTCAGAGAGATTAAATGACATACTTGAGGTCACAGAGCTAGTTAAGGACAAATCTAGAGTCAAAAACTTTAATTTGATGATCCTAAGACAGCTCAACCACTTTTCCTGCCTAAAGAGATTATGTATAACAATTCACAAATCTATGTCTCATTTGTTTTTCTAATAAGTATTTCTTAATATTTGCTCTTTAAGACTCTTTATTGTTAGATTTTTTTCATATCACACAATTACAAGTATAGTCAGAAGAGGGATTCCTACTTCATTTGTAGAGCTAACCAAATTCTAAGAACATATGATTACAAAGAGTATAATTTTCTGTTCCTGTCCAAGCTAACTTACTGAATTATAGACAGGGAAGTAAGTGTAATTCTTTCTGCAATAAGTTTCTTCTAATAAGCTAACACCAGCTTTGTTTTGTTTCATTATATTTTATGTGAATAAGAAGAAAAATTCTGATTTATCCGAAACCCACCATCATTTTGGGACTTGTTTTAAAATTGTAAATTACAATTATAATTAAATTTCACATTAAAATTAGTAATGGATTGAATAAATTTAGTAAAATAAATTTCATATTCAATGCCTTCATGCAATCTATCTCAGTATTTCAATGTGCTAATCATGCTAAGTACATACATGACCTCCAAACCTTTCATTCTGCAAATATTGTCATTTCTTCAGTAGCATAATTTTTTGCAGTGCAAACTAAATGATGAATGATTAATAAATTAAAAATTACATTTACACTTATAACAATCTTACTTATAATGGGATTGAAATAGGGAAATACGACTGCTGCTTAAAATAAGAGTGAATACAGATCTGCTTATAATATTCAATGTTTCTTCACCAATATTCTGTTGTTTTCTATAATCATATTGTAGAGAGGAATTGTGAAGTCACAGATTCCTTTAAATAATTAAGTTATTTTTCCTGAGGTTAGAGCTCTGTATTGTGCAACGCAAGATTTGAAATTCTGTTTCAAGCTATGGGCCCTTATTGTTACACAGCTCCATATTTTAATTAACTTCAAAGATAGAGTTTGCTTAGAATTCAGCCAAAATACAAAAATAATAATATTTTTTAAAGCTCTTCTCAAATTCCCAGCTGTTCATTATAATGCATTTTTCAATTTTAGAATATCCAGTTGTTTTTTAGATAGATTGAATTACCTAATGAAATTAACTATATCATCTATTTTCTTGACTATACTAATAATGATGATTTTAAAGTTTGTGATTAGTAGCCCTAATATCTAAATGAACTGTGAGTCTGTCTCCGTCATCTGTTTTCTTCCTATTTCCTCTAGATTTTCATTCATTGGCATGTTTCTTTGAATGCCAGGTGATTTTTTAAAAATAAAATATTGGAGATTATTTACAAAGTACCAAAGTACTTTTAGGATTGATAATGTTTCCTTCCTACAAAACAGTTTATTTTTTTGGCTGTTAGTATAGGACAGATCACTTTAATACTATACAGCTAGGCCCATTCAAAATTGAGCATTAGTCCTTATGAAGGCCAGAATTTTCTGGTAAGACCTTATTCTTCTAGTCCTTCAGGGAGCTCCACTAAAGATTTGGATATTTACTATGGACCTTTTCCTTAGTGGTCCTGAATGCATATATTTTTCTTCAGCTCCATGAGACAACCCAAAGGCTGTGTGGAAAGGCAAATCATTCTTTTTTTTTTTTTTTTTTTTTTGAGACGGAGTTTCACTCTTGTTACCCAGGCTGGAGTGCAATGGCGCGATCTTGGCTCACCGCAACCTCCGCCTCCTGGGTTCAGGCAATTCTCCTGCCTCAGCCTCCTGAGTAGCTGGGATTACAGGCACGCTCCACCATGCCCAGCTAATTTTTTGTATTTTTAGTAGAGATGGGGTTTCACCATGTTGACCAGGATGGTCTCGATCTCTTGACCTCGTGATCCACCCGCCTCAGCCTCCCAAAGTGCTGGGATTACAGGCGTGAGCCACCGCGCCCGGCCGACAAATCATTCTTACCTGTGATCACAATGGCTATGATATGATTGATATAATGTGATGTGCTAAGGCTAAGCTATGGAATGAAAATGACTAGCCAGGAAAAACAGTCAAGGATATCAAAATGAATGAACCAATCCGTCATGTATTGAAAAGAAAGTGTTTAAGAAGGCTGTCCAGTAGTTAGGGTAGTTACTTAACCTCTCTGGGCTAAGTCAGTGAGACCTTCTCACTCCCTTAACACTTACTTGTAAATTGGCAAATGCTTTGATGGGGAAAGTGGTGTTGGGTTTACTTCTGCCATTTCCTTTCTTTGGGATTTTGGCTTTTCAAGACCTTGCTCTTTGATAACTATCTGAAGTTTTCAACGTATACTTTCCATATTTTATTTACATTTTCTGCTTGATTTAAGTAGTAGAAATAATTTTAATCTTGTCTGCCATAACCAGAAGTGAAAGTCACATTCACATTTAACAATAACCTCCAAATTTAATAAAATCTAGCGTTTCTTGAGCTGTTCATATATGCCAGGCACTGACCTAAGCATCTACAATAAATTACATATAATTCTCACAAAAACCATGAGTAGCCCTACTTTTGTCATTTACAGAAAAGGAACCTGAAATACCCAGAGACCTTAATGGAATTTGACAATTAAACTCCCATTTTTCTATTCTGTTATTAATTAGCTATGACCCTAAATCTCAGCTTCTTCATAATAAGTTGCCATTAAATACTGAACACTTTTTGCTTGATTATAATAGAAATGGCCCTAAAATTTCTGGCCTATTGATAGTGTAACAAGAAAACTAATAATTCTCAGAAAAAAATATTTTATTCCAATGGCTGGCTGTGGTGGCTCACGCTTGTGATCCCAGCACTTTGGGAGGCTGAGGCGATCAGATCACTTGAGGTCAAGGGTTGGAGACCAGCCTGGCCAACAGGCTCTACTAAAAATATAAAAATTAGCTGGACGTGGTAGTGCATGCCTGTAATCCTAGCTACTGAGGAGGCTAAGGCTGGAGAATCGCTGAACCCAGGAGGCATAAGTTGTAGTGAGCCAAGTCAGGCCACTGGGTTTTAGCTTGGGCAACAGCATGTGACAATGTCTCAAAAAAAAAAAAAAAAAAGAAAAAAGAAAAAAAGGCCATGAGCAGTGGCTCACTCCTGTAATCCCAGCACTTTAGGAGGCCCAGGTGGGCAGATCACCTGAAGTCGGGAGTTCAAGACCAGCCTGACCAACATGGAGAAACGACCTTTACTAATAATACAAAAAAATTAGCCGGGCATGGTGGCACACACCTGTAATTCCAGCTACTCAGGAGGATGAGGCAGGAGAATCACTTGAACCCAGGAGGCAGAGGTTGCAGTGAGCCAAGATCGTGCCATTGTACTCCATCCTGGGCAACAAGAGTGTAACTGTCTCAAAAAAAAGAAGTGTATTTCAAAAATGCTGGAGATTTGAAATAAGGGTCTTTACTGTCCTTGATATTGTCTATCTTAGAATCCTCTTACCTTTTACAAGTTGCAGTTTCTCTGACTTGTTTTTATCTCTATTCTCTTGATATACATGGCATTTGTAGTCACTGTAGACACAAAATATAGATGGATGTGACTCTTTCTGTGTTAATTGCAAATTCGGGTTTTTTTTCACTAGCTTATATGAGGGATAAGGATGGCCACTAGGTTAGGATGCTGTAATTTAAATTAAAATGTCATATAATTCTACTAGATGGCAACAGGAGAAAAATCACAGAAGCGGTAGGCTCAGCCCAGGAGTTAGCCTGTTCTATCCATTTTCTTGGTTCAATACTTTACCATTTCCTTCAGCAGCAAATTGTAGAAGAGGTCAATGTAGAGGAACTTTACTGTTTATTAAGTAAAATCACTTTTTAATCTATTCTACCGTTTAAGTATTTAAACCTGATGTTCCTTGGTGTAGCATTTGCTGCTTCTGTGGAAGAATGCATAGTTAATAAATCACCATTGTTAATTAGTTGTAGGTTTCAGTGGGGCTCTTAATGCATTTTTTGAATTTTTTGGAGGATTATTTCTTTTATTTAAACTGTAATGACCCTTCACTCATGGTTAGTAGCTGAAAGTATTAAAAGATGAACACTGACTGAGCTTGTAGAATTTATAGGAAAAACAGTAATTCAAGAAAGTCAGAGAAGGCCAAAAAGAATGCAACATTGAGACCACCACCATTTAGATATAAAGTGATTTCCTTCTATAAATATTGCTGCATGTATGAGAATATTTGATATGTGAATATAGTAGGTACATCCAAGACACTTGATAAATGTGTGTGCAGAAAAGAATTATATACATGTACATACATATCTAATACAAGGATGAGAAAAACAGGTGGAATAAAATGCTAATTAAAAACAATTCTGAAGAAATAATTCTAAAAAAAAATATAGACAGGTATTTTATATCATAGTTCTTCCCTGTATTTTAAACACCTAAAGTATTAAAATTTTATTACACAGCTTTATTTGGGATCTAATTCATTTGCATTTATAGAGATATTTTATTTTTTTAGCTATCTCACATATAAAAGCAACTGACATTTTCGTTTTTTGTTTACTTTACCTAGTGTAAGAAAATGGTAAGTTGAATTATTCTCCCTTTATAATGTTCCGATAGCAAATGCTGTGAGTAAAAATAAATAAATAAAGTAGCCAGGTAACAAGATCAGTGTCCCAGAGGAAACTTTTATTTTATTTACTTTTTTTTTTTAAGATGGAATCTCACTCTGTTGCCCAGGCTGGAGTGCAGTGGCACAATCTCAGCTCATTGCACCCACTGCCTCCTGAGTTCAAGTGATTCTCCTGCCTCAGCCTCCTGAGGGGCTGCGATTACAGGCATGTGCCACCATGCCCAGCTAATTTTTTGTATTCTTAGTAGAGACAGGGTATCACCACATTGGAAAGACTGGTCTCTAACTCCTGATCTCTAGTGGTCTGCCTGGCTCAGTCTCCCAAAGTGTTGGGATTACAAACATGAGCCACTGTGCTCAGCACCCCCAAAGGAAATAATTTCAGAAATAAAAGCTTGTTCTAGTGTGGACTCTGGCAATGTCGGTTACATTTTCCTTGGGCAATTTATGTGACCATTCTAGGTGCTTTTTCTTCACTTTCTCCTTCCAGGCTTGAGCGTCCTTTATCCCTGATGTGGCAATCAGAGGGTTCTTTCACATGGTGGGTACCCTTGCCCACATATGGTCTTCTTGCTCCTATGTTCCACGACAAATAATGCTTTTGTCCCTGATGTTAAAGGCCCGATACGTTCCCTGTGTCTCCCCCAAACCCAGGGTGTAGATTTTCCTTAAATTCCTTTCTTTTCTCTTAATGTTTAATTCCCAAGCCATGTTTAAGTAAGTTTCCTTATCTAGCTATTGTGCCAGGTGTAGTCCACACCAGAGTCTGGACTGTCTTGAGTCCAATGGTGCAAGCTTCTTCAAGTGAGGGTGCTGTGTCACTGTTTTTGTATGAAACCCAGACTCTTCATGTGTCAATTCAATGTGAGCAGTGTTTAAATCAAAGGGCACATGTTTTACTCTATGAATATTTTTAACGTTTTATGTGTACATATATGTTTGCAAAACAGATATGTTGCCAATATTTAAATATTAAAACATTTCAAGTAAAAATACCGATTTGCATTTTCTTCTTGAGGACTCAGAAAGCCTTGGAAGTGCTTGGCTTGCATTTCCACATGACAGATATTGGCTAGAAAATTTACTCATTGTGTGCACCCTGCAGTTTCTCCCTCAGAAATTTCTTCTTTCTTACCTGAGGCACACAGTAGCTTATGAAGAAAGGAAATTTGGAAACCCTGTTTTAAAGCGAAGGTGGATTTTGCTTATCACCTTCATGCTGTTAGTTGACTGCTTCCAGATTTTCTACAGATTATGATTGTGGAGATGAGGGCAGGAGGCATGTTAGGAATTGATTGTTTGATGATAGCTCACCCTGACTTTCATGCTGTTAAATGCGTTGCTCAATACCCAGCAGAGGAAAGAGTTCAGGAGCTGTACACTAAAAAAGGACTGAAATAATTGTGCAAATTTTTAGTGATAGTCTGGAAAGAAATGGATTTTTACATTGTCAAATTTAACTGAAAGCCCTTCTATTCAAGTGTAGTTTACAGACAACTTAGCATTAATATTTGAGAGAGAGAGAGAGAGAGAGAGAGAGAGAGAGAGAGAGTGTGTGCGTGTGTATGTGTTTTAGAGATAGAGTCTTGTTCTGTCATTCAGGCTGGAGTGCAATGGCACTATCATAGTTCACTGCAGCCTCCAATTCCTGGGCTCAAGTGCTTCTCCTGACTCAGCCTCTCAGGTAACTGGGGCTACAGGTTATTATTTTGATAATAATAAAAGAGATTGTGACTCTTAAAAATTAGATTCACTATTGATAACACTGAATCCAGGTCACATACTTAAGGAAAACCAAAGAGAGAGTTAAGGATTACAGGCAAATAAGAATGGGTAAAACAGAAAGCGTGGAGTATGTTGTGGGATTTTGTTGTTGCTGTTGTTTTTAATCTTAAATTACTAAACATCATATTGGAGATTAGCAAGGAAGCAAAAATGAGTTTGGAGTACTTCTTTTACAGTTAAGCTTTGACAGACTTATGATTCACACCTTGGAACACATACTATACAATCAAACCCTTGCTGAGATACTCTGCTGCCTGTTGGATAGATAGATGGGCCTGTAATGGAAACAAATGAATGTTTTGGTGATGTTTTCATACCAGAACAGACAGAGAAAATAAAATTCCATTAACTATTAAGCAGCATGCTGTTATCTCCCTGCTTTAGAGACAGATGTAAAAATCTCATGTTTCAGGGATTGCGTGGGGTTCCTGTGTGCTGGAGAAAGATACCCCAGAGTGGAGAAGCAAGCAATTTCTGTCTGTGATGCTCCTTCCAAAGGCCAGGGTACTCTGTTCCACTTTTGCTTACTTCTCACCTCTTCTCCTGCCTTGGTTTTGTGCACTCATTGCAACCACTTTTTTCTATGCTTGCTTTGCTTCAACATCTCAGTTATAGAAACCAAATAATAAACCTACCTCTATCTTGTAATATGGAACAAAAATTATGCTGTTGTTTAAAAAAGTATTCATGAATGTTTGTAGAAGTCAAAATAGAAGCACATTTTAACTGGTCTGAGAGCTCCTTTTCTTTCTCTCTTTTGAAGAGAATGTAATTGTGAAACCAATTCACCAGAGATGTGTGATTCAATACAGATCATACCGAGGCCCAGTTAAAATTTAGCTTTACCTTAATCTTAAGAAGGCAACCATTATAGACACTTAAAAATAATGAAGCTACATTGTTAAAAGAAAAAAAAAAGTTCTGTAGTTTAGAGTTTTTATTTTTTCAGTTTGGCTTCCTGACATTCTCAGCTTAGATGACTCATGAGGCATTTTGAGGATACATATAAAGTTGTAGACAGGATAACAAAATAGCTTTCCATAGTCAAAGTTTTTTAGAATTTTGGTCTTTTGACATCTTTTTGGTCCATATATTCACTGACTTGGGCGCTTCATATCCTTATAAATATAGAGTCCTCTATAAAATACATGATCGTGACAATAACAGCTTTATTCTTGTGCTAATTCGCCCAATCCTGGCTATACTTTTAAATGCTTTTTTTTATACATACACCTACACACCTATATAATGTCTTCATTGTTAGTCAAGAAGGAGTTCATTCTGCAGCCTGGGCAACATAGTGAGACCCTATCTCTGCAAAAAATAAAAAAATAAAAATAGCCAGCTACTCAGGAGGCTAAGACAGGAGGATCACTTGAGCCCTGGAGGTCGAGGTTACAGTGAGCTGTGATTCCAACACTGCACTCCAGCCTGGGCAACAGAATGACACTATGTCAATCAGCAATATCTGATTTAACATATTATTTAATGAATTACCCATAGATAGCCCCAAATCTGTTTATTCTGCCTTAAGACATTTTTGGTGCATTGATTCTTTTCTTTTACTTTCCTGTTTCTTTCTTTATTGGAGATGGTCCCATTCCCATTTTTGTCTCTATAAAACTGATAATAAAGAGAGTAATCATATCTCCAATGAATCTTTTCTGAATCTGTAAAAATATATTCTAAGAGTTCGTATCATTTATATAGTTTTTCATATAGTCTCAATTTATCCTAATTTTTTAATTGTAAATATTAGAAATGTCTACATATTCAGACTGTGGATTCATTTAGATTCAAATTTAAGAACTGTGACCTTGAGATGACCCCTAAGAACAGAAGTTTTTCATTGTAGTTTCAACCAGAATGGTGAAATTGTTGCCAAATTTAGTTAGATATTAATCAATGATGATATCGGCAAATGCATATTTAGCCATGCATTTTTTTGTTTTTCTCTAGATTTTATATCTATAAGACTGCTTATAAACAAGGATTTTCTAAAACTATAAAAAACAAATATACAATCAAGTTTCTTAGGAAAACAAAGAGTAAGAGGAGAATTTCTGTTTCCAAAATTATAGGCAGCCCTAAATGCATTCATGGTGTGCCTGTATGTGTGATAAGATTGCAGCATCTAACATCAGTTAGATTCGCTGAGAATCTGTTCCTTTCAACATCAAATAGCCATCTTCAGAACCAGGAACTCTCTTGATTCTTCTATTCGTTCAGTAACACTAAACCGATGTTATTTTTTGGTTTCCTATGTCTCTTTTCTAATACTTTTGGCTCCCTCTCTAGTCTTTTATCTCCTTCCCATGGTTTTGTCCATGAAACCAGAAGATCTTACTGCCTTTCCTCCCTGTATGAAATTCAGATCTAACATGTAGCAACCTGCTTTTTCTTTTCCAGATTCCTGTCTTGGTCACACAGATAAGTTCAACCAATCACCCAGTGAAAGTCGGACTGTCCGATGCATTTGTCGTTGTTCACAGGATCCAACAAATTCCCAGTAAGTAGAAGAAGGGCAGTCACAATGAGTGAGCCTCTGTGGGGTAAATTTAAAGGAGATTGATCTGAAGAAGATGTACCTGAAGAAAAAAAAAAAAAAACCCCAGCTAATTGATTAGCTGATTGATGCTTGTTAATTCTCTTGTTTGGGTTATAATTCCTGTTGGACTATCTCTGTCATCCTTGAACTAACTCAGGTGAAGAGAAATTAAATAGCCAAGCCAAGAATGTGTAGTTTTGGATTTTTTTTCTTTCTTTCTTTCTTTTGATTTGGGGTCTTAGTCTGTCACCCAGGCTGGAGTGCAGTGGTGCAGTCACAGTGCACAGTGGTGCAGCCTTGACCTTTCAGGTTCAAATGATCCTCCTATCACAGCATCCTCAGTAGCTGGGACCACAGGCATGCACCACCATGCTCAGCTAATTTTTTAAATTATTATTATTGGAATAAATGAGGTCTTGCTATGTTGCCCGGCCTGGTTTTGAACTCCCTAGTTCAAGTGGTCCTCCTGCCTAGGTCTCCCAAAGGGCTGGGATACAGGCCTGAGCCACCATGCCTAGCTAGATGCCTTGGGATAGTTGGCTTGGCTAAGCAGATACAGTTCTTATATTAATAAGAATGACATAGGACAGTGACAAATTATTTGATTGATAGGCATATGACTTTTCATATATGTTTGTCTTAAGTTTCTGAGCAAAACCACAGCGTTGTGCTATCTTACATTTAATGTATTTGTGTAAAACTGTTTGAGAGTCTAAAGGAAGATGAAAGAAAAAGTACGAATTTAGGTAAATAAAAATCTGGGTGGAGCTGTACCTACCACCAGAGAAGATATGTATTTTCTTTAAATTATGTTTGCCTATCTAGTCTGGTTTACATTTTGTAGAATACAAAGGGATGTGTTACTCTGGACAACTGTTTGTTGTATTAGAAACTAAAATGCTAACTGCATTAGCCATTCTGATCCTACGAAGAGGCATCTGTTGAAAGCTTCTGTTTTTTGAATCTTCTTCACTCCAAAAGCAGTCCTGAGAGATACTTTGCTGTGGAAGTACTTGGAGTTGGGGTCAGGGGTGTTTGTGTCCTATGTGTTCTTATTTAAAGAAATGGGAGATAGGAAAATATATCTCAGGATGAGATCATTTTTCTTTTGTGTTGAAAGTTCTTTTTCTTTTTTTATTTCATTAGAATGGTAATTTATCACATGCACATGCTCTTTGGTCATGACTTGAGGTGATTCTACTGAATTATGTCAACTCTCAAATATAGACAGCCATTGGAGTGAAAGCTATACTTTTTAAAGCAATGGATTAGCAGAAACATTATAAGGTTTATCTTACAACTGTAAGATATCTTAAAACTGGTTATTTTAAAACTGAATGACATTCATACATGATGGTACTGCTTGGTGAAGGGCATGGGCTTTCTCCTTGTTAGCTGAGAATTTGTGGGAGGCAATATTCAAGAGAATTGTTAAATTAAAGCAGATTTTCCAGAAACTAAATTGTACTGTGAACAAAGCAAGGATGTATTAGTATGTGTAGGCAACATAAAGGCATCCTGACAAGCTCTTAAACAAGAGGCCGAACCCTGGGACAGCTGAAGTTGGCTTCTGTTTGAGGACGGCTGTTCTCACATTCTTTCTTTCAGAGTTCTTAAATCAAGCATGGCTTGAGTCAATTATTTCACGAGTGAAAGGACATACTAGTTTTAGTTTATTGCTTGGTTCTTTTTTTATTGCTGAAAAAAAAAATATTTGCAGCTTGCTCAGCAGGGCTTTCAGTCCATATTGTTCTTCTGGTATATTATTGCTTAAAGAAAAACACCAACCAAAATATAAGTTTTTTTTACAAATGTATTTTAATATGCAAGTATTATATTGGTATATTCCCTATTATAAAATTGTCGTTAGCTATCAGGGCCCTAAAGTGTAATTGTTCATGCCTTGTTGTGCTACAAAAGGATAACTATTATGTGTTGGGGGAAAAATATTTTCAAATATAAATCTCAGTGAATAAATTGGCAAAATTCATATGAATTTTCAGACCAGATTATGTCTAAAGTTTGGGACTCAACAGTTATCTAAAATAACTCAAACTTAGAGTTCAGAGAAAAGCTTCCCTCATACAATTTGCATACTGGAATAGCAATCACATGTCCTGTTATCCTTACTGTTCCAACCTGAGAAAATTAACCAAGAAGGAATGGAATATTTGGGTCTCTAGTTCTGCCGTTGCCACTGTTAGATGGGACCATATTTATGCAAGAAAATTCGAATGGCTATGTTCTACTTAAAAATCATTTTGGGAACAAAAAATTTTATCTCCTTAAAAGTATCTCCCACATTTATAAAGCATAACTGTGTCTGTTACATGAGATTCTGTATAAAAGAGATATATGGTTGCATTGCATTCTCAGCTAACAAAAAGCACATCTTTATGCCAGAGATTAGGATAACCCAAGATTAACACAATACAAATTATACAAATATATTTCTTTTGTGAGAAATAAGTTGATTCCTACAGATCTGTGTTACTTATTCAACAATCAGAATTTAGACCAATGTAAGTTTTTTTTCAAAATTCAGTTCCCTTATTTAGCAACACTCACTGTTAAGAATTGTCTTCGTAGGAAATTTAAATACTTTGCCTCTGTTACCTTCCCCTCCCCCCACCACAAGAAGATTTAGGGAACAAATGATTATTATTCTAAGTAACGAGTAGTTTCATTTCTTCTGTATTCCAAGGTGTGTTACATAGAACCTTGTTCTCATAAGATCAGTTGTCTATTCTTTTGATCATTTTGGTTACATAGGTTGTAGAACCTTTGGCTTCATGTAGCCATGGAAACATGGGAATGTGAGCTCAAGCCTGGAAAATAGTTTTTCCCAGTAGATCACCATTACTGTACCCTTGTTATCAGATTTGGTGAAGATTTGGTAAAGCATTCAAAAATCTGTAAAGCAATTTTAATTTATTTATTATTAAATGTCTCCCCATTCATTCTTCCTAACATCAACAACAACAACAAAACACTTGTTTTTCAGTTTTTAAAGACCTCCAAATAGTTTCAATGTATTTCAATAATTTTAATGTAACTTTCAAGCATAATTAATTAAAGTAGCTTTTTTTCTTTCAAAAAGGATCAGGTGAGCTGATAGTTTAACTATCAAAGACAATTCAGGCATTGTTAGTAAATTGATAAATCCTTCTGAGTTTACAAAAGAAATACCTTTATCCCATCAAAAAGAGAGAAAAAAGTCTATGGTAAAACAAAGGCTTATGTTAAAAGAAGGCGGCAATTACAAGTAAAGAAAGTATAAGGAATTTGATTATTGGTCATGAAATGTTAAACATTTTATTTAACTCATATAACTTTTTTTCTATATGAAAGGAACATTTCAGTACCTAAAATGCAATGTGAATACACCATGCATTCAGCGATACTGACTTAGATGTCACTGCCAAGCCCCGGTGCCCATCAGAGTGGAACCACTGATTTTCACTAAGAAATACATTGACAGTGTGTCTCTGGTACTCCAAAGCTTTCTGACTATATCGTTGTGTGTTATTTTATGTCTCCTAATAAGACTTGTGTCTGTCTGTCTGTTTGTCCATCTGTATGTCTCTAAATCACTGTTTTTCATAAAATGTATTTGTAAAACTTTAGAAACAGAGAGAACCATAGAGATCAGCTAATTCAGTATCCACAGGTACAGCTATGAAAAACTGATCTAAGTACAGCACTGACTTTGTTCATTTCAGAAATAAGAACATAAAAATATACTTATGATTAGAAGGATAGCACATTATAATTCTGAGTAATTTATAAATTAACAGGAAACTCAAAGATGAAAATTTAAATTACCTAGAAATCTACTACTGAGAAATAGCAATAAATGTTTTCACGTATCTGTTTCCGACTATTTATTTGTAATATGCACATATATGAACATACATACATAGTAAGAAAATTGGCATTGTGTTTTGTAAATAATTTTGCCCCCTGTTTTCACCTTCATACATAAAACATACCTTTTCTACACTGTTAATATATGTCTAAAATGTAGTCATTAATGGCTAGAACAAATTTATTTGTTATAGAATTTATGTAACCTGTCACTAAAGAGGTTGGTTACATAGTTTGCATCTCATATTAATTGTCAGTAAAATGGTGCTGAACATCCTTGTTTTTAAATTTGTACATGTCTCTGATTCTCAGAAAGTGAATCTGTGAATGCTGAATGTTAATATCGTTTTGAATGTGTTTTGACAAATGCTTTCTATCAAGGGTTGTACCACTTTACTACCCATCACCATTATATTAAAAGTATCCCATTTCCCCAAGTGCTTTCTATTATTAATTTTTAGCTTTGCAAATTTCATAAGCACAAAATGGTACTTCATTGTTGCTCTAATTGTCTTTTGATTACCAGAAAGTTTTAACTTTGTCATATATCCGTGTGTCATTTGTAATTTCCATAATTTCTTTTTAAATTGCTCTATTAAGTAATTCTTTCTCAGCTTCAGCTTATGTCCTTCCAAATCCTCACACACAGAGATCTTGCTGGACACGTGCACTCTCCCTAGTGCCACTCGCACTTGTTTGTTTCTCCCTCCCCCAGCATAGCATTTTGGATTTCAATGTTAATCTCCGGCGTACTTACTTACCCCATCAGGCCTCACTGTTTCTCTGCCTTCCAAGCTTAACGAGCCTAATGTTTCCAGCAAGAAACTCGGAAAATCCGCTCATGCCTTGTGGTTCTTTAATTTGCAAAAGTTAAGGCCATGCCATTTACGTAAAGAGAAAGTTACGTTAACACACACATGCAGGGCCTTGCACTGGAAACCAATCTGGAAAGCAGCTGACCTCACTTAAAATCGTTCTACTCCAAGTTATGACAATGACTATACTGAATCCCTTAGAATATTCCTTATTTTTCTCAGTCACAGTACATTACTTGGTACTTTCTTAATGTCAAGCCTCTTTTCCTCAGGATCTGCTGTTTCAAATTTATGGACATTATTCGTGCTATAATGCACATTTGCTTTGCTGGTTATGATTCATGGCTCCATAAGAAACATTTAGCATTTTCAGAAATAAAACTGACAATTAACTAGTAAAAATACTGCAAAGTGTCAGAAAACAACACTTTGGGCTCAGAAAACAATATCCCAAAATGAAAGCCTCAGAGGCAGCCTCCGAAGCAAATATTTTTCCTTTTCTTTTTAAAATGTGTATAAATTTAAGGGATACCAGTGCAGTACCCCTTATAAAACTACAAAGTGTCATTGAACACTTTAAGGAACATTTTTATGTATATATTTTGCCATGTATGGTCTCTTTATAAGCTTAAAGATCATACAACACTTTTTTCTTTATTTTGGATGGAGTCTCACTCTATCATCCAGGCTGGAGTGCAGTGGTGCGCTATCGGCTCACTGCAACCTCCACCTCCTGGGTTCAAGAGCTTCTCCTGCCTCATCCTCCTGAGTAGCTGGAATTACAGGCATGTGCCACCACATCTGGCTAATTTTTGTATTTTTAGTAGAGACGGGGTTTCACTATGTTGTCCAGAAGGATCTTGAACTCCTGACCTCAAGTGATCCTTCTGCTTCAGCCTCCCAAAGTGCTGGGATTACTGGTGCGAGCCACCTTACCTGGCCCAGACAGCAATATTTTAAAATTATTTTTAGACACTGAATAAAATAACCTTAACAAGTGAAAGCACAGCTTTGCCCATGAACTATGCAAACTATCTTAAGCTTTAATTTAAAATAATAATAATAGCATAGACCAGTATGCTATTCAGAAATTCCTGTGCTGGTGGAAATGTTGTGCATCCGAATTATATAGCATGAACTCACTAGCCACATGTGACTACTAGGAACCTGAAATATGACTAATGAGCCTGAGAAATTGAATGTTTCACTGAATTTACTTCCTTAATTGTATGCTAAATAGCCATATGGGCCTAGTGGCTATCATGTTGGATAAGGGTAACAATAGACCATATCCACATATTTAAATAAAATATTAAATGCCAAGTATAATACTTACATAAACATTATTTTTATTTCTTCTTTGCTTTTAAAAATATCTTATAATATTAGATATGAATTTTCAAATATGTGTATTTATTAAATTTTCAAACATAACCATTACAACTAATTTTTCCCATAGAAAACAATTTGCCATTTTGATTTAGTGGTAGGAAACATTCCCTACAAATATGTAGCAGCTATAATAAAAATATGTGTTCAAAACTTATGAAAAATATAAATAATCTTGGAAAAACTTGAACTTATTTTATTTTATAAAATTTTATAGAACCCAGTTCAAGGCCTTTCAGAGGAATGGGGCCAGATTTGTTGTTTTTGAAATTGTGGTCTTCTCATTCATTTAAAAACAGATCAATCTACAGATGTCCAGTAAATTGTGTCATCTTACTTTTTCTCACCTCAAAATGGAAAACCCTTCAAAATTATTTATTTTCTGAAAGATAAAATTGCTTCTCGTTACAGCACAATTTTGTTGGGTGCTTACATTCTCATGTATGCACTAGCTCACCAAAGGCTCAACAAAAGCAGAAACAAATAGAAATCCTGAGGTTTTCTCATAAAATAACTATTCATAAAACACTTCCAAGCTAGAAAGCATTGTTTAAAATGTTATTTTATTAGTTTGATGCATACATTTCTAATTTAAGCTAGTTAACTGACCCTGACTTGATTTTTAACGACAAGTAAAAGAAATTTAAAATTTTCAGAAATCACTGATTAAACAATTTTTACATATTTGAGAATTTTTCTAAAAATTGTATGAACAAACAAGTGTTCTTCAGGGACTTGTGGTTAAGTTCTTTCATTTATTTCATTTTCTTTATTAACATTTAATCCTCCTATACAATACTTCTTAGAGAAAGTAAATTTGTAGCAATTCAGAGCTGTGTCTAGCTGGGAGCAGCGGCTCATGCCTGTCTCCCCAGCACTTTAGGAGGCCAAGGTGGGAGGATCACTTGAGCCCACGAGTTCCAGACCAGCCTGGAATGAAGACATTGGAGACTTGGAAGGCTGGGAACAGGTAGAGGGTTGGGGGATGAGAAAGCACTTATTGGGTACAATGTACACTATTTGGGTGACAGAAGCACTAAAAGCACAGACTTCACTACTACACGATATATCCATGGAATAAAACTGCACTGGTACCCCTTAAATTTATACAAATTTTAAAAAGAAAAGGAAAAATATTTGCTTCAGAGGCTGCCTTTGAGGCTTTCATTTTGGGATATTGTTTTCTGAGCCCAAACACACCCAGTTCAATTTAATGAAGTCACGATCTCCTTTGTGCAAAAGAAAGAAGAAAAGAGATGTCATGGCAAATATGACTTGGCAAATATGTATCATGGCTTCTTCCTATGAGTCTCTGGAGCAGAGAGGCATGTCCCTCTGCAAAAACACTAGGTTCGAGACAAGCAGCCCTCAGCAAGTGGAATCACGATCGATGTTGTCACAGGCCTGCATTTCTACCTGCCACACTGGCCCACAGTAACACTGTGTGGACCATTTACTGTCTCACTCCTGGGTCTGGTTCTCTCTTTTTTCCTCGATTTTTTTCTTTTATTGGTGCATAATACTTTATATATGCGGGACATGTGAGTATGTGTTACATGCATAGACTATGTAAGGATCAGATCAGGGTATTTGGAGTATTCATCACTTGAGTGTTTTATCAGTTAATGGCTTGGGAACATTTCAAGCCCAGGGCAAAGTAATTATCAAAGGAAGGCAGGAAATGCAGCTGGTTCAATCCACTAGTAAAGTATACGTGGGAGAAAAAGAAATGTGAAGGTTGTTTTAGGTCCAATTTTTTATTTCCTCTCTGCTTACTCAAGTAATTTAGGAACTCTGGCCATTTAAGTTTTACCAGTGTCCTGAAACTTTTTGCAAGGAGTGAGGGAATGTTGACAGAAAAAGGTTTCTATTAGTGCTTGATGCTTACCTAAGGTTTGTGTTTTATTGAATGCATAATGAATTATTATTTCAGAGAATTAGAACTACAGAGAGAATTTTTAAAAATGATTTCAGCAAATGCATTTTTTAGTCGTAGCTATTTATTTAACAACTCCAACTAGCTAATCCTGCTAATGCATTGCACTTTTTTGTGGGAAGCTTGTAACTACTATAATAGTGTCAATTTTATCTCAAGAATCTCTTTTTTACCTGAGTCTTCATGCTGGAAATGAATGTTGTGGTTGTACGATACAGACTATTTCCAGTAAAGAGTACTCAATACACGGTGCTTCTGCTGGACTTGATTTCAACTAGAAAATAAATAAGATACAACCCTATGGAGCCAGTCATTAAGCACTGACAACACATAAATAAGGAAATTTTAGCAAATCATTCACTTGACAATTCAGACACAGTATTATAATACTTATACAATATAAGAGTAAGCCAAGTTAGAAGATTCCTCATACATTCTCTGTGTGAATGTTAAGCTTTCAAGACGGGAAAATCAACTAGATCATGGCTAATCTTGCCTCAAGGTACTCATTAGTTTGTGTTCACTTCAGCTAGAGTGGATATTGATCAAAGAATATTCTTGGTGTTTCCATATGATCACATTGTCCCTCCTGCTGATACCAATCAGGCTTTCTAAAACATGCAATATTTGCAGTTTGCAACATATCACTTTCAGATTTTGATCACTGAGCTACATTTTCTTTCTCTCTGTCAATCTGCTCAGATTTAATTTTTCTTACTTTTTAAAAGCTACTAATGGATGAATATTGATCTATTAAAGTTGAATTACCAGCACGAATACTTTTGGCTTATTCTTGAAGAAGACATATGAGCGAAATATTTCTGGAATCAAATGAAAGCTTCTGGCATTGGCAGGGGCAACCAGAATTCTAATTACTTGTTTCTGACAGAGGTATCTTTGAAATACTACATAAATGACCATTTGGAAGCCGTTATTAATTGGCGGGTCATCAAACAAAAATCATTCTCATTAATTTGGGTTTTGTTAAATTCATCTCCTCCCAGTACTTAGAGGTCTCTAAGCAGGTAATAGAACTAGCATAGCAATAAAGGTCACTCTTTCTCCTTACTCCATATGCACAATCAATAACTCTCAGAAGCTTCTCAATTGTTGTCAGTGGTTGAGATTTTCAAAGTGTAATATGAAGTAAAAGGAATACTAGTATTTTAAACACCAACTAATATAACAGACACTGTGCAGACTTTAGCATGAAGACTTAAGAACCCCCATCCTAGTGATCTTATGGAAAGGCCATATTATTTATTTATTTATAAGAACTTAATTGTTTACCAAAGTACATGGGAAAGGAATGAATCCTATTTAGACACAGACAGAAGAGGAGCCATCTTTTTATTTGCTTTAAAAGCTAAAAGGAAAAGAAAAAATGTGATTTACTTGCTTCATGAAACGTTACTATGTACCATGAAACGGGCATTTTCTCTGATTTTTTATGAAGTTTACTTTTTGAAGAATGTATGTGCATCTTTCAGTTGTACCAAAAAAACAAAAAATCATTGGGTTAGAGTTCTTAAATAGTCTTAACTTCAACAGAGTTCTTACACAGTTCCAATCTGATACCCCTAAGATATTTTAAGCCAGTGACCCAGAGCTACTCCTAGTCCCCAAAGGGTTTGCCTCAACCCTTTCCCCAGCCATTCTGCAACAGAATTTCATCATGAATAATTAGAAGTGGATAAAGAGATTTGAGTAGAAAAAAGGAGAGATACTTGTAGGTTGTAAGTAAATGTTTGACAGCCTCTGCTGATTCTCAGAGGAGTAAATATCTTCCTTTTCTGAATACTTTTACTAAAAGGCAACTCACTATCATCTGGGCCACCACACTCCCTGCTCTAATTTTACAGGAGGTCATCATTGGGTCTAATTATTTCAATATAAATTTAACTTTCTTTAAGTGAAGAATGGAGAAAAATTGCTAGAAGCTTCATTCCAGGATTTTAGTGTGATTTCAGTACCTTTAGGTCTGTAGGGATTAGATTATTAAATGCAGCATATAACTTGCCATATTAAAGTTAGACAAAAATTGTATCTAATATGTATTGAACATTTTCAATGTGAAAAGGACTGTCTAGCAATATTCTTATGTCATTTTAATCCTCAAAGCAACGCAGTAATATAAGCACTATTATCCCTATTTTATAAACGAGGAAACTTAAGCACAGAATAGCTGGCAAAGGAACCCAAGGTCGCACAGATTTCTCATAGCAAAACTGAGGTTTGAACCAAGACAGAATGTTCCAGAGCACATATTATTAACCACTATGACATTAGTTCCCCAAATTGGATCTGCGATACTTTCAAAATAACTTATGGACAGGCACAGTGGCTCACACCTGTAATCCCAGCACTTTGGGAGACCAAAGTGATAGGATTTCTTGAGCCCAGGAATTCAAGATCAGCCTGGGCAACATAGGAAGACCCGGTTTCTACCAAAAAAGTTTTAACAAATTAACAGGGCAAAAGAGTACATGCCTGTAATCCCAGCACTTTGGGAGGCCAAAGCTGGAGGATCACTTGAGCTTAGGAGTTGAAGACCAGCCTGAGCAACATAGCCAGACCCTGTTTTTACAAAAAATAAGAAAAAAATTAGGTGGATATGGTGGCACATGCCTGTAGTCCCAGCTACTTGGGAGACTAAGGTGGGAAGATCACTTGAGCCCAGGAGATCCAGGATGCATTGAGCTGTGATTGCACCACTGCTTGCACAACACAGGGAAACCCTGCCTCAAAAATAAAAATAAGAATAGTTTGCAGCCTCAATAATTACTTATAGATTTGACATTATTCCAAAAATGCATTCTTATCACTATAGGCATTTCAAGAGTGGAATAAAATTCTGAAAACTTTATTTTTCCGCTTACACTGACCAAACCCAGGTGAGCACATTAGCATAAGGCTTAAAAGGAGATTTTAAGTATATGTACATATTTTGTTCTGGTTAGATGTTAAAATATGTTTGCTTATATTTATCTAATTTTAAATGATTAGAGTTCTTGTCAAAGTCTCCATCTATCTTCTTCCTCAGGGACATTGATGGATTTGCCAATGATTTATAAACTTCATTGTACAATATAAATGCTAATTAACCTTGCTTAGATATGATACTGTATATTTAATACGTTGCAATCTTTATTTTTAAAGTCATTTCAGTTCCTTTTTTCTTCCACCTTTATGGAGATATAATTGACAAATAAAAATCATATATATTTAAGATATACAGGGGGGTGATTTGTTATATTTATACATGCTGAAATGTTCTGCACAATCAAGTTAATTAACACATTTATATCACGTGTGTGTGTGTGTGTGTGTGTGTGTGTGTGTGTATCTGTGTGTGGTGAGAACAGCAAAAAAATCTATTATTTAATTTCAAGCACAATGCAATATTATTAACTATGATCACCAGGAAATATAAGAATGATTTTACTTCTGTTTTACTTTTTTTTTTATTACACTTTAAGTTCTGGGGTATGTGTGCAGAGCATGCAGGCTTGTTACATAGGTATACACATGCTGAAGAAGTTTACTGTAAACTTTTAAAGCAATCACATTGTTATTCTCCACTAACTTTATTTAGATTGTGAAACATTTCTAATTACCCATTTCTAAACACTTCAGCTTTAGTATGGAAGAAATGGTATCATCCTACCTTCTTGATTTCATGAGTGAAAATCTTTGAAAATATGTAAATCTATTCAAGAAATCTGTAGTATAGTCTGAGTGACAATGAGCTGACACCTTAAGAGGTAAGTGGGATATCTGAGACCTGATCAACACTTTCAACTTCGTTGATAGAAACACTTCTGGTTACTTGGCATGTGATTTTTACGTATTAATCAGTCTTCTCACAGGGTGAGGCTTAATTTTAAAACCACATCAGCCCACACATGTATAATTCTATATCCATTATTAAAATCCTGTTGTTTTGTACATGGGGAAATGTTAAAAGTTAATTTTTTTCCATTTTTGTTTTTCTAGATGTTCGAAGAAGAACAATTTATGAATACCACCGAGTAGAGCTACAAATGTCAAAAATTACCAACATTTCGGCTGTGGAGATGACCCCATTACCTAGTACGTGAATATGTAAACCTAGGTGGAAAACATGATTTGCAAATTTGATGATCTGATCTGTTTAATAGTTATAATAATCATATGAAATAATTACCATTACAATTGTGTTTGACATGCATGGGCATTTTGATCCTTAGTATTGGGGGACAGTGATGTTTATTTCGGCTGAGCAATCTCTTTCCCCCAAGTTGCCTGTTGGTCTTGATGAATTTGTACTTTCCTATTTCCTAGCATGCCTCCAGTTTAACAGATGTGGCCCCTGTGTGTCTTCTCAGATTGGCTTCAACTGCAGTTGGTGTAGTAAACTTCAAAGGTAAAAATAAAATAATAATAATAATAAAACTTAAAAAGACTTCCTGCTTCTCCTCTCCCACTGAATTTGAAGTGGATATCAACTGCATGGCATATGTATACATTAGCAGTATTTTGTGTATGAAAATTACCAAGAGCCTTTATAGTTAATAAGGTCAATATCTGGCCTATATTTATAATTTTCTGTGTGACTTAAAACACATGATGATTATAGAGCAGTTGGTGAGTCTTTAAACCAAAGATTTGGATTCATATTCTACAGAAAGCATGGCGTGAGATATCTTTTCATAGCAAGGGTGGTTTATAATAATCACATGAACATTCTTAATAAATTCCTACGCAACATCTCAAAGGTTGTTAGTCAAGATTGGAGATATAATCTGATACAAAAATAGAACACATGGTTTTGACCTCATGTTGTAACTAGCTGACCCTGAAATGTAAGCTGCATAATTTACTGGGGTCAAAGAGGTTTAACTAGAAGTGGCAAAGATGACTTTTCAGTTCCTAGAGTTTTTCAGAGACTGAATAATCATTTGTTGGAAATACAGGATGAAGCCTTGTGAATTTGTTTTGTTGCTTTCTCGACCATTTTGTGTGTATCAGTTGTGGTCTGGGTACTGGGAACACAGCAGTAAATAATACTGACGTGGTCCCTGCCCCCCGTGAAGTTTACAGTCTGCCTGAGAATAAGTCCTCTTCTCACCTTCAGTCTATGATAAATGTTTCCTCCCCCAGGACGAAAACCAAATAATCATGCTGTTAGTTTGTGTATGTTACACCTGAGTTTTTGGTTGTATAAGAGTCTGTCTTACTATCTTCTTGCTGTAGGATTTGCTATAATGATAAAGACATGCTCTAGGAATACTTTAAAACTTATTGAAGAATTTGAAAATGTCAGTATTTCTATCACAAGCTTTGGGAAACATTTTTAATTTACTAATCTTGGAGCAACTACTGCAGTATTATAGCTAGAACAATATTTATGATAACATCTGTATTGTTTTCAATTTAATGGGGCAATCCAGTAATTTCCTTTGTGAAGTGAATTCCAAATAATAAAAAAGCAAGCAGGCAGTTTGCATTTTTAAAAGGAGATTTTTAAGTTATATATCCAAAGTAGGAGAAACGGCTATAAAAGCAAGGGTTTATGGTTATTTATACTGATATTTTACTAAGTTTTTCATAAAGATTATGTACATATCAGAAGTTATTCAAAATCTGTTTAGATAATGACTTACAGGAATCTTAAGAGATGTCATTTTAATATGTATATTTAAGGAATTCTGAGCTCAGAAATGGAAGTGTCCAAAGGAACTAAACAGGAGGCACTGGTTTGAGCTGCATACCTACTTTCAGATGCATTTCAGTAAGATCCATTTCAGTGATCACCGTGTCCAAGTCTATGTGAGGTGCCTATGGGCTGTGTTTCTCTGCATCCTGGGCAAACTGCCATCATTCACATTTCCAGTAGGCCTTGCTGATGCTTGTTCATTTGTCTGTCTTCTTTGCTAGGAGGCTCTAAGTTTATTAAAGGCAGAGACCATATCCAATTTGTCCTTATATCTCCAGAGCCTAAGAACATACCTGGGACTGCAGGAAAAAAAAAAAAAGGTGAACAAATGAATATTAATTAGGTTCCAAATCAAGGAATCATACTTAAATTTGTCTGGCACAAAGGGTTTCCCAAGATGAGGGACTCGCAGTGCTAAAACTAGGAAAGTCCAGAAAAAACAAAAACAAAAACAAAAGCAATGACCATTCAGCCACCCTAACCAGAAGACAATTAGGATAACTTTTGACTTAAATTGTGTTAAGATAAATGAAGGCTTTGAAGATGCATCCAGAAATTTGCTTACCACTGACCATTTCACTTTTTAATATAAATTTTTGATGAAATGTATGTATAAAGTTTCAAACAAGCAATTTTGACAATCAAAACATATCTGCAAGTTGGAATCTCCTTCTACTGTTAATACTTTCAATTTATTGAGAGGTGTCTCTGCCAGATATTAAGCCAAGGAATTTTCAAATACCACACTTAACATTTTTACAGTGAGGGAAACTGACACTTTTAGGAGCTAAGCTACTTGTGCAGGGTCTAATAGCTCTTAAGCGGTAAGTGTGGAATCAAACCTCCATCTCTGTGACGCCCAGCTTTTGGTCTTGTTTTTTTTGTTTGTTTGTTTTTTTGTTTTTGTTTTGTTTTGTTTTGTTTTGTTTTTTCTGAGACGGAGTTTCGCTCCTGTTACCCAGGCTGGAGTGCAATGGCGCGATCTCGGCTCACCGCAACCTCCGCCTCCTGGGTTCAGGCAATTCTCCTGCCTCAGCCTCCTGAGTAGCTGGGACTACAGGCACGCGCCACCATGCCCAGCTAATTTTTTGTATTTTTAGTAGAGATGGGGTTTCACCATGTTGACCAGGATGGTCTCGATCTCTTGACCTCATGATCCACCCGCCTCGGCCTCCCAAAGTGCTGGGATTACAGGGTTGAGCCACCGCGCCCGGCTGGTCTTGTTTTTTTTTGACACCTGTTCTGTGTGACACTTGCCAGGCTGCAGGTGCATTAAGCAAGATAATTTTCATTGCTTTCTGAAAAATTGTAGACATATTACTGAAAAATAAATCTTTCCTAGTTGATGCCAAAAGAAAGTATCATGGTTTTGAAACTGGCATTAGAAGAATGAGAGGAAAATTGAATAAATTCTAAGACTTTTGCGTATTTTTGAAAGCATAGTTTCTTTAAGATTACTGGGGAAAAGAGAGTTGGTGAGGCATATGAATGAGAAAGAAATTCAACTAAGAACACTGCTAAAAAAAAACTATGAGTTTTCTGAATGTTACCATTTGGTGTTTTATTGAATACCAAACATTTATTTTAAATCTTGGCTTGATTTTTAATTCTTCAGCAACCCAGTTATATACATATCAAAACCTATTTAATTAATCAGTTTAACTATGCCTCATTGCATTTTTGTTCAACTTAATTTCCCCACTGCATTTTATTAATTTTTCCTTAGACCTGTAAGCTTCAAAACTCTTTGCTTTGCTGCCCAGAAGCATTTCCCCAGACTTTAGGGCTTTTATGAACAAATTCAACAAGAGAAGTCTTATCCTAAGCAGCACAAAAATTGCCCCTCTGATTCTTTTTCTCCCATTGTTCTTACTTTCTTCTTTGTGCTTAACTTATCCCTGAATGATGATCGGTTGGTGGTAATTGCTGAACTCTCAAGTTGGGCTTGCTCTAAAAAGATAATTTTAATTGGTTTATTTCATTTAATTCCCATTTTTCAAGGAGCAGAAACTAAGGCAAAATATTTGCAATGGCTTTCCCAAGCTGTTAGAGAATTTGAGTTATAGTAACGTGTAGAGATCCATAATTGCAAGTGCCTACTTAAATTACTTGGTCCATTTCTTTGAACTAAGAGTGCTTTTGTTTCCTCATTGCAAACTAAGAATAAATAATCAATCACTTTCAACTGTACCTATAGCTTCACTCATTCAACACAAATGTCTGAGTGTCGCTGATCAAGTCACTCACCAAGATTGCACATTCAGTAGTGAAAAAAGACAGACAAAATCACTTCCTTAGGAGAGCTTTCATTTTAGTATGGGGAGTCAGAGTTTAAGCAAATAGATACATAGAAAATAGAGTTAAGAGTGATGAGTGTTACAGTAAGAGAAATAAACAGGGCAATATAAGGGATAATATAACAAAATTGGTAACAACAGATGTTTGCTTCTTGGTATCATTTTTAAGTAAACTTGCTCTTGTAAAGAGAGCATGCTTTGATTAGCTTTTTTAGCTTTTTCTTTGAGTCAGAGTCTTGCTCTGTCACCCAGACTGGAGTGCGGTGGTGCGATCTTGGCTCACTGCAACCTCTGCTTCCCAGGTTCAAGTGATTCTCCTGCCTCAGCCTCCTGAGTAGCTGGGAATACAGGTGTATGCCACCGCGCCTGGCTAATTTTTTGTATTTTTAGTAAAGACAGGGTTTCACCTTGTTAGCCAGAATGGTCTTGATCTCCTGACCTCATGATCCGCCCACCTCAGCCTCCCAAAGTGCTAAGATTACAGGCATGAGCCACCGGGGCCAGCCACTTTGATTAGTTTTTAAATGAAAATGTATTTTTGCACTTAAAGTATTCATTCACTCATTTATTTACTTAACAATGTATTGAATGCCTAACACATATCCTTAGACTTGTAAGTGATCTAAACACTAAGATACTTAGAGCAATAATTAAGTATTAATCAAAGCTATAACTCTCATGGAGCTTGGAGTTTAGCTTAGTAGGCCAGAAAATTAATCAATTAATAATTGAGCAAAAGAAGTCAGATAGTAATGGGTTGTCTGCTGGATTTGAAAGACCCAGTAGTTGTTCTTGACTGGGTGGCCAGGAAAGGCTTTTTGGAAGGGGTAATAATTAAAGATCTGAATGATGAGTAGGCAGCTACAGCGAGATCAAAGCAAAGAGCATTGAAATGCCATTTGAATGGCCCATGCAGTGGCCCTCTGATGGGTCCCTGCTTGACCAGATGAGGAAAAGAAATAATGCATTGGGGGAATTCCAAACTGGTTTTGGAGTGAGAGTGACATCAGATAGACTCAGAAGGGTACCCAAGTGCTGGGACACAGATGGTTCTGTAAGCTAGGGTGAATTTTATTCTCAGAATATTGAAAAGCACTTAGATTTTATAACTTATGCAAAGAAGGGATGTGATTTTACCATATTTTACAAATAGAACTTTGGGGCCAGGCGTGGTGGTTCACACCTGTAATCCCAGCACTTTGGGAGGCCAAGGCAGGAGGATCACGAAGTCGAGAGATGTAGACCATCCTGACTAACATGGTGAAACGCCATCTCTACTAAAAATACAAAAATCAGCTGGGCTTGGTGGCGCATGCCTGAATTCCAGCTACTCAAGAGGCTGAGGCAGGAGAATCGCTTGAACCTGGGAGGTGGAGGTTGCCAGTGAGCCGAGATTGTGCCACTGCACTCCCGCCTGGCGAGAGAGCAAGACTCCATCTGAAAAAAAAAAAAGAGGAACATTGGCTGCTTCATGGAGAACAGAGTTTTTGTTTGTTTGTTTGGGGAGTGGTCCAGAATGAAAAGGAAGAGGCTAGTAGGGATCACGTGCGGTAGTCCACAGGAGTTATGATAGTAACTTGAACAAGGATGATGATTCTGAGGATCAGGAGAGATGAATCAATGCAAGGTGTTTTGGAAGGAAACAGATTATTTTTGCATGTCTGTGTGTGTGTGTGTGTGTGTGCATGCATGTGTCTGTGTTTAATCGAGTTTATTGAAGTATAATTTATATACAGTAAAATACATGTTTTAAGTGTATGAGGCAGCTTTGAAAAGTGTAAATTCCCATGTAACCATCACTGCATCAAAATATAGATTTCCTTCTTGTTGCCTTACAGCCAATTCCTCCTTACCACCACCACCTTATGTAGCAACCACTGATCTTATTTCTATCATCATACATTTATTCTGTCCAATCTATGCCAAAAATAAAGGGAATCAGACAGTATTTACAATTCTGAGTTTAGCTTTCTTTCACCCAACATAAATTTTTTTTGATTAATCTATACTGTACTATTTCAAATGTCAGAAATTTCATCCTCTTAATTGCTGAGTAGGTGAATACACAACAATTTGTTTACTATTTGCCCGCCGATGAAGATTTGGGTTGTTTTTAAAGGCTATTATGAGTGATGAAGAAACCCACTATGAATATTCATGTACAACTTTTTTTTTTTTTTTAACAGATTTTTTTTTCCCCTCTGGGTTGGGTGGTAAATGTATAACTTTATAAGGAACTATCAAATTGGTTTTCTGTAGTGGTTGGCTATTTTACATTTCTTTTTTAAAAATTTTTCTCTAAGTTCTGGGATACATGTACAGACATGCAGGTTTGTTATATAGGTATACATGCGCCATGGTGGTTTGCTGCACCCGTCTACCTGTCGTCTAGGTTTTAAGCCCTGAATGCATTAGCTGTTTGTCCTAATGCTTCTCCCTCCCTTGGTCCCCCACCTCGTGACAGGCCACGGTGTGTCCCTGAATCTGCGTGTTCTCACTGTTCAACTCCCCCTTGTGAGTGAGAATATGTAGTGTTTGGTTTTCAGAAATGGATTATTCACCAATGAATTAAAAGTGAAGTCGAGGGAAAAAGAAGAATCAAGGATACTTCTTAGATTTTTGTTTTAGCAACTTGCTGGATGTTGGCACTTGTTTGAGATGGGTAAGACAGCACAAGAAATAATGACTAGGATACAGAGAAATAAAGAGTTTGTTTTGGAACAAGAGAAGTCTGAGATGCCTATCAGACTTCAAGTAGAACTGTTAAGTAGATAGGGGATACGTGAGCCAGGAATTCCAAGAAAGGCTAGAGGTTCAGACTGGAGAGTCATTATCATATAGATAGTGTTTAAATTCATGGGACTGAATGAGATCAGCTATGGAGAGAGTATAAATTGAAAGCAGCTTAAGAGGTTTCAGAAACTAACCTTGTGGCATGGAATCATAAGGTATGATGCTAATTTTTCATTACATAGAATTATTTTAAGTATATTTGCATACATATATGTTTGCAAATAGAGAATACCGCTGAAAAGATTTGTAAGAAACTGACAACAATATTTGTAGCTTGGGAAAGAAGTGAACAGGGAGAGACATGAGGGTGTTACTGTTTATTACGGACTTTTTGTATATTTGAGTTTTTGCCACCTGAATTGGGAAACAGAAGGAGGAACCAGCAAAAGGAGAAAGAAATAACATAAGCTCTTCTAAGGAGTAGAAATGCACTCTTACTCATTTTAGCATCTTCCACAATACCCAACACAGTGTCTGGACAGATATTGATATGCTACACACACAGGTGGACTGAATTATGCAGATAATTGAGGCAGGGAATTTCTACTTCCCTGAGAATTCTAGTTGCTCCTTTTGGCCGTTACTATCCACTCAGTTTTATCAGTGTTAACCAAATTACCATAGAGAGAACTAAGCTGGCAAGTGGCATAAGATGTCAATATTCACAGTGAGGCATCTAACACTTAATCTTTTGGTGATAATCTCTTGGTGCCTCACCTTATATCTTCTTAGATCCAATCAAAGTTATAAGCTTGTTCCTGGTAAAAGCATGTGTATAAAAGTATTCAATGATTCCATCCATTAAAAGAATCAACAGAATAATCCCATCCTTATTATCAGTAAAGACATGTATTTACAGAATAGTAATATCACATAATTATTTGATAAAAAATATGAGATGATGAAAAAACGATGTTTTCTAATAACCTTTCTATGCTTTTTGAACTTTGCTATTTCTGTTGCATTTCCCTGAGTGTATTCTGGAACTGCTGTGTTTTTTTTTCCATTGAATGAGCTTAATTTCTTTGCGGTAATGAAAAGAGAAACAAAAAGAATCACCTATATTTCATAAATTAATTAATGTAAAAGCAGGTGTCAGTTTTATACTTGTTATATATATATGATGTAATACATATAAATTATATGAAATATATAAGTTATATAATGTTATGTAGTATATAAAAATTATATTATGGATAAAATTATGTATAAACTACATATAGTCTTACATAGCAAAATCTAAAAAATCAGGTATATTTCAAAAATTTTGAAAATGTATCAAGTCAGAAATGTTGGCTAATTGATTAATAATATGAAAATGTATTAGCAATGAAAATTAAGGGTAAAAGAAATCCTTCTTACATAGGGGCAGCTAATTTTTGCAAATAAAATGTACTCATGTCATATGCTCATTTAGCTTACAGAAATTAAACTAAGTTTAGAGAGAGACAGAGAGAGACACAAAACAAATTTAAGTAGTTCAACTGATGCAACCTTTCCTGAATCACTCATCTTTTGCTTCTGAATAAAAGTAACAGAGAGAGATGAATATGCCTTTCTCTTTTGGTTTTGTTTCTATGTACCCCTTTAAGTGTGTGTATTTGCGGCACTGAGTGTGACTTTAGTACTTTAAAAAAAAGCTATGGGTGTATCCTCTATAGGGACATAGACGAAGCTGGAAACAATCATTCTCAGCAAACTAACACAGGAACAGAAAACCAAACACCGCATGTTCTCATTCATAAGTGGATTCTCATAAGTGGGAACAGTGAGAACACATGGACACAGGGAAGGGAACAGTGACACACCATGGCTTGTCAGGGGGTTGGAGGCAAGAAGAGGGAGAGCATTAGGACAAATACCTAATGCGTTCGGGGCTTAAAATCTCAATGATGAGTTGATAGGTGCGGCAAAACCACCATGGCACATGAATACCTACATTAACAATCCTACACGTTCTGCAAATGTATCCCAGAACGTAAAGTAAAAAACGAGAACAAGAAAAGCAAAGCACACACACACACAAACCTGTGGGTATTTTCCATACCAGGAGGTTTTAAAAGTAAGCCAACAACTTTACGTAGGGTCAACCCCAGGCCTCACCGTCCATTATGGCATTACAGAAAAAACTGTGTGTATGAGTGTCAGGCACTCGAAGAATGTCATATCAAGGGAATTCCAAGCATATTTTGACTCCATATGAGTTTTGCCTACTTACTCACCGGAGAATCTAGCCCTCCAGCAAGGGGCAGCTTCCATGCTCATCCTTCGGGGAATGTATATAAAGCATTCTCTTGGTCTATTTTAGCTATAAGGATTTTAGGATTGAACGGAGAGAATCAGGGTACCACAATTATTGAATGACAAGCCAGATATTCTTGGAATATATAACCAAGAGTAAAATTTGTAAGTTAAAATAAATCAGTAGAGAGTCAGTGTAATTGTTCCTGTTCAAAGGTACCTTTTATATCCTAGAGACAAAGCATTTCTTTATAACCCTTTTGACATTATGATCTAAGTTCATATTCGAAGTTATTTTTAGACTATACATTTACATGATTGTTTCATATAAGGAAATTAGCTCACTTTAGTGATTAGTTTTGAAATTCATACCTAATAATCAAATAGAAAACCATGTAGGAAATCCAAGAGACCTGTTCCAAAATTAATTACAACTTTAGGTTTATTTTAGTGGATTGGGATAGGATAAGGTTTTGCTTACCAAGGCCCCTAATTTCAGATAGACATTTAGAACTCACCAAGCATTCAGAGTTTCACAAACTTTTACTATCTCGGTTCCCATATGCTGACATCCTTGTAAGTTGATACTACTACTTTTTACTTATCAGAATTACTGATTAGTAATATTCCAAGAGCTAAAAATGTGATGATTTTCATTATATACATACCAGCTTTAAAATAAAAAAATACAAATCTATTTATAATTTGCACAAAATTCATTTTTGTCTTTCATTAAAAAAAGTCATTGCTGAAATATCAGATTCAACAAAATCATTTGATTGAAAAATATTAATTGGAATACCTTATTGTCACACTGCCTAATCATCATAGACAGGAAGAGAGAGAACCATTGTCATTTCAAATTGAGGCCATCGAAGAAAGATTAAACTTTGTCTGCGGTTAGCGACAGTGCATAAATTGCCCATACATCTGAAACTGGTGACCACACCAGCCTAGGCCTAGACTGCAGGAGATTCTTTCTCTATAGTATATTATTTTTTTCTTTAACTTTTATTTTAGGTTAAGGAGTACACACACAGGTTTGTTATATAGGTAAACTCATGTCATGGGAGTTTGATGTACAGATTATTTTGTCACCAGGTACTAAGCCTACTAACCAATAGTTATTTTCTCTGATATTCTCCAACCTCCCACTCCTCATCCTTTGGTAGGCCCCCCTGTGTGTGTTGTTGTGTTCATGTGTTCTCAGATTTAGCTCCCACTTACAAATGAGAACATACAGTATTTGGTTTTCAGTTCCTGGGTTAGTCTGCGAAGTATAATGGCCTCCAGCTTCATCTATGTTCCTGCAAAGAACATGATCTTGTTCTTTTTTGATGGCTGTATAGTATTCCATCATGTATATGTACCACATTTTCTTTTTTTGGTCTCCCATTAATGGACATTTAAGTGGATTTCATGTCTTTGCTACTGTGAATAGTGCTGCCATGAATATACGTATGCATGTATCTTTATTATAGAAGAATTTATATTCCTTTGAGTATATACCCAGTAATAAGATTGTTGCATCCAATGGTTTATTCTTTATTAAGTGTATTAGGGCTTTCTGTGTCAGGCAGTACTCAGCTGCCAGGTACCCTAGGTTCAAGAGCGTTCAAGAATTAAAGAAGCATTCCTGAGTTACTAAAAAGATTCAAAAAAATCCCAAGAATACTACTGTGAAGGAAGCCATGTTTTATGACTTTAGGTGAGTTACACTGAAATGTCTGGTTGGATACCTAGTGGCACAGCCAGCAATAGCAAGCTCACCTTGAACAAAGCAATAAAGCCTGCTTACTCTATATCCTGGAATGGAAAATCCATCAGTCATCTAGATATATCCAATTCTGATATTCCTTAAAGCTGAACGAACCCAATTTCAGTAGTTCTCAAAGTTTCTTTTTTGTAGATCGTTTTCCGTGTATTATCTTTAATTGACACATCATAAGTATACACATTTATGGAGTAGAGTATATTTTAATACATGTATACAATGTGTAATGATCAAATCAGTATAATTAGCATATCAATCACCTCAAACATTTATTATGTCTTGGTGTCAGGAACCTGTCAAATCTGTTCATCTAGCTATTTGAAAATATACAATAAATTTTATATTAATTCCTAGCACAAAATTTCCTTCAAAACTTTGCAGGTCTTCTTCATGGGTAAGACTGCATCTCTGACTCAAAACTGGACAGAAAATAAATATTTTAGCATTTAGAAAAATCATCAAAACCTTAAATAGGATGTTCCTATTAAGAAATAAAGGTAGTCATATTTTCACTTTTCTGGGGGATAGCTTTTAACAAAAGTGAAAAATCAGAAACAATCCTGTTGACATTTAAATAATTTTCTTACATAAATATTAAAAGAGCTGGCTTGAGTATGAACATGTGTTTTAAATGTCTTTCTATATTTTAACATCACATTCTCCACAAAACAAATAACTAAACTGTAAACTACATTTGTAAAATATTCTCATTTACCATCATATTAGCCTTTTCAATAGAAAACTGTTAATCTAAGGTTCTTTTTATATTCAATACTCAATTAAATATATATTAAGTATATATTTAGCCCAGGCGCAGTGGCTCATGCCTGTAATCCCAGCACTTTGGGAGGCTGAATGTAGTGGATCACCTGAGGTCAGGAGTTCGAGACCAGCCTGGCCAACATGGTAAAACCCCATCTCTACAAAAATACAGAAATCAGTCAGGCGTGGTGGCAGGTGCCTGTCTGATCCCAGCTACTCAGGAAGCTGAGGCAGGAGAATCACTTGAACCTGGGAGGCAGAGGTTGCAGTGAGCCTAGATCATGCTGTTGCATTCTAGCGTGGGGGACAAGAATGAGATTTGTCTCAAAAAATAAAATAATAATAAAGTGTATATATATATATATATATATATGCGTGCACACACACACACACACACAAACACACACACACACACACATACACATAATAGATGCTGTTTGTCCAATGATAATAAAAGAATATTCAACTGGTTGCCCCTCCAATTCCTATGACTGTAAATAAATGTGAATATTATTAAATATATACTAAATAAATATTTAACATATGTTACTAAATATATATTAAAATAGTTAGAAGTTAATTGCCCAAAAATAGAACACTAGAACTTATTCCTTCTATCTGGCTGTACTTTGTATTCATTAACAAATTTTTTGGTATCTCCCCTTCCTCCATCCTTTTTTACCTCTAGTAACCATTATTCTGTTCTCTACTTCTATGAGATCAACATTTTTAGCTTGCACGTGCCTGAGAACATGCAGTACCCATCTTTCTGTGCCTGGCTTATTTCACAGCATAATATGAATATTAATACAGTTCAGAATTGTCACAGAATTTTGTCAGGATGCAGATTACTCTACAGCTCACTAAAGATTCATATTCAGTAGGTCCAAAGCAGATCCCAGGGATTCAGCTTTTTAATAAGCCTTTCTGGAGAATGCTGAGGTAGTCTAGGGTGAGGGCAGTAGAAAGGCTGATCTTGTATGTCTGAGCTACTGGGCCTGGAAGACTGCAGAGATTCTGCCTAAGTTGTGTAGAGGCATTTATTCATTCTTAATTTGGAATTGAGAAATATTATAGAAAAAAATCTGCAGATATATTTGTTATTGAAATATACTAAGGGCTAATGAAATTGAGCCTGATAAAAGAAAGCAAGAGGCTTTTGAGTAAGTGTAGTATTTATAATAAGTAAATAAAAAGATTTTAGAATGTTGTGAACTACTTAAAAATAGTGGAACTTTCTTTAGTTCTGAGTTTATATTAAATTATTGCTATCCAAGTGGTAATGAGTGTTTTAAAGAAATTTAAGGAGCTTCTAAAAATGCCATACATCTAAGATGGTTGTTTTTAACTTGGAATGCTATAAGAGATAAATTGAATTTTGAATCTATTTTAGTACAAGACCCTTTATAATCAGTTTTTTTTTTAATTTTAATAAAGAATATTAGCATTTCTATTAAACACCTTGTTCTAAAATATAACATAAACAAGATTGTCTTTTTAGAATGCAAAGTAAAACTTTATTTTTGCCTCCTTTAAGCCTTCCAAACCTAAGTTTAACAAAAGTGTACTAATTATTTTTGTGTGGATCAATTATCACAATATAGGGAGGTATTATGTTATTTTATCCATAATGTGAAAGCATTTTGAAATATATTTTGATGTAAAGAATCCTTTTGGAAAATGTATAAGGTACTAGTAACAGGGCTTCCCTTTGGAGAAACTGTCATGGATTAGAAACTGGCATAAAGAGAAATACCTATTACCATTTCATCATAATCAAATCTTTGAAAGCTTTGAATTTTTACCACATGCACATATTATCTATAATAAAACTGATCGATAAACAAAGGAACACACATTTTAAAAGAAAGGAGGGAAATAGATATTAAAGTTTATTCGGACAATTTGGGTATTCAGAAAAATTCAAAAAAACTTTTTAGAAGCAGAAAAATATCAATGCTGAGTCTATAGACTAGCCAACTTTCCTCTGGAAAGATAGCACTTGACTTACTAGATGATGGATATAACATGCATGCAATTCTTGTCTTTTTTCAAAATACTAATAGTATTGAACTCTGTATATTTATAATTACATTTCTAGCATCTTCTACCTATTCATCTATTTTGCATTTTGGTCTCTCTCTTTTTCTGGCCACTGAGCCATCTGCCAGTCTTTCATGAGGGACGTGAATAAAGAGTAGAAACCAGTTTTCTTTTTTTCCAAACTCTAAAGAAATAGGTGCTTAAGCCAAGTCTCCTAATAACTAAGTCCCACCTGAAATATGAAGGCATTCTCTTACGTCATCTTTGATTTTCCAGTTAGCAAATGCAATGTGTGCTTCCCATCTGAGTACCGTTTGGCAAACTGGAGATAAAGTCTGGAGAATTATTTAGCATCACATGTGGTTATAATTGCTTTTTCAAAATGATCCAAGTGATTTTAAAGTTTTGTTTATGTGTTAACCAACTGTGGTGGCTGCACTTTATATGGATATAATGTAGAAAGGCTAGACTTCAACAAATTCAATCTAACAAACATATACGGAGTATCTAAAAATGGAGCATTTAGTGAAAATTATATATTCCATTGTTTTAGCTTGCTTGCACTCATAAAATGAGTTCCCCCTGGAAATAATTAGAAGTTAATTGTCCAAAAATAAAATTGCATTTGTTCACTTTTAAAACAGTAGGTGCTAAATTGGTATGGAAAAAATTATGATCCTTAGAGAACAAGAAAATAAAAATTTAAAAACAAAAGACAAAGCTCACAGTAGGCATGTGTTAAAAATTGAGTATTGAATATAAAATGAACCTTAGATTAACAGTTTTCTATTGGAAAGGTTGGTATGATGGTAAATGAAGGCATTTTTAAAAAGTAGTTTATGGTTTAGTTATTTGTTTTATGGGGACTCTAATGTTAAAATATAGAAAAACATTTAAAATACATGTTCATACTCAAGCCAGCTTTTAATATTTATTGTAAGAATATTATTAAAATGTCACTGGGATTGTTTCTGATTTTTGACTTTTGTTAAAAGCTACCCCCAGAAAATGCAAATCTGACTATTTTATATTTCTTGATAGGAAGATCCTACTTAAGATTTTGACAATGTTTTCTAAATGCCTAAGAGTTTATGTTCTGTCCAGTTCTGAGTCGGAGATGCAGTCTTATCCATGAACAAGACCTGCAAAGACCTTTGAAGAAAATTAGGTGCTAGGAATTCTGTCATTCATGGAAAAGTACAAGAAATTCGGATGGATTATTCTGTGTTATTCTAAGCCAATGTGATCAAATTAATATATATTATTAGGCAAAACAAAGAAGATGATAATTCAGCAAAAAATAAGATTTATTGGTTGAACAAAGGTCAATATTCAAATTTTTCTTTCTGGGATATTATAGAAAGCAATTGGCAGATTCTGGATTAATGAGACTAATTTTTTTCTCCTTTCTAGAAAGCCGCTTTTACTTTTACCCTCAGTTCTTGAATTTTTTCTTCAATGACACTTCACAGTCAAGGAAGTACTATTCTTATTCTCTCCATGAATCACGACCTTGGCTGCAACACTTTCTAATGATAGGTTTTCTTAAAAATATACAGATTTTATATTTCTAAAATAATGTCTTCTGAGCACCAGAGAAGACCTCTGTATTGACCCATGCCCTCATCAGAATTATTCTATCCCTTCCCTGCACTCCACTAACACATAGGTTTCTTTTATCACTGCTCAGATTGCCTGCTGCTTTTGCTGATTTTAAATCACAGGAGCTTTCTAAGAAAGGACAGGAGAGTTATTTTAAGGGTAGGCCTGCCTGATACCTAGAGATGCTTAAAATATTTATAATAGCTACCTTTTATTTTGTATTTACTATGTGCCGCAAAGCCCATGAAAGGCTTTACTGCCACTAAATTCTATTATTTGTTCTCAAACCTTATAATTGCATGCAGAGTTGAGAGTTAGGTCCCTGTTTTATAAATTAGGTAAATGAGAATTAGGAAGGTAATAAAACTTACCCAAGGTTATGAAACTAGGAATTGGTGGAGGCAGGATTTAAAGTAATTTTTTTGTAGGCTGGATGGATGTTAGGAGAAATGAAAAAGTAAAGGCTATGGTTGAAATTTTTGCTACAGGTAGACTTACCAAGTATGTGCATAGACTGGCTAAGCAATCCTAAGCCGTGGTGTCCATCAGGAAAGAGGAAAAAGCCCTTCCTGGCCTACTCTGAAGGTTTTATTAGCTTAGTTACACTAACCTCCATTCAAAATTGTTCCAATGGCTTGTTATAAAAGATACATATAAAATTGCCTTTGAAAATAATTGAGGTTATTGCAAAGTGCATAACTGACAAGGTAGGGTCCTCAAAAAAAAAATTAAAACCACAGGCTGGACAAAGTAATAAAAATAGCACACAGAGAGTTATAAAAAAGATTTCTGAATAATTAATCAAAATGGCATGTACCAAGAATGGGGTTTAAAGAATTTGTTATTTTGCATGGGAAAGTTATTTTTATATCACTTTATCTGCAGCATTTTCTACTCATAGATCAGAAAGTGGAACATATATTTGTATTTCTATAGCACCCACATAGAGCCAGACACATGACCTACGAAAAGAGAATAATCTTTGATGTTATGTTTTAGAAAAAAATGGGCTGAAAATTCTTCAGACATTTAAGATTTTAGTTTGAAAGCGTAAACCTACATGATCTAAAATAACAAAGTAGACAAGAATGCATTCATGATAGGAGATAAGCATACAAGAGAACTTGGTTAAAAAGACTGTCTGAAATGGAACACAGATTCTATAAAAAGACCAGTGTTGTCTGTGAAGGGTGAGAATCAGATTAATTCCCTGTACACCACATGGTTTAGGTTTTTTGTCCCAATGTCTCATTTAGCCAGTGGGTGCCTCCTTTCTCTTACAAACATATTGTGATTTGCCCTATAAATTATATGGTCTCCCTCCCTAGCACTATGCTGGTATTTCTGGTTGTCCTCCAGTCCCTGTTCTTGTCTAAGTTTTTATTTCATTTGGTACGTTCAGAACCTAAGGCAGAGCTAGCATTTCTATGGTAGTGCAATTATTCTCCATAATGGAATTCTTGTGACACAGACCGTATGGCCTGTAAGCCCAAAATATTCACTGCATCTGGCCTGTTACAGGACAAGTTTGCCAGATAAATGGAGGATATGTAACAAATGTATTGATTAATGGAAAAAAGGTAAATATGTAATCATAATAATCTAGTTTGAAAAAAATTATTGACTATCTGGTTTTACGGGGTTTAATGGGGTAAACAGTGATAGTATGGTATATAAACACTTTTAATGAGTATTACTTAAAGGAAACGGCAGAGAGCAAGTGAAGGACTAAGTTAGATTGATGCAACAGTGTTTGCAAATGAATGATAGAAATGATTTTGAAGTTGTTGAGGAAGGAGAGAGAACATGAGGATTCTACACTACATATGCATTCTACATATGCTTACATAGCTCTTGCTTTAAATATTTTTCTGTCTGGGTAAAAGGGGTGTGCTCTGAAATTCCAAGTCAGTTGCATTAAAAGCAAATTTTAAGAAAAAGCTGCAAGTCTAAGAATGCTTCTGTTAACATAAGATGACATTAACTCTATTTTATGAAGGAGAAAATTGCTTCACATCCAAATTCTTAAAATCCTTTTTTTTTTTTTTAGTGCTGTCTTTAATAAGACATAGAACATTGGTACACATGAGCTGCATAACACTCTAATGGAATTAGCATTTAGTAATTTGATATTTTATATGCCTGACAAATCTGATGTAGAAAAAGCAAGGAAATATGGAAGAATACTGTTTTATGACCAGAATCATGCTTTAAAGTGGAATGTGTCTACTAATTCTTTGTTGGCAATCTAATTAAGGACCTGAGCCTGATACAATTTTAGAAACTGATGCAGGCAAGCTCATACACTTATAATAAAGAAGGTATAAGAAGAATTTTTAAAGAAAAACAAAGCTTTCTGTATACTAAAGGCACTACTAAACAGCATTTTTAAGCATTGTTTTTTAAGCATTGTTATTAACTTAGACTTCGAGAGGCAAATTGAACTCAGCTCTGTGTGTGTGTGTGTGAGCACACGCACACGTGTGTGTATACTTAAAATTCTTAAGCTTGAAGATTTTAAAATATTAAGGGCATCATCTTAGTAACCTTGTAGCAAACTCTATAAGCCTTGGAAAAGTGTTTCTACTGAAATTAATTCACTTCTACTTGGAATAATCAGTCTTAAGAGTTCAGATGACAAAGCTGAATATACCATTAATGAAATTGAGCAATGGCTATTTTCAAGTTCAGATGATTACTATAAACTAATATGGACTATGCATATATATTAAAAGATATTCTAATTTAATCGGGTGCTTACAGGTACTTAGAAAAGTTATCTCACAAATACATCTTTTGAAAGATGTAACAGTCAATTTCATTAAAGAGATATCTTTTATGGGACAATGTTCCGCTGATTTTCGTAAGCTTTGTTCAATTACTGTTATCTGGCATTATACTCCCTTGCATTGCATCTTCTAGGGCAGGCGTCCCCAAACTAAGGCCCGTGGGCCGCATGCGGCCCCCTGAGGCCGTTTATCCGGCCCCCATGCCGCACTTCAGGAAGGGGCACCTCTTTCATTGGTGGTCAGTGAGAGGAGCACAAAATGTGGCGGCCCTCCAACAGTCTGAGGGACAGTGAACTGGCCCCCTGTGTAAAAAGTTTGGGGACGCCTGTTCTAGGGACATAGAGAAGAAGGTGCTTCTCTTCTTGTAGTCCCCTTATCAATATGACATTATTTTAAGGGAGCTCATAGTGCTTATCTGAAAGATTTCATTACATTATAAAAGATAATCATAGCAAGCCTAGATGAATTAATGGGGTGAAGGGAACAAATGATTTCATAAAGTGGTTCTCAAATTGTTTTTTTCCTCAAGCAGGAGAAACATTTTTGAAAAATAAAACTCCAAATATAAAACAGATAAGATGAGATCATCTTGGGTGCAGGCTGTGGTCTGGGCTTCACAGTCCAGTTGGTCCCTGTCCTCCACTGAGAGGGCTACCACAGCCATGCAGAGACTCCACAAAACCGAACCTTGAAGTCTGGACAGAGCTTGAAAATCAGTGATTCGTGCATGTTTTCCTGGTTAATCCACCCAGCCATTATTTAAGCAGATTATTTCCAAGGACCCAAATCAACTGTGATTAGAAATGCTTTGCCTCTTAAGCAAGGAGGCAGTGGAGGGAGTGCAAATCAAAGCCATTTATTTTTCTGGGAAGTGTATTGGTTACCTTTCTTTAAGAAATCTGGGCAACGATAATGGTCTTCTCTATTCATTTATAGATCCTTTTAAATGTTTATGGTTCAAAACCAGAGTAAAGTTTATGCTGGTTCTCAGAGAAACTAGAAATACTGTCTTTGTCCATCTCTCTGTGATTCTCAACACTCCTGGTTAAAATTGTAGCTTCTTTGTAGTAAAATAATAAATTAGGAAAAAGATCTTTCTTTGATGAGACAATTGTCTCATCTAAAATAATTTCTAGTTCTGCTCCACAATCCAACTTTGCCTTCTTGGCAGAACACAGGTGAGTTGATTCACTCATGGTTGATGTTCCTGAGGAAGACAGACAACCCTAAAACACCAGAAGCCATTTGAAAAAATGTATTGACAACAGGATAGCGTTTTATAGAGGCACAACACACCTAAACCCTCAAGATTTTACATTGCTTTTTCCAAGGCACCGACAAAGTAAAAGTTACATTTCTTTTTTGTTTCCTTTTACTCATTTAAAGGTGCTATTCAAGTATAACGTTTGGTATGAAATCAAGAATTTTTAAGAAAAGGTGTCCAAAACGGAATCCTGAAACTTCCGGTAGTTTTATTTGTTAGTGGGTGTTTGCTTCCGCAGCTCAGGGCTATGGGAAGAGATCGGTTTCTTCTTTCTTTCCTGGAAAACTTAACTCTCATTTCTGTCCTACCAAGATAGCAAAGTTTGATGCTGGCAAGGAACTTTTAGATTTTGATAGAATTCATCTATCAAAAAGAGAGGATTTCCCCTCCCTGTTTTAGAAACGATTTCTGTGGTTAACGGGGCTCGAGTCCTGGATCAGGACTTGGAGGATTTTCTATAGATTTTCGGTATGTGTCAGATTATAATATCTTTTTTTTCAATAAGCACTTCCTGTAAGCCCTTCTTGACCTGTGCTAGGTGCCATGAAGGGTATAGAATAAAGTAACTGACATTTGTTGAGCACCTTCTATGTAAAACACCGAAAGAGTGCCTTGTCTGCATTATCTCAGTTAATAAACACCCAAACCCAGCAAAGATAGATTTCATAATCTCTATGTTACTGAAAATGAATATCAAATAATAGCGTGCTGTAGATAGCTCCCAGTAAACTCCAATAGATGGCAGAGAGAGAGCTGCCGGCCCCAGTTTTATGCATACAATTCTAAAGTTCATGTTCCTTTCACTAAATAACACAGCTTCAAGTTTTGCAGTTGTTAAATGGGAAAATTTTTCAGAAATAGTGGTCAAGTTGAGGTGAGAAACACATAACAGACAATTGTTGAATATGGTTCATGTCAACCATTTCATGTTCAAACAGTGTTAGTAACTTGCACTTTTTCCCTCTTTTCTTCCCAGTATAGCCATGTTATATGTGGCTTTTTCTGGAAGTACCCCAGAAGCATTTTGGAAATTACTAATCAGCTTGTTAACTGTTAATTCAAGGCTAGAGGCTCCATTGTTCTTAGTGCCTGCACTTAAAAAGAAAGTCAGGTGTGGCAAAGTTGGATGTTTTTTTCTAATATGATGCAATATGACCCCAAATTCTTCAGGATGTGCTAGTTTTCTGCCTAGACACAAGACTCCGAAGTTGTACTTTTAGTTAAGTAGAAATATGGCAGTGTTGTTTAATGGAATAGTCACTTTTAATCATAGATGCCAAAATCTTCAAAAATAAAAGAAATGAGAAAAGAAAACATTTCAATGAATATTTAGCTTCAGTATGTATACACAGATATGCATGTAAATACCCAAACACAATGTTAAATATACTTTTTAGTATTATTTATTCTAAAGGAGTTCAAAGCCTCTAATTTGGAGCAATTTTAATTGAAGATTTCAGAAATCTCATACTTTATGTTGCCATTGCATTCCCATTCCACTTGATGCAGGTGAAACCGCACTGAAAGTCATTGAGGAATTCAGATTTCACTATATCCGCAACTGCTGGTTTTTAAAAAATGTAACAAGCACAATAATCAAGTGAGGGACTTAAATTTGTGAAATTAATGAAGCTACAATGCTCTGTAAAGAAAGATTGTGTAAGTCAGTCCTCAGCCAAACTTGCACCATTGAAAACTCCCTTAGCCAGCATATTTCTGTATGTACTGGCATCACTGAAAAGTTACACAGGTAGCAAAGTTAGAAATTGGATTTTACTGCGAGAACAGTATTGCAAACAAATCAGTCAAGTCTTTAGAGTCAAATACAGCAACTTTTAACTATTTTCAAAGAATAAATACTTCATTTTCTTTCCCATTCTAAGTAGTATGCTAAGAAATTTTTTAAATGTAAGCAAAAAATAAATACCAAAGTATTTAATAATCTAGCTAGAGTTGCTGTTTTCTAATCTGGTTTTAGTGGATTGTCCGAATGTATAATTGGCTGTGTTTTTATGCATCACAATTTCAACTTGCATTTCAGTCTACCTTTGTATATGTTTGTCATTTCTGTAAAGCCGTGAAAATGCACAAATAAGGACATTTTGCCAACATCATCCATGGCTTTTAATCAGAATGATTTATGAGAAGAGTCACCTATTTCCAGATAAGACTAAATATTGTAGCTTTACCCGGTGTCACCTATTTCCTATCCTACAGACTCTGAAACTGAAAACAGACTAGATATCAGGAGGTAACATTCACAGGAAGGAAAAACTCCAGCATGCAAAGCCAATTACAAAAATCAATTTCTTTGTTGGAAATTCTGGCAATTCAAGATAGGATAACAACTAAAAAGTAATGGAAATGCCTGTTTTGCCTCTTATTTGGAGGAGAGAGAAATAAGACATGATTTTTTTTCAATACAGAGTCTTGCTCTGTTGGCCAGGCTGGAGTGCAGTGGCATAATAATAGCTCACTGCAGCTTCAACCTCCTGTGCTCAGGCAATCCTTCCACTTCAGCCTCCCTCTAGCTGGTACTACAGGCATACACCACTATGCCCAGCTAATTTTTCTATTTGTTGTAGAGACAGGGTTTTGACAGGCTACTCACACCAGTCTTGAACTCCTGAGCTCAAGAGATCCTCCTGCCTTGGCCTCCCAAAGTGCTGGGATTACAGGCATGAGCCCCCGTGCCTGGCTCAATATGAGTATTTTTTTAATGACATGACAAAATTGGAAGAATATTTTAACATTTACTCTATTTCCTACATATGAATATGTTACACTTGCAAAATAATTCCTATTTCTTAAATTCTTTCCACAAAACTGACATAAATTTTATCTGCTGAATTGATACATGCCACAAACTGGGAGAATATTGTCTGTTTTCTAGGCTGCCTTATTTAATGGGATTCTCTTAATACATTCCCCGGGGGCTTTGAAATCAACACGCCTTTGAAATTGAGTCGAAATTAGTATAATTAACTTGAAGTACTATATAGCTCTCTATTAATTTGTTTTGGAATTAGATAATTATGAGAAGAGAGTAACTTGGACATAAAAATATGAAAAACTTTAGTTAAGAGTTCATATCTCAGTGAAATCAATTATGTGAGAAATATGTACAAAACCATATAATTTCTGTCGATTTTGAATAAAGATTTGGCCCATATGTGAGATCAACTTAGTATTTTCTCTCATAATATTCTATGATACTAATTCCTGAATGTGATGATAAGGGACTTTATATTATAAAACACATCTTACATTAATATGGTACATAGAGTTAATTCCTAGACATTTTCTAAATCCTGTCTATGAAGTGAAAACCTCATTTATTCATTTTTGTATGATAGTCAAATTTGGTACATGCATACCATATACCAAAGGTATTATTAGGTATAAAGGTATAATTAGATATTAAACCATCTAACATTTACTTAATCTTTACTAGACAAATACTGAACTTTTAATCCTTATGTAACCTCCTCCACCTCATTTTACAGATGAGGAAATAGGTTAGAAAGGAAAAATAACTTGAGAGCAAAATGTTTGTTAGACAGGAGGAATAAATTTTTTAAGATCTATTGCACAAAACAGTATAGCATATTGTATCTTTTGCATATTTGTATATTTTCACTGTACATATATATCACATACTGTATGCTATGACTATAGTGTATTATATATGTAGTCTAGTATATGTTTCAAAATTGCTTAGTGGGTAAATTTCAAATGTTCTCATCACAAAAAGATCAGTATCTGAGATAATGACTATATTAATTAGCTTGATTTAATCATTTCTCATTGCATACATGTATCATATCACATATTATGTGATATTACCCCGTAAATATATACAGTAATAATTTGTCAACATGCAATAAATCACTCAAAAAAAAGTAAAAAGAAAAATAACTTAAGATCACACACCTATTTTGTGCCCAAGCCAAAATACTAACTTGAAAGCTTTGTAAGATAAACTCAAAAGCAACTAATTGTAGTATAATAGTGGGCGTTTGTACTTGGTATTGGGGGATCTCTGAGCAAGGGTTGTTGACTCTGCTGGGTGGAAGGAGAAGGAGCTGTTTCTTGGAGGAGATTGGGGTTGAGTTGGTTTGGGTTTGCCGATTGGGTAGGCCAGCCATATGTAATAGCATCTTCAAAGGCAGAGTCATGAAAAAGCATAGAACCTTCATGGAAGGGAAAACAATTTGCTGTTCTCAGAGCAAAAGGAGGGTACAAATGGGTGGTAGAGCATGGGCTACAGGAGTGAGCAAGAGGCCTGAACATATTGTACAGGAAGTCAGTGTGGTACAAATGCCCTGAAGGTGTTTGTTTACAATAAAAATGGCTGGGTCCCAATTGTCAGAGAATCTTATTCACTTAGACCCATGAATTTTCATTTGGACAGGAATCCCAGGTGATTGCAATGTGGGAGATCCTTTTTGTGAATAACAGTTAAAAATACTGGAAAACAATGTGCTGGAGAGTGATACGGTTAGGTTAATGTGATTGTGCTGTAAATACAGACACATACACACAAAGCGCGCACACATACACACAGAGCAGCTCATCAGAGACAGGAAAGTATTCTCAAAAGTGATTTTTGGTTTATTTAGAATGCAGAAATAATATAAAGGTGACTTTTTTAGTGATTTATACAAGTCTGTCTCATACACACATTCTTGTGCTTATAATTGCTTTTGGATGCTATTTAGATTACTGGGCATTAACAAATGCTAAAATGGCAGGATCCAGTTTTATTTATTTCTGAGGCCTTATATGCTACATATGAGTATGACATTTTCAAACCAAATCTTACTTGTTTTGCCATTCTCAGTTTTTTCCACTCTAGCCCTTAGTAAATTTCAATTATTAAGAAATTGATTGTCAATAAATCAATGATGAATTACTTAATTGATTCATATTTTCAGTAGAACCTAATTTCACACAACATGATTTGGTGATTATTTAATAAATCAAGCAAACTGCATTTCTGTGCTTTTCCTGGGGATTAATTTAACAATGTAAAGGACTAATTCCAAGGTAAAATTTCAGTTGATATGCAAAGTTAAGATTTGGCACTGTCTCATTAAAATATAAGGTAAAAGTTAGTACATCCCATTGACTTTGGATATCTCTGAGACAGAATAAGTGAATACAAATCATGTTTAAAGCAAGTTCTGTTCCATTGAATTACAGTTATGATTCAATGGAACAGAAATCAGGTGGCTCCCAAGAAAATATTTTTTTTTTTGGTAGAAAATTGATACCTCCCCATCTTCCAAAACAGAATGTCGATACATTCTTCAATGTTTGAACAAACTCGAAAGGAAAATATAGGAAGGAGCATTCATCTAACTCATCTGGAATTAAATAGACACAACTTGTCAGAACCTCACTGGGTAACCAGAGATGGCCTTGGCCAACTGGGGATTCTCAAATTCGGGATGTCAGATCCCACACTGATGTTGACTCCACACTTAAGCTTGTTCAGTACAGATGGTAGGCATAAAATAGCTTAACTTCAATGGATCACGTCCTGAAAGAATGAGAGATATGGTCCGTTTTGTTGACAGGAGGGTTGTTTTCACATTCCACTTGAATTAAATTATGCTTGTTCATCCCATGATGCATAATCTCTGGCAAGCATTCTTAGAAAGAGCTATCATGTGGACTCATTGCAAAACAAGCTAAAAATTTTTTAAAAGGTTACAAAGTAACACTGTGAGAAATTTGTAATATTGTAAGAAAATATAAGGCAACACTTGAACAGTTTTTATTTATTTTGAAAACTATATAGGTATCTAGAGTAACTTAATTAAATGGATTTTTATATATTACATTTAGACATATTGTATTAGTCCATTTCACACTGCTGATAATGACATATCCCAGACTGGGAACTTTATAAAGAAAAAGACATTTAATGGACTTATCGTTCCCCATGGTTGGGGAGGCCTCACAATCATGGTGGAAGGCAAAAGGCACGTCTTACATGGCACAGACAAAAGAGAATGAGAGCGAAGCAAAAGGGAAAACCCTGTACAAAATCATCAGATCTTGTGAGACTTATTCCCTACCATGAGAACAGTACAGGGGAAACTGCCCCCATGATTCAATTATCTCCCACCGAATCCCTCCCACAACACGGGGAAGTTATGGGAGCTACAATTCAAGATGAGATTTGGGTGGGGACACAGCCTAAGTGTATCATACTTGTTTATATATTAACATTGAGGGTCAATGTATGTCTTAAATGTCAATGGACCGACAAAAATAGTTTGAATTTTTCACATGAAAAAGATACTCTGTGTCAGATATACTGGATAATATGATCAGTATAAGACCCTAGGTTTCAAATATTCTCAATTAAGTTTGGTAATTAAGACATAAGTACATGAGATTTTTTCATAAAGGAGGAAATAATATTAAAGTAAGATGTGATCACAGCAATACAGTAGCTCCCATTCTCCAAGACTTTTAATGGATAATACCAAACTCTATATATACTGTTTTCTCCTGTATCTACATACCAGTGATAAAGTTTAACTTACAAATTAGACACTGTGGAAATTAAAAACTAGTAATGAAGTACAACAATTATAACAATATAGTGTAATAAAAGTCATATGAATATAACTCCTTCTCTCTCAAAATATCTTATTGTACCGTACTCACTTATTTTCAGACCACAGTTAACCATGGATAACTGAAATCTAAAAGGAATGACTATGGTAGCAATGCTTTATCAGAATGTGCTCTGGATAGTAATTTCTGGGTCTTGGAGAATTATTGGGCTGTGTAAGCGCAGGTAGGGAAGACAGAAGATTATTCCAGTTAAGGAAGACAGTGTGAGTGAACAAAGTCTGAGTAACATGATGCTTGCTAAATTAGATCTTTTAGACATGACGTATTTCTAGTGCAATTGGGTGTCCCCAAGAAGATACTTGGGTTCCATGATTCACTAGAAAGACTCACAGAACTCAGAAAAGCTGTATACTCCAGGTTGTCACAGGAAAAAGAGATGAGTTAAAATCAGCAAAGGTGAAATGCACATAGGGTGGAATCCAGGAAAGACCAGTACAAGTAGCCAGTTGTCTTCTCCCAGTGAAATTATACAGATAGCACTTAATTCCTCCAATGACAATATATGATAGCAGACAACAAGTATTGCTAAACCAAAGAAGCTCACACAAGCTTGGTCTCCAGGGTTTTTATTAAGGGTTCATCCATTGGGATAGAATGCCCCTGTGACTAATCTTTTCCGGTCTTCAGCTCTCCCAAGAGTCAAACTATTTCAGAATGGCCCAGGGTCCTAGGTAAATAAAGTTGGACATTCACAATAAATCAAATTGTCAGCATAAACTATCTGCATAGCACAAGACCCAAGGATAGACACTCTTAATAGGCAGGATAGTCCAGGAGTTGAGAGGTTACCCCTCAAGAGAAGGTCAAGGGCCAGTCTTTTTTTTGGAACATGCAGGGTTTGAAAACCACACAGCTGCTAAGTTGACATTTTACTGCACAATAGAGGAAGAGTTTGTGTGATGGTGGGTCTTGAATGAATGAGTGAAATGAATGAATGCATGAACCTGAAATCATGAAATACTATATTTGTAAAAAAAAAAAAAAAAAAAAAGCCTGTATTTATTTGTTTTAATGATGAGAAAAAAAATACAGGGTAAAAGAAAATCCACTTCATAGAATAGCAGTTGGTCTTACCTTTGTGCAGGGATCTAGGTACTCTGTACAGTGTATTTTGCCTTAATTGTGATTTTGTTGCCATGTGTGATCCTAATAGTGACACACCAGGGAAGAAGTGATTACTTAATAACCCTCTAAATATTTCACTGCTTCTCCAGTTGCCAGTTATATGAAAGAGTTAATGTCGGTGCTAAACTGAAAATGTGAGAATGAACTACTTACTAATCTTTTTCTTTTCATTTCTGTCCTCCACCCTGCACCCCATCCTTTCTTTTCTGAACTGCAATGTGGTCTTCTTTGAAGATGTTCCAGTGGATTTGATCGTCATCGGCAGGACTGGGTGGACAGTGGATGCCCTGAAGAGGTACACATGCTTTATTGTGACAGAAGCCTGGGACCAGTGTTTGTAACTGATAACAATTTTTTATTCAATATGCATGCCCTAAAACTTAATGAAAGAGAAGAATCCTTCTATAAGCCCAATGTCTGTACTTATTAGGGGTTCAGTAACTGCTGGTTATTTTTGTTAAATTAGATACCATTTTCATTAGCATTGTAGCAGCTTGCTACAGCCTCAAATATATGCAGGCATTGGGCTTAACTATTCATATGTATTATCTCAATATGTTCTCATATTCGTTCTATGAAGAACAGTGCCTGCGCTGTCACTACCCTCACATTACCAAGGAAAGAAAAGGAAGGAGTGAGGGGAGCTTGTGGGGAAGGGTGGAGTGTGGATTCTCGGAGAGTCAGGTTAGTGGCTAGGAGTAGAGGCAGGATTGGATTCTGTATGAGCAAAGACGAGTTCTCTTAAACGCTTGCTATTTATCTAAGATGTACCAAGCCATTATTCCTCTTTGTAGTTCAAACAGCAAGGCCAGTAGTATTGTATGGGGTGGAAGACTGCAGCAAATTGGCGTGCTATAATAAATGAGAAATTGAGTAAACGTTAGTTGGCGTAGACAAATGGTATAATATCAGCTCTGAGGGAAACATGATAGAGGTAAGTATGCAGTGAAGTCATTTGACCAACCATTGCAGAAACAATTTTAACCCATTTAAAAGCTTTCCGTGAATGGCATTTATACTATAATTTCAGGATCATGTAAAGATATTCTATAAAGTTTATGAAGAAGAGTATGTATTTCTTCTCACTTCCTTAAGTTTTAGGGTAAGAATTTTGAATTAAAACTGTTAACAGTTACAAAAATTTTTTTATTTAGCAAAGCAAGTCATGCCAAAATGCTGTTTTAAAAACTATTAGATCAGTGGTTACAAAGGCTCTAAAATTCATTTTTGGGGGAGCATGTCTTATAAAGATCTTGAGAAATACATTTTCTTAAGAACATTATTACACTTTAAATGCAGTATGGCCAGTGCAGCTTTAATCAACCTTTTGACATTCATTCAGGAAATGACAGCAGTGTGTACTCATCCATCTCACTTCAATTATCTAATAACGTAGTTCAAAAGAACATCTGTTGACAAAGCCATAGTTGTATTTTGAGACAGTCATTTCTTTCCTATAATCAGTTTTCACCATATACAATGTTGAAAATGAATATCTGTATATGCATAAAGATTGAGAATATAATTTGTATATGTATTCGTATATATGTAACTGGGAGTCTGTATGTTTTCTCCCAAATTTTGTTTCTCTTTTAATTTTCTCTATGATTTTATTTGACTAACATTAATTATCAATTTAGTTTGTCAAATGTATCAATCTTTTATTTTTATAATGAGTTTTATATGTCCATGGATCTTGTTTAAAAGAATTTTTCTACCAAATATCTTCTAGGTGTTAGGTTTATATATTTTTTTCTGAATTTTTTTCTTTTTTTTTTTTTTTTTTGAGACGGAGTTTCGCTCTTGTTACCCAGGCTGGAGTGCAATGGCGCGATCTCGGCTCACCGCAACCTCCGCCTCCTGGGTTCAGGCAATTCTCCTGCCTCTGCCTCCTGAGTAGCTGGGATTACAGACACGCACCACCATGCCCAGCTCATTTTTTGTATTTTTATTAGAGACGGGGTTTCACCATGTTGACCAGGATGGTCTCGATCTCTTGACCTCGTGATCCACCCGCCTCGGCCTCCCAAAATGCTGGGATTACAGGCTTGAGCCACCGCGCCCGGCCTCTGAATGTTTTAAAGCTTTGCCTTACACATCAAAATGTATTCCATTTGGAATTGATTTTTATGTATTATATAAGATAGAGATTTAGTTTTGTTGTCGGGGGCGGCGGGGTTCTTGACAGATAGCCAAATTTCAAGCACCATTTATTAAATAAGCCTTCCTATGGGCAATATCTTGCAAAACCACCTCTTTTATGTCTATTTTCTGGCCCCTCCCCTTCTGAAGCTTCCTCAGTACCTAGATCAGTGTCCTATTTTGTTAATTACTATTGTTTTATAAGAAATCTTACTATCTGCAAGACAAATCTCCTTACTTTTTATTCCTCACAAGTGTTCTGGCTATTTTGGGACTTTTGTCCTTCATACAAATTTTAGACTCACCTTGTCAAGATCTGTAATCCGTCAATAAATGCACCTTATTAACATTTTTATTGGAAATACATGGAATCCTGAATTATATCACATTTCCTAATTATGGAGACTTTATTGATTTCTAAACTAATTATCATCTGAGAACATGTTATGATCTTTAAAGTTGATTGGAAATTTTTTATGAACTAGTACATGGGAAATTTGTACAAATGGTCTATGTGTGTTCAAGAAAAATGTGTGTTTTCTTGTTGGTTGGGTGTCAAACTTGATAAATGTGCTGTTCAGCTATACTTCTCCACTCTCTTTATTTTTACCTTCTTAGTTCTTTGAGGGCTTGACATTTTCATCTTCTCTTATTTTTAAACCTCTATTTTATGTAATCTGTTTCCTTATTTCTCTGTGCTGTATTTTGGGCAATCTCTTCAGATATACTTACCAGTTTATTAATTATTTCTTCATCTTGTTTGATTTTTTATATAATCTATTCAATGAAGTAGAAATTCCAACCAATTTTTCATTTCTAAAATTTAAATTTGAAACTTATTAAATTTGCCAAGTATTTTATAGTTTCCTGTGAACAGTTCATTTCTAAATTTTATCTTTTATGGTTTTAAATATTCCATGTATGATTTTTATATATTCCATATTGGATGATCCCATTATCTAAGGTTTTGGTGATCTAAATAGTTTGTTCATTGTTTTTGCTGAGTCTTTGTCAGACAGCTATTTTTATTTCTTTCTTAGTGTGTATTTGTCTGTTCCTTTTCTAACATCTAAATAGGTAGTGCTTTCCACCAAAGAGGATTTGATGATGGGATCCTCAGGATTTATCCTAAGTCTCTGTCTTTATGTGAGGAAGAGAAGTTCAGATTTATCTCCCCAGTCTACTGCTGCTACAAGGCTTGTTCTCTTCAGAGCAATATTGATTTTGGCTACCTCAGGGCAAAGTCTGCTTTTTTACTTCCCTAAATGTATACAGCTCCTACTGTCTTTATAGCACATAGCTTTTGCTTTGTTTTATTTTTTAAGCGGGGAATGGAATAGACAATGGAAAGGCACCATTGGGGATATTCTTTGCTTCCTGCAAATTCTAATGCTTTAAAATTCAAGTTTTATTTAGAATCTGTTTGTTTTGTAACAGGAGTGCTATTTAGTTTCTTAGTCTGCCTTTACTTCCAAAAGAAATCTGAGTCAGGAGTTCACCTTAAATGTTTGGATGTTTACTGAACATTAGATCCTGTTTACTGAATATTAGGTCCTGTTCATTGACAATAGAAACACAAGGAGAGAATAATATATGGCAAGTTCCAATCCAGGCTCCTTGAGTTTGAGATGTCTGTGACATTCACATACATATACCTGGTCAACAGATGACTTCTGGGGCCTGAAATACAATAGAGAAATGTGGACTGGAAATACAGATTTATGAATAATCAACATAAAGATGTTCATTGCAGTCATGGGTGTGGAGGACATTGCAAAAGATAATGCATAGAATAAAGTAACAAATCAAAAATAATCCATTAGAACCACCCCAACACTTAAGGCATTGACGTAAAAAAGAAATTGAGATGGCGTTGTGAGGGAGGTAATCAGAACATTGAGGAGACCAAGAAGAGAGTGCACATCCACACCATAGACTGAGGAGGTATTAGTAGGACATCATGGAAGATGTAGAAGCTGCTTAGACATTTAGAAACATTGGTATGAGAAATTTCAACTCAGTTGGATTAGAAAAGAGCAAGATTTTCATAAATGGGGAAGCTGGGAGTCTGAGAAGACCAAGGCGGACTGACCTCTCTTGAATACGACTGTGAAGGAATGGAGGGAAAGCACTATAATGTCAGGATACAGTGAGAGAAGAGAAAGGACTGAGTTTGCAAAGTAAGATTAGGCACGCTTGTGTACCTTTAAGTGCTGTTGGTAAGAAGCCAGCAGAGAATTATTGTAGAGAAAGGACTATGATCACATGAGCAAATTCACAATACCTGTGAAGGTGGGCTGAGTTGGGCTAGGACATAGGTTGAAAGAATGGCCGTAAGGAAAGGTCCCCATCCATTATTACGAAGGAAAGAATAGGTCAGCCTAGAGTCAAGTAAGTATGCTGATTCACAAAGAAATTTAAAGAAATCTTGCTGATCATGTCTCTTTATCAAGGAAATGAAAGGCGTAAAACTGGGAGAATCATGATGGGATTGCAGTGTTCAGTAAAGTGGAGAGAGTTTGAAATTCATACTGAGCATAATGGGAGAGGTGATTAGCAAGACACAGCAGTGCTGCCAAGTGGTGTAGACAGCCTGGCTGAGGAAGCAGGAGATGAGTTTGTGGAACCCCCATGGCGGCTCTGTGTGGTTATTCTCCAGCTGTGCCTGGCCCTGGAGCAGGCAGAGAAAAGGCAGATCTTTTACCATATTGGGGATGTTCTTTAAAGATGTTGTAGAAAAAAACAAGCTAAACAGAAGAGAGAGCAAGACACTTGCAGCTATTGAAATGAGAGTTTGAAATGGTGGGGGAAGAAAGAAACTGAAAAAAAGAAAATCATTTTGCTAAGCTTTCTACGTAGCCAAAGTATAAGAAGAATGGGAGTTCACAGGTGCAGGGATAGATTGAAAAAGGATCATGGAGCTTACGATTTCAGATCTAAAACATTTTCCAGTACAGATAGAGTCCAGGGTGTGGGGATGGCAACTAAAGTGGTATCTGAAAGGGACTCATTCGATTAATGGGGCTCAGAGGGTGCAGGAACTGGAATTTGGGGAATTAAGTGAGACCCTGATATGTTTGGACTTGAAGTGGAGAGTAAACCTGTTAAATATCCTATTGAGGAAAGGAGGCTGTCTCAGGAATCTTCATTAACAAGAGGAGAGGTGCCTAGCACTCCACTGATGAGAGCAGTTTAAGAAAGATATTTATTTAACAATAATTTTTAAATGTGGGATGAGAACCACTCATGTGCAGTATAATTATTTTCTATTCAAGGCCCACCAGTGAGGGGGAGTCCATTGAGGCACAGAAGATGGGTAGAAACACCAACTTCTAAGCTATGAAAGTTTGGATGTTGGAGGTTGTTACCAGTGAAGGTTGTAGGATTTCTTTTCACAAATTAGGAATTTCAAGGGCAGTATGTCCCTTTTCCTGATGTTTTCAATATAGCTCTATTAGAAAGAAGATAGACTGAGTGGTTACAGGAGTTCTGTTCAATCCTTTTCTTATGTGATTTTGAATATTTCATAAAGGAAAACAAAATTTTAGGCATTCAGTCAACTTGTGACAGATGACTTTTGAAGCAATGAAGTAGTATGGGGAAGTTAGCAAATATTTTGGATTTAGCATTTTTGGTTTGATGTGAAAGGAATGTACATTTTCTTCACAAACTTGAGTATGTTTTAAACCTTATCTTTATGCACTTGTTTTTCTTCTAGTATAAATTTTCCCTTTTGACAGTGCATCCTTTATAAATATACCAATGTAAAATTTAGGGCAAGATAAATAGTAATATGAAAGTTTAACAGCAGTAAGTGATGAAACCTAAATATGTAAAAATGGAAATGCCTTGTTACATCCATCTTTTTCTCTTTCCTATTTTGTAAACTTCATAAGTTAGGAAAATCATATAATTTTGTGCAAAAGTAATTTATTCTTTGTCTTGATGTGAGAAGCTTTTGTGCTTTACAGCCCAGCTTCTTTGATATAAGATCTTAAAATAGACATGTGATTACTCAATTTGTTTTCCTTTTCATTTCTCTTACTAGTCAAAGGAGAAGATGTGTGAGAATACAGAACCAGCGGAAACTTCTTCTCCAACCACCACAACCATACGAGCAACAACCACCCAGTTCAGGGTCTTAACCACAACCAGAAGAACAGTGACTTCCCAGCTCCCCACCAGCCTCCCGACAGAAGGTGCCCAACAGATAGTTTGCTTTTTCTTCCTGAAGGAAGGAAAAATCACTGTGTTGACATGCACTAGAATAGCTCCTACTCTCTATATCTCTCTAAAGTTATTCTTTGGCAAACAGGGATTTCTAAGGGATTTCTAATGGGGGAAAAGGACAACATTATTATGAACTAAAAGTATATGCTGGGATTCTTTTAATGCCCTGTGCCTTTTTTTTTTTTTAAGATATAGCTTTTACCATTGATTCTGGCTTCTTATCCTATCCTTCCTAGAAAATAAGTACAGATTTCTTTCTATGTGGCTAAATTTTGTAGTAAACAAATCCAACTTCACAATCACAGGTTAGAAAGGCAAATGCCTATAAAATTTTCATTGATTCTGGATTCTGAACAATAGATAGTTCTATTCATGTTTAATTCTAATGTTTTCCAGAATGCAGTCAATAAAATATGTCCGTATAGTCTATAACCTATACAGGGACACTGTATGTGTCATAGAAATTGTCCTTGAAAAATATATCCTCTTCTAGGGAAGGCAGAAATACTAGACAGTGTTAATGCTTGGGTGGAGCTCAGGAGGAAAAAGGTGTATTACCCAACATATGATAATTTTCTATTCTGAATGATACCATCAGGAGGGAGTGGGCAGAAACATGAGACTGGTCACAAATCAGGTTTGAGGGGGATAAACAAGTGTTACTTGTTTATTGTTATAAGCCTCGCTTTCTTTGGCTTGAATAGGAAATTAAATTAAATTTGGAACCTTTGCTTTTAATTGGAATTTAATTTGATATAATAAGCTAAACTGGAATAAAGTGGCATAGAGGGCGGCTGCTAAGTGCATTTTACTGCTTTCATAAGCAACATTATACTTCCATCCATATTATTTTGGCTAATTATATTAAAGCCCATGAAAATATTTCTATAATTTAAACCCTACCCTTTAAAGTCAAATATAATCACTGAAACAGCCATAGCCGACATTTTGTTTGGTCAGGATAAGATCTCTTTATATAGAATTTTGGTCATCTTTTCTAGCAGTGAATCAACATTTAACTTTTGGAGTTGAACTTGTAAATATTGACAAATCTTAGACTATCACAATTAATTTGGAATGTCCTTGATACTGATTTTTAAAAATGAATAAATAAGGTCGTAACTATAGGTTCTAATTGCAATAAGTGATTTTAGAGAATTAAAAATAGTTGCATTTTAAGTTTTAATTATAAGTGTTTACTTCTCTTGTAGATCTTAAGAATCATTCAAGATGTCACCAAAATCTTGACTTTACAATCTCTTTAGGGAAGTTTAGATCTATCTAATGTAAAGCAAGGACTTGCTGTCATTGTTCTAGAAATCACCTCAATAAATTGTCAAAAATCTAGTCATGTTTCAATCAAGGCAGTTGGTAGACAATCACTAGTCATGAGATTTGTGTTTCTTTGAAATCAGTCGTCTTCTGTTATAATAACTTTGAATTTCTCTTCCAGATGATACCAAGATAGCACTACATCTAAAAGACAATGGAGGTAGGAATGGACACTTTTCTTTCATAAACATTTTTAGATATGAATTCATTTCATTTATTTTGGTATGAGAAAGACCATATGGGCTTCTAAATAAAAGGTGAGGTTGTGTTTTATTCTCTGTTGGCATTTAACATGTGAAGAAGTCAGTGGGTTGGCTTCAAAGTGAAATGAAATCCTCATCCTTGTATTTGTCTATAAAACTATGTGACACCAATTACCACTGATAAGGTGGAATATTCAACCACACATCTTGGTATTCTTTGCTGTTCTACTCCTTGTTGTATTATAGTTGTGTGTAGTTATCTACACAACTACATGTATTGCGTTCAATTGCGTTTCACTAAATTGTCTGCTTGGTCAGCACCTTCTATGCATAAAATTAAGAAACAGAGCCCTAAGTATGAAAATACATTGCGTAGGTCTTTTTATCTGTTCTTCAAAGCAAAGAACAAAAATTACATACTTGAAAGAATATCTTGTTGGCAACATACTTAAAGGTTTTCCAAGACAATTTAGAAATACCTATAAAGGTACTCGAAAATTTTAGGGAAAAATAGTTTTATTGAGACAATATAGTGAGTGACATTGATTACGTTTTTAGAAATAGAACTTGTTCCTTTTAAACTATGTTGGCCCATGTATGCTGGATCTTAATAGAAGAGATCTTCATTAGTAATTGTTTATTTAGCTCACGGAAAGGATGTCTCCTTCTTGGCAGCATATGTTATGTAAATGGGAGCATGTTTTGACATTGATCTAGGCATGGTTTGTCTTTAAAGCCCTAGGCGATTTCTTGAGTAAGTCAAAATCCAATATATACATTGTTAGGCTTGTTTTTCTCTATAATAGTAGAGAATAGTTTCTAAATCCCTCAGTTTAGGTTAAGTAGCTAATACTTCTATGCCTTTTCAGGACATGGTGTATATCTATGTATGTCTTTAGGGTTTATATCAATCTGTCTGAACAAGAGACCAGTTAGTTAGCCTGTTCATAAATACCATTATTATATCAATTTCTCTTTGTCTTGCATCTGTTTTATAGTGTTTTATTTCATTCATTTCTTATTCATCATTGTATTAATTTAGTAAGTGGATAGATTTACAAATGACCATCTGCAAAATATATATTAGCTAGAAATAAATTAAAATCTTAGGGCTTAAAGGGACTTTAGCAATCCTTCAATTCAGAATTTCCCAGAGGAGGATGTTAGTAGCATGCGGACATAAGCCCTAGCGTTGGGGTTACGTCATTCTGAGGGAAGAGATGGGGTATGAAGTGGATGGAACTGGGGAGGAGTCCCCAGGAGACTTCACTTTTACTTTAAATGTTAATCTGGGTTGTCATTATTTGGACATTTGTTAGATTTTTCTCTCTGCTTTCTCTCTTCTTCCTTCCTTTGCCTCTTTATTTTGTTTACCTAAAATATTCTATGCTGCTAACAGCAAAAAACAAAGGATTCTTATGATCAAATAGATATGAGAGACTCAGGGTGAAAAAAAAAGATATTTTCTTGCTGGAGAACTGATCATTCATTCATTCATTGATTTCTGCTCAGTGCTTGCTCATTGCCAAGCATTGTTGCTGACTTGGGGCTACAGGAGTGAACAAGGCTTAGACAAATCTCTGCTTTCAGAGTACATGCATCCTGAATAATCTTCAAGATGGTTATAAAGATGATTATAAAGAATACTGGCATTTCTCCACTGCTCTTAACTTTTTTTTTTTTTTTTTTTTTTTTTTTGAGACAGAGTTTCACTCTTTGTTACCCAGGCTTGAATGCAGTGGCACAATCTCAACTCACTGCAACCTCCACCTCCGGGGTTTAAGCGATCCTCCTGCCTCAGTCTCCTGAGTAGCTGGGATTACAGGCACCCACCACCATGCCCAGCTAATTTTTGTATTTTTAGTAGAAACGGGTTTCACCATGTTGGCCAGGCTGGTCTCAAACTCCTGACCTCAGGTGATCTGCCTGCCTCAGCCTCCCAAAGTGCTGGGATTACAGGCATGAGCAACTGCACCCGTCCAATACTTTTTTATGAGTAGCTTGTCATAGACTTAATGCTTTTTGGAACATACTTTGATAAAGAGTTTTCTAGAATATTACCAATTAACCCAATGAAAATATTTAGTTTTGTTTGAGCCATCAAAGAATCATAAAACTTTGAAGATTTTCTTAAATTCATGCCTTATGATGCTAAGAAATTGTTAAGCAAATCCTATAACCTAACTGTAGGATTTTTGGTGTACTATAGAGTCAACCATTGGATTCTCAGATATTGACATAATTGATATGCAGCAGGCATTCATGAGAATTCCAAAATATTGCAATAAGACTTCAAATTCTTTTTATGTCTATGGTTGCTAATAAAGCACTTTTCCTAAAAACATTCAAGTGCAATTAGAACAGACCAACCTGACAACTATTAAGATAAATGTTTCCTCTAAAGAGTACTTAAGTGGAAGTCACGCATTGCTTTTTACAGCATCCTTACTAAGTTAGTGTGCTGTTGTTTTTTATTTTGTGGAATGTGGAGCTGCAGGAAGGATTGCCAGTGTAAATCTAACTTCCTGAGTTAATTAAGCATGTTGAAAACAATTCAGAATTGTCCTTTTACTCCAGTTTAGTAAACATTTCTGCAAGATTGAGGTAATAATGAATAAGTATGCCTAACTTAATATTTTCTAACTTTTACTGAGGTCGATTTTTTAAAATATGCAAGCTAATGAATTTTTTAAATTTCTCTGCATTGTTGCAAAGAATTTTAGCACATTTGATTTCTTGATTTACGGTTCAATTGGACAGCTGTTTTTTAAAATAAATTTTATTGTGTATATTTGATGTTTACAACATGAATTTATGGGACTACATATAGAAAATATCACGGTTACAATAATAAAGCAGATTGACAGGTCTGTCATCTCACATAGTTACTTTTTTGGTGACTAATTGGCTGTTCTTAAAAGCATTTTTATTTAGGTGTTTTTACTTTTCTGGAAAAAGGATGACATTTTTCTAAGTAGCTAATAAGTAGCTAGAAGCAAATGACTGACTTACCCTACATTGTCTTATTTAGTTATTGCATTACATTCTCTCTGAGTGTTTCTGGGTCATTTCCATGGGTTAAAGTGGTGGATTTTCTTAGCGAAATCCACTGCTGACATGATTTTACATTCAGTTTCCAGGAGATTTTTCTTTCATCTTTGATATGAAAGCATAAAATACTTCTGAGCAGCTGGACACCTAAGTCACGCAACAGGGTTTCTCACTGAGAGGACCCAGACTGAGTTACAATCTGCTAAGTCACTCTTGATGAATCTTCATTTGTGCAGTGAGTTTCCTGATACATTTAAATTAGGTCCAGTTGGAAGCTCTTGAATTTCAGAATAGTTATTTGATTGGAAAAGTTGTATTAGTCTTCAAAGTTGAGTGGAAAGTCTAAGCTCTCTAAATAATTTGGAAAAAGGAACATGAAAAAATTGAAACAAAGAGAATGATAGCTAATAAATTTAGGTCTCTTTAGTAAGATAAAGCTTTGATTGACCATTGAAATGGCTTCTTCTAAAAACGCAGATGATCCAATGCAGAGCCAGGTGTGGTGGCATAGGCCTGTAATGCCAGTTACTCCAGAGGCTGAGGCAGGAGGATTGCTTAAACCCAGGAGTTCAAGGCCAAACTGGGTAACATAGCAAGACCCTGTCTAAAAAAACACCAAAAATTAAATTTAAAAAATCATAAGAAGATCTTATGTAAAGACATCATTTTATCCCCAACTGAAATATTGCTAGTTATATGTTTGTAATATTAAGTTTAGAATAATATGTAATTATAATCAAATAGTTTATCTATCTCTTGTTTATGTGTAAAACAGAAGAGGAGGAAGAAGAGGAGGAAGGAGAATGTTTATTGAGTATTTACTGTGTCCCAGGCATCATTCTAAATGCTATACCTACATTAACTCTTTTACTTCACATAACACCCCTGAGTTGGTCTATTATTATTTATGCTTTCTAGACAAGGAAAAAGAGGTCCAAAAAGGTTAAGTTACCTAGCTAGCCCATGGCAGAGCTGGGATGTGAATATATTTAGCCTCGATGCAAATTCCAAGTCTTTAACAACATCATGGTTCACAGAATAGATCTCTTACAATCAAACTTCCCATGGGAAATACCATGATAAGCTATTTTATTTATACCTCCTATATTCTTTCACCTATTCTATAACAGCTGATTATAGTTAAAGCATTTGAAAGTGACAGTTCCTTTTCTCGTGTCATTGTGCATTCATTTCCATTTAATCCTTTCTGTGAAAATCGCAGTGCATTAATTCTCTTGTGTATTTCAGTGTGTTGTCAGAATCCTTGGCATGTATTATCTAAATTACAGGGCTACCCTGTAGTTTTTGCTCAAAATCTGATTTAAGAGTTTTTGAGACTTCTTGGATTCTCTAGAAATGTGGATTTAATTCACCTGTAAGGGTGTCCTAGAATGTATTCTTTTTTTTTTTTTTTTTTTCTGGCTCTGTTGCCCACGCTAGAGTGCAGTGGCACCGTCCTAGCTCACTGCAACCTTTGTCTCCTGGGTTCAAGTGATTTTCCTGCTTCAGCCTCCCAAGTAGTTGGGATTACAGGTGCAAGCCACCGCGCCCGGCTAGTTTTTATATTTTTGGTAGAGACGGGGTTTCGCTGTATTGGCCAGGCTGGTTTTTTTTAAAATGACCTAGCTGTATATTTTAGCAGGTACAACTATTAAACGTCTTCTTTGACATTTGATTAGGTTGCTTCCAAGTGGCACTCACTTCCTAATTAGAAATGTAAATGTCTTCAAGATGTGAATTGGATAAAGTTATACCCAGAGCTGAGAAGAGGTTTGCAAGTTGAATCAATGGCAGGATTTTTAATTGAAAAGTTAAGTCTTCAACCAGATTCAAGTCAGTCTAGCAAATTGAATTGTGCCATTCTGCTACACTACAGATGTTAAAATTATTTCAAGCTCTGAAATCCTGATTCCCCTTCATTATTTGAAATTGGGTGACTGAGATCTATCAAAGTATCAAAAACTGCATTATCTCTTGACTCCTTTAAAGTTTCTTCCCTTTGATCGAGTTAAGGTTTGCTTAAAAAATATTTAAATATAAGTTCTTAATTGTTTATATTATTTAAACTGTCAGCACTCCAAATAAGCATAATGTCTAATACATGTGATAGCATTTTTATCATTTCTTCTTATTGCTGGGAATTTTATGAAACCTAAACTCTAAAAGGCTGCGTTATTAAGTCAGAAGATGGTGTCTCCATCCAGGAGTTACCAAAGTTGATACATTAAGCAGTTTGCAGAACATGATTAAGTTAATTCAGTGGTACAAATCTGCAAGGTGATTGATTTCTAAGGACTAAACAGATATAATTTGAATGAAGTCCTATGGAGTGTCTCGTCTCAATTTTATTTCTGTTGTGTTCAACTTTTTATTTCTGAAGGTATCATAATACTTTTTATCCCAAGATAAAATGTTAGAATTTTATTCTGCCTTTTCCCTGGAATATTTCTAAGGTTGTATTTTTTTTTTTTTTTTACCAAGTCTGTAGTGATAGATCAAGTGTCTAGTGTTTCATTTATCATTCACTCAAATTGTTTTTTGACTTTCATACATAAATCATCAAAGCAACATATCTTTCCCTATTTTTTCTACTTTTCCTTGCTTTTCTTCATATACTTATTTTGTATAGATCACAGTCCTATAAGCAAAGGGAAGCTGTTATTTCATTTTGACAGGCTATTGAATACCGATCACTTTCTGTTTTTAAAACTGTAAAACGTCTTGGCATTTAGTTTTATGTTTTGCTTTGTCTGACTACTTTCATGGCAGCACTAACCCTCTTCTAAGTATATATGTGTCATTATAGTGAAAAGTTCTACTTTACAATATTAATTTGAGATTTCCCTGAAATTTAAGATTTTTCTCCCAGACTTTTATCTAGAGTTGTGCTTCTTAACCTTTTCTGTATGTTTAAGTCACCTGGTTCCAATCTGAGACGTAATGGTTATTTTATCATTCCAGATTATAACATTTGCTACACTCAGACTGTTCTTTATAACAATTAAATCTTAACCTCCAAAGCTGGAACCAGAGGATCAATATTGTTTTAAATTCCCAGATGATTCCAATGTTAAGTTGAGAATAAATGGTCTGATTTATGTTGCATAAATTTTAAGAACTCTCAGAATCATGGTGGGTGGAGAGTCTTGTTAAAATGCGTATTCTGATATGGTAGTTCCAGAGTGAAGCCCAAATACATTACATTTCTTACAAACACTTTGATAATGCACTTGCCACCAAACCACAGACTACACTTTGAGTGTCAAGAGTTGAATGGATATTTGACCAAACTAAGAATAATGTATTTTCTCTGAATCCACCCATTGGTCCACTGGTCCTCATCTATGCCTCCTGGCTCTCCTGAAACAGTACTTTAGTTGGTGACAACAAGAAATTATCTCTGTCTACATGTAGAAAGTGCATCTTACTCTGCCGAGGAAAGGAATCCAAAAGCATTATATCCATTACACCTCCTGACTCATATATAGTAAGTGAAAATGAGTTCATGTAAGCCAAGCTTGTCCGACCCTCAGCAGCTATTGTTGTGTTACTGTATCTTTTTTATGTATGGTCCAAGACAATTCTTCTTCCAATGTGGCCCAGGGAGGTCAAAAGATTGGACACCCTGATTTAAGGTGTTGACAAATTTACTTGTTTTATAAAGATAGTTACATTTTCTGTATTTTTTGAGCCATATGAAATTGCTGATTTTTACAAACCACTTTGACCTTGAAAAGTTGCAATTTCATTGTTCAGCCTAATCGTTTTACAAATTGTTGTCCAGCACAGGAAAGCAAACTAAAAAGAAAAATCACGTCAGGATATACTTTTTCCCCTGCAGGTTGATTTGTAGATAGAATGTGTAGTTAGAGTTTATTCTGCTGATAGAACTCAGAACAAGATGATATAGCAGATCTTTTCTTAGGAAATGCACACAGATGGCTTCCTTAAAGTAGCTCTAAATGCTCTTTCCATTTGCCATCAGCAAAATGCTTGACCACGTCCCTCTGGAGGATACCTACTTTACTTTACTTTCAGTGCTCATCTCCTGTCTCATTTTCTACCTGCCCTTTTCCTATCAGAAACCAGGACTAGGGAATTTTCTAATGAAGGAAAGAAACTTCCATATACCATTAGATTTTGGAATCCGAGATAAGCTAGGAGTCCCAGGGACAGGTTTTGTGTCACCCAGTATTTCTTGTGCCCCTTCTCAGTGTGTTCTACATGTGTAAAATGATTACTCTTTTTAAAACATGATTTGTCTAGTGATTATGGTAGATGGCCCTCTACTACTAAGATACGTATGTCACTAAAACATTAATTACCTTTGATGCTGAATTGATTCAACTTGGTTTGATTTGCTCAAGAAACATTTCTTCAACTGTTGTGTGCCAGGCCCATTGTTAGGTGATAGAGATGCAAAGATCTACAAGGTCAGATGCCTTTCCTAAAGAAGCAAGTGGCCTAATGGGATGACATAGAGAAGTAAATTGATATTTAAGTATGGCGTGAAGAGTGCAAAGATAGACTCAAGAAAAACTATGGAAGAACAGAGAAGAGGCATCTAAAAATGAAATTACAAGACAGCTTCCCAGAATTGTTGATACTTGACCCGAGTTTTGAAATATGGGTAGGATTTCTGAGAAAAGGAATAGAAGAAAAGAATTTCGGGAAAGGAATTGACACAGAAAGCAGTCCAGAAGCACGGAACATCAAGATCTAGTTGAGTAACTCTAAAGAGCTACCACGTTTGATTTTCCTGGGGTAAAGATATACACATAGTATTTTATGGTTGGTGAGGCTGAGAAGGTGGGCTTATTTCTCAGCCTCACCAGCCATAAAGTATCAAAACAAGTAGGGCTTCAGCATTCATAGTCTTTTATGCCAGGCAACAGAGTTTGAACTTTCAACTGGAGACCTTGGGAACCATTTGTGTCATTTTGATAATGGAGTGTCAGGATGTGTTTTACATGTTTAGTAGTTGACTCTTGAAGTATTGCAGGGAATGGGAGGGATAGGAATAAGACTGAGAAGCCAGAAAATCTAGTTAGGAGGTTATACTAGTAATCAATAGAAGCAATGGTCAGAGGCTAAAATAAAGTAGTGGTTGACAATGGGAATAAAAATAGAGAATGCATATGAGAAGCATTTATTAATGAAGTAAAAGCTGCATAAACTAATGTCTGATTAGATGTGTGATTTTACATCTAGGAAAGTGACTAAGATGGTTCCCGGATATGGGTGTAAGTTGTCTGGGTAGACAATAGTGCCATTGAATAGGAAATACAGGAAAAGAAAGGGGGTAAGCAATGAATTTAATTTGAGCATGTTGATTTTGACATCCAAATGAAAATGTCAGTAGGCATTATTTTATATAAGCCTGAAATTCACTTGAGAAATATAAACTTAAGTTATGAATTTAGGCATCATCAGCATATAAGTGACTGTTGAAGTTAAGGAAATGAATTAGGCATGGGAGCATAGTATAAAGATGAAAAGAGTGGCCAGACATGGTGGCTTACACCTGTAATCCACCCACTTTGGGAGGCCAAAGTGGGTGGATCACCTGAGCTCAGGAGCTCAAGACCAGCCTGGGCAACACAGGGAAACCCCATCTCTACAAAAGAATATAAAAATTAGCCAGGCATAGTGGCACACACCTGTAGTCCTAACTACTGAGTAGGCTGAGGTGGGAGGATCGCTTGAGACTGGGAGGTCGAGGCTGTAGTGAGCCATGATTGCACCACTGCACTCCAGTGTGGGTTAGAGTGAGTCTCCAAAAAAAAGGAAAAAGGAAAAAAGGAAGGAAGGAGACAGAGAAGGAAAGAGGGAGCAAGGGAGAGAAGGAAGGAAGAAGGGAGGGGGGAAGGGAAGGAGGGAGGGAGGGAGAAAGGAAGGAAGGAAGGGTCAAAGACTAGAGAGGAAATACAGCATTTAAGGTTTTTGAATAAAATGAAAAGTGTCATAGAGACAGCAAGAAAACCAAAAGAGTTTGGTACCACAGAAACCAAAGGAGAAGAAAATGTCAAGGAGGAAGTCGTGAGCAGTGTCAATGCTGCAGCCAAGTCAAGTTTAAAAAGCACACACAGAAAACTGACCATGAGATTTGGTGGCATAAAGACATTCGTTGCTCTTGACTGGATTGTATAACAATCCATCATTGTACAATCTCCAGGCAGAGTTTGAGGATTCTGTGGACAATCAAGAAATTGAAGTCCACAAGGACAGACTACTTTTTCAAGAAAAAGGGAAGAAGGGAAGTGGAGATTCTTAATGCCATGTTTACCTGTTGCAAGTGCTGAGGAGAAAGACCCCATAAAGAAGAAAGAGTCAAAAGATGACTGAAAGTGAAGTGATATATCCACAAGCAGGGGTGGGGCCAATCAGCATGCATGAGGGGAGGGAGATGGCGGGGAGAAGTTGAGAGGGTTTCATCTGACATTGCTGTTATTTCCATATGGTAAGACACAAGTAATATGGTGAGAGTGAGTGGAAAGAGGTCAGAGGTCATAGTGTTTAGGAATTGAAAAACCCATAAAACATGAACTAGGAATAGGAAAGAAGCCAACTTCTGATGTGCAAAGGGCCCACCAGGGTGTGTTTGCAGCCTCCTAAACTTGGTAGCATTCCTTGAGGTTGTATGACTTTAACACTAAATTTTTTTCATGCATGCTTGTATCACCCGTGCGTATTGCTCATGTAATATGCTAATCCACTTTAAGCAAAAAAAAAAAAAAAAAAATGGAATTGACGTTGATGACTGATAGAGAAAAAAGATGCTAGTCTCAAAATGGCATAATACTTTAAAGAGAGTAGTTTAAATCATTAGATGGCAAATTTATTTTAATCTTCTTTTAAACAGCTGGGTTTTCAATGACTTACCATTGCTTCCATTAAGACTAATTTTTGCTTTAGTTTTATTCGGCAGAGCTCAAATAATACTGTGCAAGATTTTTAATGTAGCTTGAGTAGCAGTTAAATATTTGAAACTAATTCATAATGGTTTTATAAACTACTGTGCCCAAATGTTATCATTTCATTTACAGTAATATATTAACAACTTGTTGGATAAAGGGTCAACCACAAGTGATTTTAACACATATTAATGTACTCACCAACCACTAAAGAAAAAGAAATGCAAAAACATACAGCTAAAAATTCATTTGAGGAATTTAAATGGAATTCTAAGGAATATTTGTTTAACCTGAAAAAGGTAAGAGAGAAGGAACAATGGACCACATACCAGATGGACACAAAGAAAACAAATAGCAAAATAGCAGACCAAATCCAACCATGCCAGCAACTATTTTAAATGTAAAAAACATAAACACTTCCATTAAAAACATGGGTCATCACACTAACTTTTAAGAAAGCCAGATCCAACTCCATGCTGTATATAAGAAATACATGTGAAAAATAAAGTCAAAGATATAAAATACTTCAAGGTAAAATTCAAAGCCTGGATCTGGGTGCAGTGGCTCATGCCTGTAATCCTAGTACTTTGGGAGACCAAGGCAGAAGGATCACTTGAGTTCAGGAGTTGGATACCAGATTGGCTTACATAGCAAGACTCTGTCTCTACAAAAAAAAACTTAAAAATTAACCAGACATAATGACATGCCTGTAGTCCCAGCTATGTAGATGGCCCAAGACAGGAGGATCACTTGAGCCTGGGAAAAAATTGACATGATCATCTCACTGTGCTCCAGCCTGGGTGACAGAACAGGACCCTGTCTCAAAAAAAAAAAAAAAAAAAAAAATCAAATCCTGTGTTCATCAAAAACTCTTTTAGGAAAATGCAAAGGCAGGTTACAGATAAGAGAAAACGTTTACAGTACGCTTATATTACAAAGGATTTATATCCAGAAAATATAAGTAACTCCTAAAAATTAACAATAAACAATCAAAACCTAAATGGGATAGCATATCATGCTCATTAGGATAGCTAAATACTACACAACACTAATACTGATGAGGATATGGTGTACTTGAAATCTGTACATTGCTGATTGGAATGTGATATTGTACAGTCACTTCAGAAAACTCTTTGGCTGTTATATTATAAAGTTCTGCCCTTTTAAGACAGAATTCCATTTCTGTATATTTACTTTAAAAAGAAAATATATCCACACACACAAAATCACTTCTAAGAGAATATTCATAGCAACTCAAATCATAATTGTCAATAACTGGAAATAGTACAGATGTTCATCAACAGAAGAATAAAATTGAGTGTGTGTTACAAAAAGGACTACTATTCAGCAGAAAAATTATAAACTACTGATACATCCAATACCATGGATGCATCCTAAAACGCTGTTAAACAAAAGATGCCAGACACAGCAGAGTACATGTAGTATGATTCAATTTATGTGAATTTCAAGTAAAATCAAGCTAATCTACAATAATGGAAATCAGCACAGTGGCTGCCTATGCAGTATTGGTCGGGGTGTTAGGATGGACTGTAGGTGAAGACAAGAGAACTTTATGGGAGCATGGAAGAGTTTCATATCTTGATTTGGGTGATGCTTATTTGCTATATACAGTTATAAAAATTTGGCAAATTGTGCATTTAAAATTTATGTATTTCAAGCATGCAAATTGGACTTCTGTAAAAATAAAAAAAAATAAAGAAAAGAGATATTTTGATATGTTGTCATAAACTATAGGTTTTTTCAATTCCCATGAATAAATTCATCCAGGCTTCTTAAAATTCTTAGCCAAAGCAAAAAAAGAAAGAAAGAAAGAAAAAAAGCTTATCCTTAGTGAACCAGCATTTCTAATTAAAAGGCATAAAATTTAACATTTATGACTGTGTGATTATGTTTTGCTTTATTCACAGAATCTTTCCATGTAGTTGATAATAATGATAAAATTATCTAGTAATTATTGAGCTATTAATGATATAACAGGCAGTCTTCTGAGGGCTTTGCATGTTTAACTCACTTAATCCTGACAGCACCCGAAGAAGAAAGTACTATTTGTAATCCCATTTTACACATGAAGTCTCAGAAGCTCAGGGATTTGAGTGATTTGTTGACTTAAAGGTTTATAAGGAATGTAGCTGGTCTACAGCAACAAAGGCTCTGATTTCCAGGCGTGCCCTGTTGTGCTCCATCACCCTGCTGTCTTGCCAGGAGAGTTGCTTCTAATATGGTCCAGTTGAGTATGTAGTCATTTGTTAGCTATTCTCCTATTAAAGCCATCCAGTATCTCAAAAAATATAGCAGCATCAACTTTGCCTAATCATAGAGTTATTTTTATTTATAGTTTTAGAGGCAAGTTCTCACTCTGCCACCCAGGCTGCAGTGCAGTGGTGCAATCATGGCTCGCTGCAGCCTGGAACTCCTGGGCTCAAGCAATCCTCCCACTTCAGCCTCCTGGGTAGCTGGAACTACAGGTGTGAACTACCATGCCTACCTACTTTTTGTTTTTTAAAAAATATTTTTAGATATAGGATCTTGCTATATTGCCCAAGCTAGTCTCTAACTCCTGGCCTCAAGTGCTTCTCTGGCTTTAGCTTCCCAAAGTACTGGGATTACAGATGTGAGCCATTGTGCCTGGCCAGCAAATCACAGAGTTTTAAAGCCCAAGGGAACTTTAATTCTTCTCTAATCCCATCCCCCAACACTTTGAGACCAAAGCCCTTATAACTGTACAACTTGTGTTTAAGTGTCATACGTCCACACATGGGAGTCTGTTTGCAAAGGTAGTTTGGTGGAACAGGTTAGGTCAGGACCAGGGCGCAGTGCCTGGACTAAATGTATTCCACTCTACATTCAACACACAGAGCTTTACATTTCAGGAGACTTGGTGCTCCAGTAGCTAAGGGGCAGTCAGTGTGATAAATACAGTTTTATAATACACATTCTCCTAAGCAGCTTGATTCTGTCCATGTTAAAGGCATTGTTTGAGACATATTTTGCCAGTATTGGTGCAAAACAGTGAAATGCACATACCCTGACCAAGCGTTGCTCAGTGGTTTTATTTTTTTCTTTCTATTCTATGTGGCACAATTTATTAGTTCTGGTAACACAAACTAAAATGAAATTCAAAGCTATACCAGTCTGCCGTTGTTACTTTTGGGTTTGGGGGATTCTTTTTTTTCTTCCAGTTTCTGATTCTGTCTCTCTGAGCAACACAGCACATACATCGAATTCTGCTCATTTACCTTCCTGGAGAGCTACAATACGCATCAAACCACAGCAAAAAGCAAAAGGATTGTATGGTTGTTGAGAACATCAGTGTCTAAGGTTTCAATACTGAGGCACACACACACAGGTTAAATGAGTATCTCTAGCAACTAAATTAATTCATGCTTTCTTGGGAGATCCAAAGGTTTTTAATAATGTTATACATAAATTCATGCACTAAAGAACTTAAGATTGATTAAGTATTCTGCAGTTTTCCAAAGAAGCTGCTTACAGATCACCATTGAAAGGTTGATCTTATTTAGGTAGACTACTAGACCTCAGAAGCTAGGCTTTTGTTTTTCAAATAGTGGCTGCGGATTCTATATGCCATGTCAGAGCTACTGTTTGGGACAATGTGTTTCTCTTCGGGTGAGTGCAAGTGCTTGAGAGACTGATCTTGGCCTTTCCACTTGAAGAACTATTCACTGAAATTTCCTAGCTTTCACTCAGCATGCTCCTAAGCTTCAGCGAGGGAATGGATTGCTTCTTTCCATGAATAATTTCAGGTAGTCTTCTCATTGCTCTGGTAGTGCAGTCATGGTTGAGAAGAATGAGGGTAGGAATCAAAATAGAATACTAATGAGTGTTAATAATAATATTAACAATAATACTAAAGAATCAATATAGCAAATTACACTAATCAATAGAATAACAAGTAGTATCAACGGCACTAACAACATTAGTACAACCATTTGACTGACGATTTACTATATTCTAAGCACAATGCCAACCACTTTAACAGCATCCTCTCAGATGCTTATAAAGCATCTCAGAACAATCATCAGGAAATTGATCTCACTGTTATGTCCATTTTGCAGAAAATGAGACAGGATTGAAAAGATGCTGGTCCTTTAGGTCCAACGATGTGAGAGCTGATGTTATTCTTGGAAGCCCCGAAGGTTCCGTATTTATGTTAGCCGGGTGGTTTAGACACAAATCTGTCTTTCTACACCAATAGGAACAGAGTGAAGGGGATTGTCCTTCCATGTTCAGAAAACTTGATGGATTTGATAAATAGTAAGCATTCATCATTATAATCTCAGGTTGTGGATATAAATGATCTGTTTGAACATAACTGACTTTATTCCAAAATTGATAGAATAAATAGCATGAAGAGTCACTGTATTCTGTACCTCCAGACCTTGAAAGTACTTTATTGGCTTATTTTTGGTATTCTATAGTCACTATGAATATCCTTGTTAGGAAAACTCTACTAAATTGTTTCTATAGTTAAAAACCCTAATATCTTAACCATGCAAGGGCTTGGCATGGAATTAAAAGAGAAAATCATTTATGACTCCTTTAGTTTCATATTTAGCTGAAAATTTTAGGTATGAGAATTTTTTTTCCTATGGGTTTTTGGTAGATTTTGAGATACATTTTATTTTTATTTTTCAAAAATAATTCTTGGCTGGGCACAGTGGCTCATGCCTGTAATTCCACCATTTTGGGAGGCCAAAGTGGGCAGCTCACCTGAGATCAGGAGATCAAGACCAGCCTGGCCAACATGGTGAAACTCCAACTTTACTAAAAATACAAAAAAGTGAGCCAGACATGGATATGTGCACCTATAGTCCCAGCTACTCGAGAGGCTGAGGCCAGAGAATCACTTGAACTCAGGAGACAGAGGTTGCAGTGAGCCAAGATCACGCGGCTACACACCAGCCTGGGTGACAGAGAGAGACTCCGAATCAAAAATAATAATAATAATTTTTAAAATATTTTATATTGAGAAAAATGATAACTTGGTATAGACAGCTGATGTTAGGAAAACCTTAAAGGTTGGTGTTACAGAGATCTTGATTGCCAAAACCATGTGAATAGGTAGATTATTATAAAGAAGAGCACATATACACATAAAAAGTGGAAGATGATAGTTATTTTAAATATTTATTTTAGGTCTTATTTATAGTACATATAAATACCACAAGCCTCTTTTTTCCCTTTCTTTCTTTTTTTTTTTTTTTTTTGAGACGGAGTTTCACTCTTGTTACCCAGGCTGGAGTGCAATGGCGCGATCTCAGCTCACCGCAACCTCTGCCTCCTGGGTTCAAGCAATCCTCCTGCCTCAACCTCCTGAGTAGCTGGGATTACAGGCACGTGCCACCATGCCCAGCTAATTTTTTGTATTTTTAGTAGAGACGGGGTTTCACCATGTTGACCAGGATGGTCTCGATCTCTCGACCTCGTGATCCACCCGCCTCGGCCTCCCAAAGTGCTGGGATTACAGGCGTGAGCCACCGTGCCCAGTCTTTTCCCTTTTTTTCTTAAAGACAGGGTCTCACTCTGTCACCCAGGCTGGAGTGCAGCAGCAGGATCAAAGCTCACTGCAGACTTGGTCTCTTAAAACTTTCCCCTTAAGATATCTGCACATATACATTCATGAAAGCACCAGTCATTGAATGAGACTAGGATCAGCCTATCACTTGGTGACTGTTACCCAAAATCCCTCATTTTGATAGAATCAAGTATTCCTTTTAATATTATTTCATAGAAATGTTATTCAGCTTCGTTTTTCAAAGATAAAAGGTAAGGGATTATCAGGTCATTACAGTTTTTTTAAAAGGATAGTCATACTCTAAGATCTTTCAGCTCTGAACCTTTTTTATGTTTCCCTGAATGAATCTCACAGCTGCCCGATAGTAGGAGAGACTGCAAAAGGAAAGCTGCCCTTGCCAGATACTGGTCTCGCCATACATAATGCCCTTAGATGTGTTCTGTACACCCACTTTTGCATCTTTTCACAGTGATTACCCGAACCTCTTCTGCAGCGATGTCTTAATGTAAATGCATTGTCATAATGATACCTAATATGAATTAAGCATACCTTCTATAATAGTTTTAATGCACTCTGATACCAGAATAAGATTGGCAGGCTGGTAAGAATTTTAAAAATTGTATCACTGTGGTTAAGAAAATGAAAGAACTAAGAGGATTATGGAAAATTTCAAAAGACATAAAACAACAGAGGAAACTCTTAATGAAGTCAAGGTCATGATTGTGTATACAGAAAGTAAAAGAGGTAAGAGAGAAAATGTATGAGCTACAAAATGAGATCAGTTGTGAGGGAAACTTACAAAAGGAAGTACAATTTACTTAAAACTTTTATCATGATTTCTTTCGTTACATGCTTTCACTTGTAAATGAGTTAGGTAATATTCCATGGGGAAAGTCATGTCTGTGTGCATTTTTAATCCCCAAGTGGAATGCTAACATTTTAAGCATTTATAGTTTAACTTTATTCTGAAGCTCTAAAAGAGAACATTTTGGCATCGTCTGTGTAAGATTTATGAATTTTGAGCAAATTTGTGCATGACTTTGTCCAACCCATCAGCCTCTCAGTCCCCCAAAGGATATTAATATATTATGAAATTTATGGGCTGTAGTGTTTCATTTTAAGCCCAGGAGAAGAGTTAGTTCTAAAGTGAATAAAATTTCAGACAAAGAATATTTCTATTTTACTTTTTCTTTATTCCTGGACTTTAATTGTTGGCAAAATTTAATAATAGGTACAGATCATTTTGGCAATGCATTAAAATATTTTGCCATATTGAAGAATTATACTTCTAAATACAGAATATCAATGCCACATGCATGTAAATCCTAAGGGATATTAGCAGTCATGGAAACAGCACGGAGACATAGAGTTTTAAAATTAAATGCTACACTTTGAAATACACACACACACATACACACACACACACACACACACACACACACACACACACACACACACATATATTGGATTTCCTTTCTTCTTTCCACCTGTTTTTTTTTTTTTTTCTACCTCTGTTTCTTTCATCTTTCCTCCTTCTTTATATTCCCATGATTCATGGACTGCTCCAAATTAAATACATTGACATGAGGTCTTAAATATTTTCTAGTATGTACTTAATGTCTTCTTTAAATATATTATCTTGGCCAGGTGCAGTGGCTCACACCTGTAATTACAGGAGGCCGAGGTACGTGGATCACTTGAGATCGGGAGTTCAAGACCTGGCCAACATGGTGAAGCCCCATCTCTACTGAAAATACAAAATTAGCTAGGTGTGGTGGCACACACCTGTAATCCCAGCTATTTGGAATGCTGAGGCAGGAGAATCGCTTGAACTCAAGAGGCAGAGGTTGCCACTACACTCTGTCTGGGTGACAGAGATGGAGTAAGACTCCATTTCAAAAAAAAATATATATATATATAATACATATATACTGTCTTTGCTATTATGGTAGCTAAAACTTACCCCCAAATAGCAGATTGATTTGATAGAATTGACAGTTCTTGCAGTCTTCTCTGTATCTAAATATTGATCTGCATTTCATAAAGCATTGAAAAGCCAGAAACACTGCACAGGACACTCACTGAGTCAGATGAGACTATATTATCTTTGATACTATTGATTTTCTCTGCTTTATTTATATATCAAAAATGTCTTAAGCACAGTGCAAAAAAAATGCCTTTACTTCGGAGATTTTTAAAGTATATTCCTGTATTTCTATTTTTGGCTTGGAGACCCTATTTTATGGCTTCTTATTGCCCTATATTAATTCCTCTTATTTTATTCACAGTGTAAGGCTAAACAAAGACTAAAGATTTGAATTTTTCTATGTGTTATGTTTTACTATGCATGTGAGAAAGATGCTTCTTTAGTTTTTGTTTGCTTTTGGACATGAAAGAAAGAGTGTAAGAAGTTTGTATTAAGAGAGGAAGAGTTGAGGTCTTAAGACTAGATTCCTTCTCATTTTTCTTTAATATTCCCCTAATGCCTACTAGACTCTGATAAGCTTTGTAGAAGTCCATTTTCACACTGCTATCAAGGACTCCCTGAGACTGTGTAATTTATAAACAAAAACGATTTAATTGACTCACAGCTCCACATGGCTTGGGAGGCCTTGGGAAGCCTACAATCATGGCAGAAGGTGAAGGAAAAGCAAGCACCTTCTTCACAAGGTGGCAGGACAGAAAGAGAAAGAAGAGGGAAGTACCGTTTTTCAACCATCAGATCTCATTGGAACTCTCTATCACAAGAACAGCATGGGGGAAACTGCCCTCATGATTCAGTCACCTCCCACCAGGTCCCTCTCTCACTACATGGGGATCACAATTCCAGAAGAGATTTGGGTAGGGACACAGAGTCAAACCATATCAAGCTTACTGAGAAGTTTCTACCTTAAGCAAGTTCAGAATTGTCTTTGACATACTTCTATCTGCCAATTTAAAAGAACAGTCAGTCGAGCCACAGGCTGATTGTTCTTGAGTGCACCGAGTTCCCTCCTTCAGAAAATACAATAGATTTTGTATTTTCTGAAGGAGGGAACTCGGTGCACTCAAGCAGTCTTCCCTCGAGGTAAATGAATTAAACTTCAGTTACGGGCATGACTAAGCACTTACTCACACTTTTTACATTCCAGTTTTGCATTTGAGGTGCCCATCATTTTTTAGATTTTATTTCAGGTTCAGGGGTACGTGTGTAGGTTTGTTTTATAGGCAAATTAGCCTGGGAGTTTGTATACATATTATTTCATCACCCAGGTAATAAGCATAGTATCCAATAGGTAGTTTTTTAATCCTCTTGCCTCCCTCCACCCTCAGGTAGGCTCTGGTATCTGGTGCTCCCTTCTCTGTGTCCATATGTACTCAATGATTAACACCCACTTGCAAGTGAGAACATAGGGTGTCTGGTTTTCTGGTCCTGTGTTAGTTTGCTCAGGACAATGGCCTCCACCTCTTTCCATGTTGCTTCCTGCAAAGAATAGGATTTCATTCTTTTTTTATGGCTGCATAGAATTCCACGGTGTATATGTACCACATTTTCTTGATCCAGTCTACTGTTGATGAGCATTTAGGTTGCTTCCATGTCTTTGCTATTGTAAATAGTGCTGCAATGGACATAATGTGTTTTATGGTAGAATGATTTCTATCCCTTTCAGTATATACCCTGGATACTCTGAATTCTGTCTGCAGATCTCCATAAATATGCAAAATCTGTACCATTTGATCAAGCATGATATTAAACTGGAAACCAAGCAGTGAAAGAATTTAAAATCAAAGCATATCAATGGAGTGCTTCCTGTACCTTCAGATTTAGCAACCTCTAATTAGGCCATCATAATACCTGCTAATATATGCTCACCTAAAGCCCATAGAAAGGAGCTGGAATAGAGATGCTTGTACTGTGTAGGAAATTGTAGAATCATTGCAGTAGCAAAAAAAAAAAAAAAAAAGAAAAAAAAAGTTAAATAATATGAGGGTAGGAAAATGCATTCTCAAAAACTACGTGTGTAATTTTGGTCACTCCGTTCAGATGATCACTCTAAAGCACTTTGAAATAGTCGTTGGTATGTGACACAAAGAAACTCTTGTAATATTTTGGAGTTGAGTATGCTACATTTTTGCTTAAATGACTTGCTCTGTTACAACACATCAAGTCATGTGATACTCATAGATCTCTTAGATATTTATTTTGTCTTCTGGTTAGTGTTAAGAATCTATGAAGGCTGTTTATTTTATTAAAATAATCAAAAATGTTATTAAATGGTTATTTGGCTAGGCATAAACTAGACTCTGTACAAATCGCATTATTAGATATGGCCATGGTATTTTAACATCTAAAATAGAAATGTAAAATAACATTTTAAAAAGGAGATGATAAAAGTAAATTATTATTGGAAGTACGACTAAGTAATAATTGTGAGAGTAAATATTTATGTCTAAATAAAGGGATCGAGGTTTATCACACATAAGGTGCCAATCCGGTTATGATGTTATATTCCAAAGACTGGCAACCTATACCCTGCACATCAAAAATAATTTTATTTCTGACAAGGACTCTTATTAAGTAAAACATGACCCTTGTTCGCTTCTTCCTTCCTGGGAAGGGATGCCTCCTTAACACGTTCTGGTACTCTGGCTCATTTGGGAAGTAGCAACTTGAGGTCAACTCACAAATACCTTGACCATCCCTCCCCCATCCTCCACACACAGAAGAAGTAAGGCTACTGCAGTGGCACACATCTGTAATCCCATCACTTTGGGAGGCTGAAGCAGGAGGAAAACTTGAACCCAGGAGTTCAAGACCAGCCTGGGCAACACAGTGAGACTCTGCCTCTACAAAAAATGACCAGGCATGGTGGCACATGCCTGTAGTCCCAGCTACTTGGGAGACAAAAGCAGGAGGATCACTTGAGCCCAGGAGTGAGTCAAGATCACACCACAGCCCTCCAGCCTGGGTGACAGCAAGACCCTGTCTCCAAAATAAAAAAGAAGAAGAAGAAGTGAGGCTGGAATTTGTGGGGCTAAAATTTGGAATGCTGTGTATAAAGGACTGACCTCAGACCCAGCCCAAAGACAAACCCCAGAAATAGAATCAGATCCTGGATGGGTGGGTGGATGGATGGAGAACGGAGGATAAAAAACAAGAAAGAGGGGGATGGAGGGATAGAAAGACGAAGAAAAGAGGGAGGGAAGGATTTGAAGAAATACTCAAGGCTTCCTTTTTGCTTCATTTTCCCTAAAGTCATATTTTCAGTTAATCCTATTTTCCTATGAAAGCAATGTGTCATACTCTTCTAAAAATAAGAAAATAGCCAGCTCCACAAGATGCAATAATACAAGCATATTGTAGAATGAAGCCAAACTTTTAAAAGCAACACATGTTAAGGGGAAAAACATAGTTTATATGGTGTCATGAATCTGACAGTATAATTTGCCTCAACCTGCCTCATATAAAAAGTGCAATAATAATATAATATCTCGGTATTAATTAAGTGCTTATTATGAGTCAGGTACTCTCCTAAGAACTTTATATGTATTAAATGTGGAATTTTCACATCAACCCTATGGGGTAATTATTGTTATTGACCATGCTGTGGAGATAAAGTTAACTGAAGACCAGACAGATGAGGTCATTTATTATAGCCTCATTTGATTTTTATTGGAGATGTGGTCATTCTAATACTGTAACCTATTTTTAACAGGCTTTATTTTTCTTTCTTCCTCTCTTTTCCTCCTACCTTCCCACCAAATACGTATAAAAATGTTTATGATGGCAGATACTGACCTAAGACCCAGCCTAAAGACATAGCCTCTGGCATCTTGGAGATGCATATAATTCTTTTTTATGAGGCGGGGTCTCACTCTGTTGCCCAGGCTGGAGTGCAGTGGCAGAATCTTGGCTCACTGCAACCCCTGCCTTCAGGTTCAAGCAATTCTCCTGTCTCAGCCTCCCGAGTAGCTGGGATTAAAGGTGCCCGCCACCACACCTGGTGAATTTTTTGTATTTTTAGTAGAGACAGAGTTTCTGCCATATTGGCCAGGCTGGTCTCAAACTCCTGACCTCAGGTAATCCACCTGCCTCAGTCTCCCGAAGTTACGGGCGTGAGCCACTGTGCCCAGCCACAATGTTAATTCTTTAACCATTTATTTTTTCTTTGCTTGAAATTATCATATTCTTTACAAAATTATTTGCTAGAAGAACTCACAACGTGAAATAAGAGGAAATAGAAGGACCTACAGCCCAGTGTTCATTACAGAGGCATTGATCAGAGGTCCAGAGTTTAGACTTGGAGGCCAGACTGCTTGTGTTTGAGCTCAGTTCTACCTTAATAATCCTGCAACCCTAGTTCATTTTTAAAATTTTCCTATGCCTTGATTTCCTTACCTATAAAACAGAAATAATAGTGGCTACCTCTTAGGGTTGTTGCTTTGGTACTTACAAAGCAATACAATTATGCCTGACACGGTATAAATGAGCTGTTATATAATGAATTACTCTACATTTGATTTTCTTTCACTAATGAATTTCTGTTACATAAGGGAAATCTTTGGAATTTTGAGCCTTACTAGATTTGGAGAAGGATCACTGAACACCAGCAACAGTTCTCAAGCAAAGAGTAAACAAAAGCAATGAAAATGCAGAGGAGAGATGGCAAGAATTAGGAAGTCATGTTTCTCCACTTTATGTGGAATTCCGTCAGTTCATGTAGACCACACATTGTGATGGACATCCATGTTTGTTTGTTTTTTCTTTTTTAAAAAATGTGAAATAAAGAAATCAGTGCTTATTAAATGAAGTTTAATAGACCAAAAAAAAAAGTGTTTACAACATAGAGGCAAAGGATAAAAATAACAGAGATAAATTGGTCATGAAAGTATTGGAGCCGGACCCAGTGGCTCACAGCTGTAATCCCAGCACTTTGGGAGGTCAAGGCAGGTGAATCACTTGAGGTCAGGCATTCAAAACAAGCCTGGCCAACATGGTGTAACCCCATCTCTGCTAAAAGTACAAAAATTAGCTGGGCATGGTAGCACATGCCTGTAGTCCCAGCTACTCAGGAGGCCAAGGCAGGAGAATTGCCTTAACCTGGGAGGTGGAGGTTGCAGTGAGCCGAGATCGCACCACTGCACTCTAGCCTTGGCAGTGGAGTGAGACTTTGTCTGAGAGGGAAAAAAAAGAAAGAGAAAGAAAGAAAGGAGGAGCGAGGAGGGGAGGGGAGGGGAGGGGAGGGAGGGAGGGAAGAAGGAAGGAAGGAAGGAAGGAGAAAGAAAGAAAAAAAGAAAGAAAGGGGAAGAAATTGAGGGTCACTGTTCTGAAACTTCTGTACATCTTAAAGAATTATCTCATGATTCAGAATATCAGTCATGCGGTGCACTTAAGATACGGTTACCTGCCGCAAATATTTGAGGAAGATCTCTAAATGCCTGAATAATCATCAATGATTACAGAATTTTAGAACAAAAGAAGACTTTAGAGATTAGTTGTATGTGGCTGGTTGGCTTTGGTTAGGATAGTTATTACTTTAGAAATTAAATTCCTCCCTTTGGTAGCCCTGAAAATGTGTACCACAGTGGAAAGCATCTCAGTAAAAATTACAGGAAATGGTATTGGTCTGTGGTGTAGTGGAACATTTTCCTCTGCTGAGGTGTTCCCTTTAGATAGTGATCAAAACTATCTGAGGGTCATTTAGCATCCATGTGTTACACTTTTAAAGAGCATTTCTGTTTAAAACACACTTTTCACAAATTATGCTTGGAGCTCACGTACAGTCTTCTGAAAATGCCTGTGTAGCTTACCGAGAGATGCCTGATACTCTTCAATTTAAAATTTCCTATAGAAAATGAGAGGAGCGGGGCCGGGCGTGGTGGCTCAAGCCTGTAATCCTAGCACTTTGGGAGGCCGAGACGGGTGGATCACGAGGTCAAGATATCGAGACCATCCTGGTCAACATGGTGAAACCCCATCTCTACTAAAAATAGAAAAAATTAGCTGGGCATGGTGGTGCGTGCCTGTAATCCCAGCTACTCAGGAGGCTGAGGCAGGAGAATTGCTTGAACCCAGGAGGCGGAGGTTGTGGTGAGCCAAGATCGCGCCATTGCACTCCAGCCTGGGTAACAAGAGCAAAACTTTGTCTCAAAAAAAAAAAAAAAAAAAAGAAAGAAAGAAAAGAAAAGAAAAAAAAAAAAAAAAAGAAAATGAGAGGAGCTTTCAAAATTAATCAGTTTTTCCATAGGAAACTTTGTTGGTGTAATGAGAAAAATCAAACTTAAATTTAGTGTGTAGTTAATTAGAGTTTGAGGTTTCCCACAGTACTTTGAGGATAAAAGCTATTCATTTTGCATATCCAACTAGAAATTTGAAAACAGACCAGGAGCAGTGGCTCATGCCTGTAATCTCAGCACTTTGGGAGGCCGAGGTGGGTGGATCACCTGGGGTCAGGAGTTCAAGACCAGCCTGACCAACATGGTGAAACCCCATCTCTACCAGAAATACAAAATTAGGTGGGTGTGGTGACTCATGCCTTTAATCCCAGCTACTCGAGAGGCTGAGGCAGGAGAATCACTTCAACATGGGAGGTGGAGGTTGCAGTGAGCCAAGCTCGTGCCATTGCATTCCAGCCTGAGCAACAAAAGCAAAACTCTGTCTCAAAAAATAAAAATAAAGCACAGTGAAAAATGCCTTTTTACTCATGAATCCTACAGTTCTTTCATTGCCCTTATGAAGAGCACCTCACCGGTTAAATTGGTGTTGCAGAAAAGTTGTACAGCAAGTAAAAGCCCTGTTGTATTTTAATAAAAGCACAAATATCTCCTTAGATGAAAATGCAAACTTAAGGGTAAACTCATGAAGGTCCTGACAGCTGGGATGTTCTTTCAGCTTCTACAGATGACAGTGCCGCTGAGAAGAAAGGGGGAAGCCTCCACGCTGGCCTCATCGTTGGAATTCTCATCCTGGTCCTCATTATAGCCACAGCCATCCTTGTGACAGTGTATATGTATCACCATCCAACATCAGCAGCCAGCATCTTCTTTATTGAGGTAAGTGTTGAGTTTAACACATGATAACCACACCAGTTGATGAACTGTATCCATTTGCTAACACCACCTGGATTTAATGTTTAGCACATGATTTCTCCATTTTTCAATCTCGAGCTTTCTGATTTCACACACATGTATGCAGTCACCCACGCACACACGTACATGTGGATAGATTGCTTGCAGATGATGGGTCCAATTACCTTATCTCTGGAGCTTTTAAAGACATAAACTATCTTGTCTTTCTGAGATCCAGAGGAAAATGAGAACCATACCTTTGGGTCCTTTCATACCAAGTATGTTAACCAGCTGTTCTCCTTGTCCTGGGAGGAAATACTATGTTTCTGGGACGCTAAAGACTTAGGTTAAGTCGATTGCTCATTGAACGCTAATTGAGTATTGGCTGTGTGCGTGATTGAATATGGTGGGCCTCTTCTCAAAATGCTCACAAACTGGAAAAAAATATGGCTTTGACTACAAAATGACAGCTATAAAAAATAAAGTAATGGTATGTGCTGTTGCCATTTTGCATCATGTGTGTACATTTGTACATTTATATATAAATGCACAGACACACATATGCACACACTCAGACACACAGTGAGAGCACTGTGCTGAATCAGTGTTATGTCTTCATGTACATTGGTTTATTGCCACTGCTGAGGAGTCAACAGTGGGGAAGACAAGGGACTATGCATAAGGAGCCATGACTAAGCCCTGGGGTCTAAAAGGCTGAAACCAGGAAGCCTGGAGACCAGTAGATACAGTCTGTGTGTCTGTGTGACCAAGTCACCTCTCTCCTCCAGAAGGTTGGGTTTCCTGGGCCCCATGCATATACGGCTTTTTTTTTTTTCTTTTAAGACAGACTCTCACTCTGTCACCCAGGCTGGAGTGCAGTGGTACAATCTCAGGTCACTGCAACCTCTGCCTTCTGGGTTCAGGCGATTCTCATGCCTCAGCCTCCTGAGCAACTCGGACTACAGGCAAGCACCACCACACCCAGCTAATGTTTATATTTTTAGTAGAGACGGGGTTTTGCCATGTTGGCCAGGCTGATCTTGAACTCCTGATCACAAGTGATTCTCTAGCCTTGGCCTCCCAAAGTGCTGGGATTACAGGCGTGAGCCACCATGCCCGGCTGCATGTGAACCTCTGACTCTAACATTTGAATGGAATGACTCTTCCAACACTAAATAGAACTAGAAATAATAAAGCAATAAGGGAAATCTCTTGCAGAATTTCAAACACGTAATTAGAATTATTCATTGTATGACACACAGAAATTGCTTGGAATTATGTTCACTTGTTGAGTGAGAAATTATAATGCCTTTTAAACTACAGAGTTAAAATTGCCTGTACCCTTTATAATGGGGAAGGGTGAATAAATGCGAATCAAACAATTTCTTAAACATCCTAGATAGCTGGCAACTGTCTATAGAATCAAGTGCCATCCTCCTTTTCCTTCTTTGGGCACTCAAGGCCTTGGCACTCTCAATCTTATGTGTCATTTCACCTTTATTCCCTGGGCTCCCCAATCTGAGTTGGCATTGCTGTCAAATCTCACGCTTTGTTCATCTCTGTACCTACCCCAAATTCTCCTTGCCACAAAGACATTGCTCATTCTAGTTCCTCCATCAAAAATTCCTCCTGATCAGGTATGGTGACTCACGTCTGTAATCCCAGCACTTCGGGAGGCTGAGGCAGACAGATTGTTTGAGCCCAAAAATTCGAGACCAGCCTGAGCGACATGGTGAAATATCATCACTACAAAAAATAGAAAAAGTGAATGGGGCATGGTGGTGCATGTCTGTAATCCAAACTACTTGGGAGGCTGAAATGGGAGGATTGCTTGAGCCCAGGAGGTCAAGGTTACAGTGAGCCATGACTGTGCTAGCCTGGGTGACAGAATGAGACTCTTGTCTAGAAAAAAAAAAAAATCATCCCTTCCCATATTAGTTCTTGAATTCAGGAGCCAAAGGCCTTTGATACCGTGTACCCCATAAGCTTTCCTAGACTATCTTCCTGCCTCAGCAGCTGGGTATAATCTCTCGCTCTTCTGAAACTCTATCTGCAGGGATACACCCCTACTTGTCTCTGGCATTAATCTTTCTGTTTTGCATTAGAGTTCAATATGCACATGATTTATTCCATCCTGCAAGACTTGTAAGTACCTTAAGATTTGGATTAAATCACTTAGGTTTCCTTTGAAAAATAGGAATACTGCCAATAATTCCTGGAAAAAATGTTCATCATAAATATCCTAGGACGTTTCAGATTTCCAGTGAAATTTCATCTAAGACATATTCCAGAAATGGTGTCTTCATTTGATATCAGAAATTGAGATACTATCAGGCATAGCTCTGAATTGGAAATCTGATATTAAGTTCTGTTAATGTGCTTGATTTTCTTGGAAGAAAGTAGACAACCTTCTCAAAGTTACACATGCATTCTTCAAAGAGCTGCTGAGTGACAAGCTAGAAAGCCTCAGGGACTAGGCAGACCTCAGGCTGCTGCTACTGCCGTAACCCCTCACATGTCTAAGCCTTTTCAAACTGTGCAGTTTATTTTCTGACATGGTGAAAAAGAAGACACTGTGAAATATCTGATGGTGATGGTATTAGCGGCAAATTGCACAGCATGAAGGACCTAGTTAAAGCTGGTTCAAGGCAACCCCCGTGTGATTGCAAAACAGTGGAATATTGTTTTGAGTATTAGTCTCATTGTCTTATGTCTCAGAGCCTGTATGTCCAAATGTGTGGAGTGTGTTTGCATGTGTATACATACACATGCATTTATAGAATATTAGAGCTAGATGGAATCTTAAAGATAATTTAGTTCTATACTCTTCTAACACAAAGGGAGAGACTGAGTGAGGCTCAGAGGATTGGAATGACTTATCCAAGGTCAAAGAGCCATAGTTCTAAAAATAACTCTTTCTTCTTTTCACATGTAAGTGAAGCAGATTCATTCAGCAGGTCTCCCAGCTTTTCTCCTCTTGAGTTATTTCCTTCCTGTGGAGTCAATTGTTAGCATCTGCTTAAATCACTACCTCTCTGACACGCTGCTGGGGCCATGCAGCTCACAGTCCCAGTCAGCAGCTGATTTTTGGAAGGTGATAACCATAACTTTAGTATTAGTAAAGCTGACCACTATTTGCATAGTCAAAACAGATCCGCGATGACCATGCAGTTTGTGATACAAAGATGTATGACTTTGAAGATTTTGAATTATTAGTTACATTAGAATCGTTGATGCATAAATGAAGGAACTGAATATAATAACATTCTTTTCACTGCCTTTTATATTTTATATTATGTTCCTGTCTACTTTTTAAATGAAATTGATGTGCTTTCTTCTTTTATGAAAATGATACCATTCTTTATAAAAAATTGAAACAATGCAAAAATGTAAAAGGAAGGGGGAAAAGTCATTTATAATTCCAGCATGCAGAAATGATGACTATTAATAGTTTATTTTTTTTCTGGAATTTTTATATACATAATTTGATGTTTGCCCATTTAATACAGTGGTGATTGCACTGTAATGCCAATTGTTTTTTAATAACATTTTTCTGTTTTATTATGATGGCTTTGTAAACATCATTTTAATGTTTGTATTCTATTCTATTCAACATTCATTCAGTAGCTTTCTATTGACTGCCTCTTATGTGGTGAAGCGGTAACTCGGGATGCACTGAGACTCTAACACGTGCCTAGATGTCAAAATCGACCTTGTTCCACCCAAATGAAGACTGTGTGTTAGTTTTCTACTGCTATTGTAACAAATTGACCCAAACCTAGTTACTTAAAATAACACACACTTGCCTTATAGCCCCGGAGGTCAGAAGTGCTAAAATCAGGATATTGACAGGGCTGATTCCTTCTGGAGGTTTCAGAGGATAATCATTTCATTGCCATTTTCAGCTTCTGAATGCTGCAGGTGTTCCTTGGCTCAGGGTTTCTTCTCATATCCTTCTAACTTCTGTTCCCACCGTCTTATCTCCTACAACTAATGTTGACCCTCCAGCCTCCTCGTAAGGCCCCCTTTTGCGACTACACTGGGCACACCTGTATGATCTAGGTGCTGTCGATATGTGGCTGCTGGCTATGTGGACTGTTGAGCTCTTAAAATGTGATTAATGAAAAACAAGGTATGTGTAAAACACACACTGGATTTTAAAGTCTGAGTACAAAAAATAATGTCACTCTCTCATCAATAATTTTTGTATAATTACATGTTCACATGATAGTATCTTGGATAAGCTTAGATTAAATAGGATTTATTACAATTAATTTTGTTTGTGTTTACTTCTTAAATGGACACTAGTTATTTTTTAAATTATACGTGTGGCTCACAGTATGTTTCTATTGGATGGTGGTTTGTAGAGAAAACTTGGCAGAAAGAAAGAATTAGAAAGAAGAGTTGGTTCCATATTTTTTTAAAAGTAGGCCATCTACTGGTTTTTAGCAAGAGGGAAAGAAGGAGATTATGAGGAGGCAGAAGCCTGCCAAAGCCAACTGATATGTTGACCAGTCACTCATTCATGTATTTAATATTTGTTGAGCTTCTATTATGCACCAAGTCCCCACAGTACACTGGTAAGCAAAATGAGCAAGATCATCCTTTCCTTCAAGGAGTTTACATTCCAGTGGGTGGAGACAAATGATAAACACATTTTAAGTTAGTTGTGGATTTCACTTTGAATGATGAGTTTTACAAAAGAGGCAGTCACTCTAAAATATTGGATAAAATGTTACCTTTTTTGATTGCTCGAACAATGTTACCTTTTTTGATTGCTTAAGCTGGGGAGGTGGAGGTTGCAGTGAGCTGAAATCTCACCACTGCACTCCAGCCTGGGTAACAAACAGGGTGAGACCCCATCAAAAAAGTTACCTTTTTTGAGCATTAAGGTACTACTCAAATAATCAGTGATATATTACGATATTTACGTCTGAACTTGCAATTTGATAATAGGTGGTATTATCATCATCATTATTTTATCATAGAACTTTTTATGGAGCTCTAGATACAAATTTATTTTAAAAAATTAAGTAAATAAATTTTAAAAAGGCTGCTCTCCAAAACAGTTTATTTTCCTAGGCTGGGTGCAATGGCTCACGCCTATAGTCCCAGCACTTTGGGAGACCGACATGGGCAGGTCATTTGAAGTCAGGAGTTCGAGACCAGCCTGGCCAACATAGTCAAACCTTGTCTCTACTAAAAATACAAAAATTAAGTAGGCATGGTGGTGTGTGCCTGTAGTCCCTGCTACTCAGGAGGCTGAGGCAAGAGAATCACTTGAACCTGGGAGAAGGAGGTTTCAGTGAGCCAAAATCATGCCACTGTACTTCAACCTGGGTGACAGATTGAGACTCTTGTCTCAAAATAATAATAATTATAGTTTATTTTCCTGATGTGGAAACACTCTCACCATTCTTTAAGTGTGCCTGAATTAGAAATTATAAGTTATTTTCGTAATAAAATCTGGGCATAAATGTCTAAATACCAGTCATAGTTCATATCATGCTTTTTAAATTATTATTTCCAGGGCACTAAAATGTCTGCCTTTACTGGAAGTACCTTGTATTTTCTATCAGTAAAATCGGGATACCAAAGCAAAAGCAAACTTCTGCCTGTGTGCAACCTAGGGATTGTGTCACGTTCCCAAAATAAGTAGATGAATTCTCCAATTATCTCTCGCAAGTAAATTTCCTAGAGGGCTAAAAATTTATATTAGTTTTACTTTATTCTCTATAGTACAGACATGTATTTTATATAAAAATGATTCCACACAATCTTCAACCAATATTCACATTTCAAAAGGTGATTCATACAACTCTTGTAGCTATACAACCCAGCTGTATGGTTGTAGAGATTATAAAATCCAGATAAGTTTAAACCAGCAGAGATAAGACATCTGTTCCTGGAACCTAAGTGGACAGTATCCTTTCTACCCCTTTGTGGGAATCAGGTCCAAGGCAGAAATACTCAGGATGGTGAAACGATTTGCTTGGATCCTATTGCACCTGGTTACAGAGCCAAGCCATCAAACTAGAATTCCTCGCCCTGGCCCTGTAGCCTGAGCACCTACACAGCATCATAGCAAGACTCTTTTAAGCTTTTCACCACTCAAGCAGATTCCTCATCCCAATAAATATTTCTGGATTGCAAGAACCCATGGAGAATATGATTAAAGAAACACAGGCAGCTGTGGCCTTCAACTTTTCCTGGCAATTAATAGTACCACCAGGAAACCAGCCAGAAGAAGGAGCCAGGCAAGAATTCAGAGGTTGCTGGGGAGAAAAAAGTGTTTGCTAAGAGTTTGGCATCTTGCTTTCCAGCTGCTAGAGGGATCGCACTTGGGAAGTTAGGAAGATGGGATCCGTGGACGAACCTATATAGTTCACAGGGAAATAGCTTCATAGAACCACAAATTTTTTTTGTCTTGAAGTCACATATGTTTAATAATTGAGTTTTGCTCTTATGGTATTTCTTAGTCTTATTTCAGTTTTAAGGAAAACTCAAGGGGAAAAAAATGATTCATTGAAACAAAACACTTTTTATTTGTATTTCTTAGATGAAGCAAAAGATGGTATTTATTTTTTACAAACTGCTGCAAGGAAAGAAAGATTAGGCAAAACACATCTGACATGGTTTGACATAGCTCTTATTAAAGGAACTATATTAGTAGATGACAGTTTTCTAGAAATATAGAAAAATATAGAGAAAAATAGGTGAAACTGGCTCACTTGAGCAAAAGAGACACTCTATGTATGTCAGTGATTTTCTTTTCTGAATTTCTGTTCTAAGATGCTATAACTTTTATTCATGAACATCGGTGAATGCTTTAGAGACATTGGTTAAGCTTCATGGTGATTGCTTTGTATATATGTAATCACCAAAATAAGATTTCTTTTATATTTGTCATTCTTAATTTACTCTTCTGGGTAACACATTTTCATTTAAATTGCTGAAACTGTAATAGTGTTTCTAATTTAATGAAATAATTTCTTCCTTTAGTTGGGGAAAATTATTGGAAATACTGAATAACCTATCTTATACTAATCTGTTCTAATTTTTTAAATTAATTGCCTATCTAATTATTTCAATGATACATAAGACCATGAAAATCCATGTATGGATAGATGGATGGATGGATGGATAGATAGAATGATAGATAGATAATACAGAAAGGTTCTTAATAGATGATAAGAAGTCAGATGGATAAATAAATGAAAATCGGCAAAGCTACAGTTCACTTGGGCATGTGTAAGCCTGATTTATGTCATTTTAAGGACATGATATATGTTTTAAGTATTCTGATTCTTTTCTTCTGTTACCTCTTGAAGAGATTACTCTACTGACAATATCAACTGTTGCATAATTTCTTCCGTGTGACATTGGTAATTGCACTTTGTTAAAATAAATACTTAAGGCATTCTATTGTGAAGACAAATAATAGAAAATTTAATTTTAGCAATAATTAGTGCGTCACAGTAAAAATGAGTATTCAATTACAAGATTATTCTTTTTTACCAATTCCACTTAGTGTGTTTTTTTTTTTTTTTCTAGCAAAAATACAAAACAACTAAACTAAATTAGTTGATTATTCTGGCATGCCCTGGTTTATAAGTAATACTGGAGTTATTTGTAACTGTAAGAAAATTAAAATGTAATCTAAGGAATATCAACAAAAATAATGTATTATAAATGATGGTTGTAATCATGCTTTTTGTAATTTTATTAAAAATGAACAACCAATGGCATTTTTAGTTTGAAAATGGATTAAGATTATTTTACTACATGATCTTGTGGTAATCCCTTTATAAAAACTTTCTCAATAGAAACAAAGTAATTTTTAATGCAAAATTCGTACATCCTGTCTTACGTCACATAATAAGCGAATATAGGTTCAGAATTACTCTATGACTGTATTCTCTACTTTCAGCTGATTATTACATTTTCATTCTAATTAATGTAATACTTAAAATTACTATAGGTGAAATAAATTTTAAATAGATTAAAAGCTACTTGGCTATTCTTTTCTGTCTTTCTTTTTTCTTTTTTCTTTCTTTCTTTTTTTTTTTTTTTTTTTTTTTTTTTTTTTTTTTTTTTGAGATGGAGTATCGCTCTGTAGCTGAGGCTGAAGTTTAATGGTGCAATCTTGGCTCACTGTAACCTCTGCCTCCTGGGTTCAAGTAAGACTCCTGCCTCAGCCTCCCAAGTAGCTGGGATAACAGGCATCCACCATCCTGCCTGACTAATTTTTGTGTTTTTAGTAGAGACAGTGTTTTACCATGTTTGCCAGGTTGGTCTCAAACCCCTGACCTCTAATGATCCATCTGCCTCTGCCTTCCAAAGTGCTGGGATTACAGGGGTGAGCCACTGCACCAGCACCACCCCCCCCACAAATTTTTTAACACTGAGACTATACTAAATGTTATCCTTGGGACAGCCTTTGAAGGAAAAATGATATATGCTTTAAAAAGGAAGAAAATATTTTCTTTGATAAAAATAAAGTAAGTAATAATTATTAAGAAATATTATGCACCTAGATTTGTAATAAGATTTAATCTTCTCAAAAGTGTATCAGATTTTTTCTTGTTTAATGTCTGAATTTATGTTATTTCCTTTTTTTCTCAGTTTTTCCCTTGGTATTGTCCTTGAAATATCTCACTGTGGTTCAGTGGCTTATAACTGGACTTGAATCCTGAATATGTATAAGTTTAATATGGAGAAAATTTGATACAGCACCAGAATAGACACTGAACATTGAATTTTAGTCACAAGTAATCTCAAAATGTGGAATTTGTTTGTAATTGTAGTTGTCAATTCAAAATGTATCATAGTTTTTATGAAAAGCAGGATAGCACTTTTTTAAAAGAAGCAGAGTCCATTCTTGTAGAGGGAAGAGTAAGTACCCCATATTTTTAAAGGAACATAGCCTCAACTGTGTTCAGTGGAGGCTGACTAAGAACAGTGAAGACTTAAAACTTAGGCCAAGGTAGATGACTTATGCTGGATAGATCCAAGGAAGGGACACACGGATCTCTGGGGAGAAGTTGTGAAGATTCAAATACCGACTCATTGTAAAGACTTTGTAAAGACTTTCTGACACTCAGAGGTACTCAAAGATACAACAGGCTTCCTGAGTCATAAGCTGTTCATCACCACTGTACTTAAGCATACAAGAAGGCCCCGTTATCAAGGGCTTCTTAGAGGATATTTAGACACTATATGTGGTTCAATTAGAATTAATTTCAGCTTCACCTCTCCCTGTAAATCTAGGGTATTCTGATTGCCCAGTATTGTATATGTTTCATCAAGATGCAAAAATTTACAGTGAACTAGAAGGCATGCTGTGTGCATGCTTACAGTTAATGGAGGAATCTTGTGTTGTTGTTGTTGTTAGTAACCCAAGACAAAAAATGACACAAACACGAACAGCAAGGAAGACTATAGTTCTCCTATTTAGAGATTAGAAAGAGTTAATAAGTATGGGAAATGCCCACCCTATTTATTTTGCCCTTTTATAGAAGTTGGTGGTATTGGGTAGTGTCTCAGATTTCATGCTCAGGTCACTGCAGAGCAAGCAAGGCTCAGGTTTGCCCTTAGTGGAAAGCCTGCATAAAAACAATGAAGTAATCATTAACGTAACAATGATATAAAGTGCCTTAAGCAAATCTTTTTCAATAAAGAGTTACTTGAAACAGGAGAAAGTAACACAGAGCCAGAGATGCAAGGTACTATTCTTCACTTTCTCTTATGTCCTTTTCACAAATTTCTTTTTAGGGTTTTTTTTTTTTTAATTTTTAATTTTTATGCATACATAGTGGTATATACATTCACTAACAAATTTTTAAAATTTTACTGAGAGAATAAATTGATGATTAGATATGCATGCTTTCTGCAAATAGTTAGGAGTAGCATACTTGGCGTTTTCTACCTACGAATAAGCCATTTTGTGATTTGGTTTCTATTTCTATATTTTCTTTCCTTTCTCCTAAGATTGACGACTCTGAGAGCTTTGAGTATAGCATGTAAGCTCTGGTTATTCAAAACCACCTTTGCTACTTACCCTGTTTCCTTCCCTCTTGGCTAAACAGCATAAGAGAATTTTTAAGTATTTACTTTCACCTTTTTTCCTGAAATTTAAATTGGCGTTTGTTCCATTTCTATTTTATTAGAATCTGTGATCATCAGTGTCTTTATAATATAACTGCTGCTGATGGACAAAGCATTTTTTCCTTCTTACTTGTTCTCTTAACTATAGCAAACACAGACTTCATTAAAGTTAAAACCCCTATGTGTTCATAAATGATGTAGTTGAATTACATCCAAGACATGCAAATTTGTTTCTCTAACATAGAAAGGATGGAAATCTTCAATCTTGATCAGGATGAGCTAAGAGGAAGCTATAACCACTTAGGTAGATTCTTAGCATGATTCTTTATCTCTTATTGATCTCCAAGTTAAACATATATATGAACACACACACATTTATTAATTAATCTCAGCACATAGTAGAACAATTGCCTATATATTTTTTTCTTTTTAATGAAAGAGGGTTATAATAGTAAAATATTTAAATATTTTCAGAAACATTTCATGCAGATTAATTTGTTGAAGATTTTATGGTAATGAGGAAAGTGATTTAACAGTAAATGCAAAAAGAGTCCTTGTCCCTTAAATGTCAGAAGGAATGCTGACGAAAGATTCTGGAAAGTTGATGGCAATGAAAGCAGCATATATATTTTTTTTAATTTTCCTAAATATCCACATAAAAACAGATAGAACAGCTAGGCCTCATATTTTTAAAAACCTGTGGACAATATTTACAACAAAATTAGCTGACAGTTTGTGGCCAAACTGCAAGCATCAGCTCTAAATACTCCAATAATAACAAACCACCAGTAGTCACAAGACCCGAATGTTGTTGGTTTTTATGTGAGAGCAAACAAAGGAAATCCACAAGGTGTCTAGCAGGCCTGAAGCAGGAGAACAACAAAATAAGCCAATAGGCATTGCTTGGGAAACAGCAGGCCCGTGTGAGAACAGCAGCAGAAGTGAGAGGGACAGGTGCCCACTCCAGTTGCAGGTGAGCGCAAGCAACCTGTGTAAGAATTTCTGAAGGGGCTGAAGCAGTATAGCACAAGAAATTCTCAAAACTGACCTGCCAAGGCCATCTTCCATGACAGTGGCCCACACTCAGAGAAAATCCTGGGAGTGAAATGAATAATGAGTAGGATACGGACAACAGAGATAAATAAAAAAAGAAATTCCTATTAAAGCTGGGGCAGGGAATGGAGTCAAGAAATACCAAGAAGCAAGCCCTCGTGTTTTTCTTAATGAAAGACATCATTGATTTAGCAGATACTCTGTGTCAAGTACTCTTTTTTAAAATTTGTATGTATTTAAGGTATACAACAATGACATTTTATATGCATATATATACATGGTGAAGTGATTGCTACAGCCAAGCAATTTATCCTATTTATCACCTTCTATAGATATCATTTTTTGTGTGATACATGCTCCTAAAATCTATGCTGATAGCACATTTTCAGTATACTGTATAATGCAATATTGTTAACTGTAGTCCTCCTGCTGTTGATTAAATCTCCAGACTTATTCATCCTACATAACTGCAAGTTTGTACCTTTTGATCTACTTTCTGCCATTTCTCCATTTCCTGCCCTGCTTTGCCCCTGGTAACCACTCTCTGGTGTTATATAATTGACCTTTTAAAAAAATCCCACCTGTCATAGGCATCATGCAATATCTTTCTTTCTGTGTCTGACGAATTTCACTTAGCACAGTGTTCTCGGGTTCATCTGTGTTGTTGAAGATGGCAGTGCCCCCCTTTTACGGCTGGATAGTATTTCACTGTGCACACATACCACATGACGTGGTATCCCTTCACCTGTCAGTGGACATTTCCCTTGTTTGCACGTCTTGGCCAATGTGAATAACAGCACTGTGAACATGGAATGAAAATATCTTTACAAGATGTTGATTTCATTTTCTATGAAGATATATCCAGCAGTAAGACTGCTGGGTCATATGTCAATTGCATTTTCAATTTTTTGAGAAAACTTCATACTGTTTTCCATTATAGCTATACCAGTCACATTTCTCCCAACAGTATACAAAGGTTTCCTCCTCTCCCAATCCTTTCCAATACTTGTTATCTCTTGTCTTTTCAATAATATTCTTTCTAACAGGTGTGAAGTGATATCTCATTGTAATTTTGATTTCCAGTTCCTGAGACAGAGTAGTGTTGAGCATCTTTTCATATACCTGTTGCCATTTTTGTGACTTAATTGGAGAAATTAAATATTCAGGTCCTTTCTCCATTTTTATATTGAGTTATTTGGTTTTTTTTTTTTTTTTGATGTTGAATTCTATGAGTTCCTTATGTATTTTAGCTACTGACCCCTTAACTGGATAAACGGTTTGCAAATATTTTATCAAAATCCATAGGCTTCCTCTTCATGTTGTTGTTTGTTTGCTGTATAGAAGCGTTTCAGTTTTATGTAATCTCACTTTTTAATTTTAATTGATTGAAGTTTCAATATGATATTCAAAAACTTATTTTGAATAGAAAGAAATAGAGTCAAAAGATGATTGAGAGTGAAGTGATCTACCCACAAGCATGGGTGGAGCTAATCAGCATAAACAAGGGAAGGGAAGCAGGAGGGAGAAGTAGTTGAGGGGGTTTCATCTGAGATGACTGTTTTCTCCTTATTATAAGATACAAGTAATATGAGGAGAGTGAGTGGGAAGAGGTCAGAGGTCATAGTGTTTAGTTGAAAAACCCATAAAACATTAAATAGGAATGGGAAAGAAGCCAATTTCTGAAGTGCGAAGGGCCCACCAGGGTGTGTTTGCAGCCTCCTAAACTTGGAAGCATTCCTTGAGATTGTATGACTTCAACTCGAAAGCTTTGTTTAGCATTATATTTATACAATATACAAGCAATGTATATTGCTTGCATACAATGATGCATTGATGATAAGTCGAGATTTAATGAACAGCACGAGGACTACAGTTAATAATATTGCACTGTACATTATACTGAAAATGTGCTAAAAGCATAGATCTTAGGAGTATGCATCACACAAAAATGATATCTATACAAAGTGATGGATAGGTTAAATTGCTTCTATGTGTACACAATGAAACAAACATAGATGAAATAAAATACATTTTTAAAATCTAAATAATTATATTTTTGGACTTAAATTTTTACTCACCTACTGTAAAAGCTTTTTAGCAGAATATATTTAGGCTAATTGAAAATTTAGTATATGTCTGTTTTTTTAAATGAAACAATTCATGGCGTTTCAGTGAGAAAAGTAAATAACCAAGATAAGGAGTGTAACTTCAATAAACAGAATCATGAAATGACAGGAAGTTAAGAGTTAGCAGAGAACTTAAGGAAATATCAAATGCAGTCATTTATAACTTTTTGCATTGTATGTCTCACCTAAAGAGAAATAAAACTATTTTCCCAAAAGAACATTTGTATGCTTGAAAAGATAAACAACTTTTTAAGTGACAACATTGATTTCATGCACTGAGACATCTTTAATATAAATCTTATTAGAAATGTTTTAGTTGAATCATTCACAGTATGCTTTAAATGCATGAAATTAAAGTGGTGTGATTGATAAATATTCACTCTTTAAAAAATTATTATGACGTGTATTTAGTTGTCAAGGCTGACTGAAGGGCATAGCTTCATACTAAGTAGAGAATTAGAGAATCAGTATCTGTCCTCTTTCTTATTTTATATGTAAGAACATAGATAAAGTGAGAGGAGAATTGACTTGCTAAAGGCCTTAGTGCTTAAATGAAGCAGAATCAGGAATAGGATAATGCAGCACAAAGAGTCTAGCACCAAGAAGGGAGCAGATTTTGTATAAATTCCACCTTTTACTAACTTTGTGATTCTGGTCAGTAACTGCTCTGTGTCACTCAATCAGGAGTTAAAACCAAATTTGCTGACTCTCCCAAGCAGCCTTTAACTCTGTTAAAAGTGCTATTTTAAACAATAGTCAGTTTCAGCCAAAAATTATGTAAATACATAATTTATCTGAGGGATTCCTTCATTTCCTACCCCTACCTTTTCTTAAGCAATTGTTGATGAGTTATCCAAATGAGAAAAGGAAGGGGAAAAAGAATAACTAATCTAAATAATTCACAAACCATATTATCAAACCCCTGAGTATCATACCATGGACTGTACAAAAAAAAAAAAAAGAAAAAAAAAAGTTGTTTTTATAGGTTCTAATTGTTAGATCTCAGGCATCTTGCTTATCTCCGGCATCTTGCTTTTTGTTCTCTTTTTATTTTTAAAATGTTGCAAACAGGATGACTTCCAGAGCTATAATCTGGCTCACAGAATATTGTTATCATGGTTATCAGCACTTCTTTATCACAGGATGAATGCAGTGCACCCTCAGGAAAGCTTTCGTGGAGGTTACATCAATCTTTTAAAGGACAGTAATGAATATCACTGAAGGCCCTAAGTAAGGAATGATTAAACACTGTTATTAGTAAGTTATAACATTGTATGACAATATAATTACAAATGCACCTGTAAAGGCTGAGGTGGGTGGATCACCTGAGATCAGGAGTTCAAGACCAGCCTGGCCGACATGGTGAAACCTGGTCGCTACCAAAAATACAATAATTAGCCAGGTATGGTGGTGCCAGCTTGTAGTCCCAGCTTCTTGGGAGGCTGAGGCAGGAAAACAGCTTGAACCCAGGAGGCAGAGGTTGCAGTGAGCTGAGATCAAGCCACTGTACTCCAGCCTGGGTGACAGACTCCTTTTAAACAACAACAACAACAAAAAAGTAGGAATTTAAAATGGTTGTGGGGAAGGAGTAGAGTGAGTCAGAAGAAGGATGAAAGGACAGTCAGAAGAGTGTTAAAAGACTATCAGTAGTCTACATGTGAAGTGGTTACTGAGAGCTGAATTGGGGTGTTTATAGAGGGAAGAGAATGAGGCTAATTCAGGAGTCATGTGAAAGAAGAAGATAGAATTTATCAATCTTTGCATAAAAATTTGTAGGTGAAAGGGCTTTCAATCAGTTATCTTGGATTCTCAATAGTCCCCAATGAGCTTAGTAAATATAGGCATTGCGATGGGATGACGAGATTCTAAGAAATTAAGCAATTTCTGAACATTTCCTGTATCTGATTAGTGGTAAAGGTGAGGAGGATGCCCTGATTCATTGCATTGAATATGTAGGATGAAGAAGAATCAAAGAGAACTTCAAAGTCCAGAATCTGAGCAACTGGAAAGTTGAATTTTCCTTTGGAGATGGAGTTTCTCTTGTTGCCCAGGATGGAGTGCAATAGCATGGTCTCAGCTCACTGCAACCTCTGCCTGACAGGTTCAGGAGATTCTCCTACCTCAGCCTCCAGAGTAGCTGGAATTACAGGTGCCCACCACCACTCCTGGCTAATTTTTGTATTTTTAGTAGAGATGGGGTTTCACCATGTTGGCCAGGCTGGTCTCGAACTCTTGACCTCAGGTGATCTGCCTACCTTGGCCTCCCAAAGTGCTGGGGTTACAGGTGTGAGCCACCAGGCCCAGCCAAAATTGAATTTTCTAATGATAGAATTAAAAACATCAGAAGGTAATATTAGTTGAGGAAGGAAAGTGACAGGATGGATTTTAAGCAGGTTTGGTTTGAGCTGATGGTTAAGAAATTGAATATCTTAAAAAAAAAACTAAAAAAAAAAACAAAAAAGGGAATGGATTTGAGTGAACAATCAGGTGAGAAAATATGGAGTAATAATAGAAGTTGAAACTCAACAGAATACATAGTTGGGTTTTGTCAGCACTAAATTTTAGGACATGTTGACAGTTAATGTTGATGAATCAGAAAAGGGGACTGTTTAAGGCAAAAACAAAACCACACACACACACACACACACACACACAGAGAGAGAGAGAGAGAGAGAGAGAGAGAGAGAGAGAGAGAGAGCAAGAGCAAGATGCAAGAGAAAAGAAAGCAAGCCACAAAAGGGAAAGGATCGAGAATGCAGAGACAGGGAGCAGTGTAAAGTGCTCTAGAGAAGTCACAGAGAAGGTTGACGACTAAGTCAATGGTAACCTGAGAGAATGCAGTTTCAAAGGAGGGAGCAGGCACTGAGGGTGAAAAACGGTTTGGTGACATGAAGGCAATTGATGGAGCCAGACATTTCAGAGATATAGTACTAAGAATTTGAAGAAACATCAAGTAAAGGCTTTTTCCTGATGTTCAGTGTAGGCAAAAAGTAAAGAAACAATGGAAGGGGCGTTTTAACAGTCTTGGAGAGGAGGGAGAAATCATGTACCTTCATAGCAGAGACAGGATTATTAAACAGGGAAAGCAATTGACTATGCAACTGAGGAAGCCTTTTGCAGCTATGAAGGAAACATGAGTAGACAGAAAAGCATTGGTGGCGTCAAGGAATTAGCATCTGCTAAAAGGCTTCATTTGCTCAGTAAAAATAGTTGGAGAAATATACAAATTGAGAGAGGGCAGCATGGGATTGGATGCTAGAGCAAATAGAGTTTGGGTGTATCAAAAGATAATACCAATTGCTAGGCAGTTAATTGAATTAATTAGGAATGGGTTATTTTTGTTAATGATAATAAGGGTTATAAATCGAGGTTGTCCTATCAGAGCAAAGAAGATAATGTGGATACTGTAGACATCCAATCCCATGCTGCCCTCTCTCAATTTGTGTATATCATCTATTTTTACTGAGCAAATAAAGCCTTTTAGCAGATGGCTTCATTTGCTCGCCCCTACCAAGGCTTTTCTATCCACTCATGTTTCCTTCATATCTGTAAAAGTCTTCCTCAGTTGCATAGTCAATTGCTTTCCCTGTTTAATAATCACGTCTGTGCTATCAAGGTACTTCATTTCTCCCTCCTCTCAAGGAGGTGCCATGCCTCTCATCGCAGCATAAACTATAAAATCTATGCAAGTGAATACAAACACTTACTGTGAATCTCCCTGTATATCACACTTTGCCAGCTGTGGTAGACCGAAGCTGTCTGCTCCCAAGTGCAGGTAAAAAAAAAAGGTTGCATTGTCTTGAGAGAATGGTAAAATTATAATAAAACGGACTCAGATAAAATTGGCTTTTTATTATCACCATATACTAGAAATTCCAAACTCTGTTAGTGATAAAATGTTCCTCCCTGAAAGAAACTTTTGCTGATCTAAGCATTAGAGTGGGCTCACTTACTGTTGTTTTACTGACATAATATATAAGCTTCAACTTAGTCCAGTTTTATGACTTATCTTTTTGTAAACATTGCCTTATATATAGAAGTTAATTCAGAGAACTCTCAATAACACACTTGGCTCCCAACAGTGAACTCAGCTACATGCATTCATTTAGAGAATAAAAGTTCATCAGGGTTTGGAATCCTTTGCATTTGGTTTGGGCAGACCAGTGTCTTCAACCTATATGGCACTTTATATGCCTGTGTTAAAACAGTCAAAATAAAGAATGATAGCATTGTGGTTGTAAAGACAAAAAACAGAACTTAAGGCATTTCAATTCTGTTATTGCAAGTACAGATCATTCTCTAAACCGTGCAGAGTTCTTTATTTGGCAATACCCCTCTTCTTCCCCCTTTTTTTCAAAATATGCATTCATTCACTCTGTTTCACCCTTTTGTATGGCAATATTTTTTAATATTTAATGACTTTTACTGGCATGATTATATATCTACAAAGTTCTAAACAAGACAGTTTTCTGTCTACATGTCTTTACTGACCATTATTATTATTAATTTCCTTTCATGATTATTACTGAAAATAATGTCTTCTAGAGGAGCAGATGTTACAAAAAAGTTCACTCCTGTTGTCAGATAGCTTCAGTACCCCCGTGCTGTGCATATTTCAGTTCACAGGGTATGACATTTGACTTCAAGGACATATACATAGAGCACGATAGATAGATAGATATACATATGCACACAGAGACACATATTTATACATATATCTACATATACATATATATTATATATCCTGACTATGTCTCCAATCACATGAACAACCATAATATGTGATCAAATGTGACAAGAGATATTGATAAAATACCAGGAAACATCTGAAACAGCACAGGATAAATAGAAGTGACTTGTAATCCATAGGTGGGGATTAAGAAAGCTTGCTTGGGCAGGTGCAATGGCTCATATTTGTAATTCCCATACTTTGGGAAGCCAAGGCAGGAGGATTGCTGGAGGCTAGGAGTTCAAGACCAGCCTGGGCAATGTGATGAAACCCTGTCTCTACAAACAAACAAAAAAAATAGCCAGGAGTGGTGGTGGATACTTGTGGTCCCAGCTACTTGGGAGGCTGAGGTGGGAAGATAGCTTGAGCCTAGGAGGTTGAGGCTGCAGTGACAGATGATGGTGCCACTGTACTCCAGCCCAGGTGACAGAGTAAGATGCTATCTCAAAAGAAAGGATGGTTGGATGGAAGGAAGGAAGGAAGGAGGGAGGGAAGGAAGGAGGGAAGGAAGCGAAAGAAAGCGAGAGAAACAAAGTGTTCTTGGAAACGTGAGATGGATAAATGGATGGTCTTTGCACCCCTCCCCATAATTTTTATTTTTAGTCAGCTAGACTAAACAGTGAAAGAAAATAATGCACATTAAGTGTTTGCAATATGTGGCTGAAAGATATTTCTTCAGCCATTAGAGAGCCATTGACTTCATACTTTGAAGATATTAGCTTCTGGAAGATCACAGGAATTGTATGGTTTTGTTGTTTTTGTTGTTGTTAACCCTAAGCATCTGAATATGCGTGGGAACTATTTTCATCTTGCACACGAACTGATGACAGTTATAACTAATTCTTCGGGATCATCCATAAGATAGTTCTAGAATGAAAACAATATATCAATGTCAGGTAGTAATGGGAGACTGGAGAAGAGCTGACACAGGCAAACAAGGTAACTTCCACACCAGGACGAATCAAAAGAGGGCAAGCAGAAAACATGCAAAGGTCACCCAGGCTTTGCTTCACAAATGAACAATTAGAATGTTCCTGCTTAGAATTCTCAGTCACACCAGAAGACCAACAGATCTGAGTTACTCTTTTTAAGGATAAAGTGACCTACAATTCATGAAGCAAGGAGATACAGCCACACACAGGAGCTGTTTATTTTAATTAGATTGCTAGTTTCCCTGGCCAGAACCCAAAGCCATTGTGTTTCCCCATAGATAGAACTGGCAAGTAAAATACAAGACACTCAAGTGAATCTGTATTTCCAAAGAAAAGAAAGCCATTTTTTGGTATATGTCCAATGAAATATATATTTTTAATGACTGGTTGTTTGTTGAAATCCAGATGTAATGGGTGTCTTCTTTGTTTGCTAAATCTGGCAATCCAGCCTTTAACTTGTTAAGACTAAATAAATACTCAACACAAAATAAGGAAAATAAAGAAAAAATTGCATTTCAAAGAATGAAATAGAGAGAAAAAAAAATTCTTCCCTTGGACAGTCAAACTTTATCAAAGCTAAATATTGAAAAGTTGACCTGAGTGCAAAAACAAGTCTTCAGTTCCCATGACGGTCTGCCAGAGACACAAGGAAGGCTGAGGTTCAATATTTTTTCTTCTACTGGCTCCTGGAGGATGTTTCTGTTAGAAGAGACTTTAGAAAATCATCTTCCTTGTTCTTTGAAGTGTGTTGTGTGATCCACAGCATCACCTGGGAGCCTGTGAGAAATGCAGACCCCCCCAGGCCTCCCTGAGACCAGTTGAATCAGGAGCTGCAGTTTAACAAGATCCCTTGTGATTCGTGTGCCCAGGCAAGTTTGAGAAATGCAGATTTAGTTCTGGAGTTTCCAAAACACATGCTTTAAGAAAGTATAGGATTCCTAAACTCCGTGAGGGCTCCGGGAGTGCATGCAAGCCGGGATCCGTTCACCACAATTAAAGGAAACTGACTCTGTGTGCTTCTCTCTGAGGTTCAAGGTAAGATTTTTATTAGATAAAAAAGAATTCGTGGCTTAAAAATTAAAACAGAAGGAAGGGCCGAGTGCTTTGGCTCACGCCTATAATCCCAACACTCTGGGAGGCTGAGGCAGGTGAATAACCTGAGATCAGGAGTTCAAGACCAGCCTAGCCACCATGGCAAAACCCGATCTCTACTAAAAATACAAAAGTTAGCTGGGCATGATGGCAGATGCCTGTAATCCCAGCAACTTGGGAGGCTGAGGCATAAGAATCGCTTCAACCCAAGAGGCGGAGGTTGCAGTAAGCCAAGATCCTGGCACTGCACTCCAGCCTGGGCAACAGAGTGAAACTCATCTCAAGAAAAAAAAAAAAAGAAAAAAGAAAGAAGGAAGGGTAGGTTTTTTGAAAAACAATACCCTGATTCATTTAGTTGTGGAAACTGAGTAACAAGACGTGACTTTGCCCAAGTCCTACACTGGGAAGTGATCCCAGGCTCTTTCTATTTCCTCACTGTGGAGGAAGACAGCTCCAAAATGGCGGAAATTTTTAATTGACTGCTTGACAAGGGCCATCATGCACCACCGGTGTTTTCTATCTGGGCCTTCAATTGCAAAATCAGTCCCTTTTCTTTCATACTCATGCCTGTAACTTCCTTTCGAGTGCTCATCTAACCCAACACAAAACGTTCTCTGTGTAGCTCTCTGAACTGGAAGAAAGGTCTCCAGCTGCAGTTTTGTGTATACTGCTGATTGAGGGTGCCCTCCAGGTTTGTTTGTGGATATTTTAGCTAATTATCTTGCCATAGACCATTGAGACAGACCTGGATGACTGTTCAATTAGTAGTATTGAAAAAAGAATTGGGAGAATTCCTGCCTGCACAGCTAACCCCAGTGCCAACGTTATTGCTGAGAACATTTTCTTCTGAAAGTGATTAATCACGTAAATAATTCTCCGAAATGAAATTAGAGATTACCCACACATTGTACCCTGTAATGTTTTAAGACATTATATCCTGAAACTCTGTAATGAATTAGCATAACAGTCTGGTTTGAATTCTTAGATTTTGAGGATACATCCTGCCCCGTTAGCAAGTGACCCTGTGGCCAACGCGAGTTTCTGTAACAATTTGAATTAGCCATTCTAAAAACACAGATTTGGAACTGTCTAGGCCTCGAGATAAAACAACATATCCCTTCTCTGAAATCCCTGACTGCTTAATCATGCTTGCAAATTTGTGGCAGGGCTGGACAGGAGGCTCAGGTTTTCAGATCCTTCCATCCAAGCCCTTCCCTGTTCTCTGGGTAGATGGCTCCTATTAGAGCATCAGTGTTAAGGACTTGTCTATGCTAATGAAATGGCTATTCTGTTAAATAATTGCCTCGTTCTTTTCGCTTATAAGTCAACACATGCAGATCGACATCGAAAATCAATTTCAGTTAGGGCTGATTTATACAGATTTTCCGTAAATACAGGAATTCTAAAAGTTAGCAGAAGGAGGCAGAGGAGACAAGGATCAGAAAAATCTGAACAAGAGGTTCTTTTTACAAATGATGGTCTTTTAAAATTTAATTTATTAATCTATTTATTTATTTATTTCATTATACTTTAAGGTCTGGGGTACATGTGCAGAACGTGCAGGTTTGTTACATAGGTATACACATGCCTTGGTGGTTTGTTGCATCCATCCCCCATCATCTACATTAGGTATTTCTACTAATCTTATCCCTCCCCAATCCCCCCACCTCCTGCTGTGCCTCCTCTAGGCCCCACGTCCCCGACATGCCCCTGTGTGTGATGTTCCCCTTCCTTCTTTTCTCCAATTTAAAGGCATTATCTCAGACAAGCAAATATAAGGCATTAGAGGACAAATTAGCTATTATTTCACAGATGAAGAAACAAAGGCCCAGAGAGATTAAGTCATTTATTCACAATCACATAATTGCTTTGTGATGTGAGATGACATCTCCTATTTCAATTTCAAAGAAAGGAAAATTTTGGTGAAGTTATTACTCTTTGCTCAGCATTGTTGTGGCGAAGACCAAGATGTGAAGGGATTATAAAAGAATATGAAATGAAATCAAATGTTTAAAACCTTAGTTACATGACATTTATTAGACCTCATTGTAAATTTTAAGATATTGTTATGAAAATGCTTTTTTAAATCTAGCGAAAAATTATATATGAATTTTCAGTTTTTCCTGAAAGAGAGCAGTCTTGAATCATTTTGTAGCTGGATGATAGCTATTTTATGCATCTTTAGTCATGAAACCGGATGAGCGACATACACTGATAGTGTAACTCAGGGGTTCCCAAGCCCCCAGCTGTGGACCTCTGCCTGTCAATGGCCTATTAGGAAAGGGGCCACGCTGCAGGAGATGAGTGGCAGGCAAGCGAGAATTACCACCTGAGCTCTGCCTAGGAGTGTGAACCCTACTGTGAACTGCACATGGGAGGGCTCTAGGTTGTGCTCCTTATGAGAATCTAACGCCTGATGATCTGAGGTGGAACAGTTTCATCCCAAAACCATCCCCCTATCCCCTACCCCCAAAACAGCCCGTGAAAAAATTGTCTTCCGTAAAAACCGATCCCTGGTGCCAAAACGGTTGGGATCACTGGTTTAACCAATTGTGTGTTTGGGGTGGGATCTCTAGTGATTTTAAATCTCATTGAGCAATTTGTATATTGTTTTCTACTTATTTTTCTACTCACTTTTTCTATAATTAGTAAAATAAAAATTACAAATCTAAAAAATCCTTAAAGATATGTAGTTTGGAAACTATGATTACGCTGTGTTAACACCCGAAGTTTCACACCCAACAATTTGCATTTTCTATTTTGAGGACCTTTGTGATACACTCAGAAAACACATGATACACACTATCAATAATTCTGCAATCTTTTCACCTAATAAAGAGTTATTAATTTAGTAGCTCTGACTTATGAACAGAATACCAAAGTTGTTGGTATATTGTTAAGACTGAAATAAAACTAGAGCCACATTCCCAGTTGTTGGGCAAGTTATGTACAAATCATTGAATTTTAAGAAGTAATTTCCATGTGGGAAAAATTAACCTTGGAAGTAGGTAGATTTTTATTTTATATGTTGGCCCTGCCATTTGCTAGCTTTGGAGGTTTGTGCAAAATGTAAAGGACAGTGTTGGATATTAAATGAGATCCTGTATGGAAATCACCTGGTACAAAGCATGCGATAAGAAATAAAAGCCACCTAAAATGTAACTTCCATGAGCATCATCATCAACATCCCCATCATCTGCACTCCTTTTTAATGAAGAGCCACATATAGCACAATTTCTTTTTTCTCATCTCTAATTTTTAATTTTTGTGGGTACATAGTAGGCATATATATTTATAGAGCATGTGAGATATTAGATACAGACATGCAATGTATCATAATCACATCATGGAAAATGAGATATACACTCCTTCAAGCATTTATCCTTTGTGTTACAAACAATCCAACAATACTCTTTTAATTATTTTTAAGTGTATAATTAAATTATTATTGACTATAGTCACCCTGTTGTGCTATGAAATACTAAGTCTTATTCATTTTTCTATTGGGGGGTACTCATTAGCCATCCCCACCTCGTCCCAACCCCCCCAACTATCCTTCCTAGCCTCTAATAACCATCCTTCTATTCTGTCTCCATGAGTTTGTTTTGTTCTTAGATCTTACAAGTAAGTGAGAACGTGTGGTGTTTATCCTTCTGTGCCTAGCTTATTACACTTAATGTAATGATCTCCAGTCCCTCCATGTTGTTGCAAATGACAGGATCTTATCATTTTGATGGCTGAATAGTACATCATTGTGTATATACACAGCATTTTCTTCATCCATTCATCTGTTGATGGACACTTCAGTTGCTTCCAAATCTTGGCTATTGTGAACAGTATAGCACCATGTCTTTATGTGGCTGTAACTCCTGCTAGGTGGCAGGGTTGTTCTTGCTACCAAGTGGCTTTGGAATGGTGGAGATTCAGAGCAAAATCTCAGTGGTGCTGCTTGACCAGGGAAGCCATGGCTTTGAAGAAGCTCACCTGTGAAGTTCCTAAAACTAGAGTGGGGGCTGTAAGTAATGAGTAATGCAAAATGTCATCTTTCCCCTCCAAACAGGCATAACCATGCTGTGGTACCCACCTCCCTAGAGGTGCTTAGTATGTTTTTGTTGTTGATGACTTCATCCCCACCACAGACACCCTGTTTTGCTATGTGGCCCTCTCTTTAGTTTTAAATTTTTCTTTTGGAATATAGGGATAATTCAGTTTCACTTAATGGGACTTAATCAGCAAATAAATTTAAGGCATTCTGACCACATAATGTTATAGAAACAGCACATAATATTATTAGTAGGCAGAATGTAATTATCTTGATTGGTATTTTTTCTGGAATGTGGAGCTTAATACTGATCCCTACCTGATGTGAAAAACGTTCACAGCCATTAATCATTGACATTGGCATGTGATTGAAAAATCTAGAAAGATACCGAATGCCAGTATGTGTACACTGATATTTAGCCTTTTGTGCATTAGAATTGTTTAAATAGAAATAAACTTCCTTTGATATTTATTGTCTTATTTACCCCCAAATTACAGGCACTTTAATAAATAAAGTAATAGTTTCTAGTGTCACTGTGGCTTGGGAAATGCATTTTAGTGCCTTTTGCTGCTATGACTCAGCACATCTATTTGTAAATCACAGAAAGTGTGTTGATGGACAGAATGCTGAAGAGAAATGCTCTCTTTTTGTCAATACAAATATCATGTATTTTAGGACTAGTATCTATTGTGTAATGTTTGCTTCATAAGCTCAAGATTGGCCACACCGCTAGTCATAGATTCCATTTTTAGGCTATAACAGCTTTCATTTTCGAGCACAAAAATCATATATGGGTATGCTTAGCTAAATAAATAATTTCTTAAAATATTAAATATTTATTTTAGCTCATTTGCTAGGGAGTCCGGTGCCTTGTTGGAAACATGCTTCTAGGAACAGAGCAGAGTTTTATGACCTTAGTTTTTGAGTGAATTAATGAGCAAAATAAAGTGATAGCAGTATTGACTAGTAGAGAAGAAAGAGTGTCTGTGGCCATATATTTTGAAATATTTTTTATGACAGTTTATTTTTGCCAGTATTTTCCAGGAATATGCATAAGGCATTAAAAGTTGGTTGGGAGAAGCTTTGAATCCTTCGAGGGCAGGTATGACAAATGGTCTATCCTGTGATGAGGGTAGATAGCGCCATCCTAGAATGCAAGCACAGGGCTTGGAGGGCTGATAAGGGGAACACTTAATTCTGACTGTAGCTGTCATAAGAGATGATGTAACATGTTAATTAATTCAATATCTAATCTAAAATAGCTGTCGAATATATTTTTCTGGTGATAGAATCTCACTCTAATGCACATTTTTTATTTTTGTGTTTTCTGTTTTAGAGACGCCCAAGCAGGTGGCCTGCAATGAAGTTTAGAAGAGGTTCTGGACATCCTGCCTATGCTGAAGTTGAACCAGTTGGAGAGAAAGAAGGTTTTATTGTATCAGAGCAGTGCTAAAATTTCTAGGACAGAACAGCACCAGTACCGGTTTACAGGTGTTAAGACTAATATTTTGCCTATACCTTTAAGACAAACACACACACACACACACACACACACACACACACACACACACACACACACACAAACAAGCTCTAAGCTGCTGTAGCCTGAAGAAGACAAGATTTCTGGACAAGCCCAGCCCAGGAAGGGTAAACAAAAAACTAAAACTTATACAAGATACCATTTAGACTGAACATAGAATTCCCTAGTGGAATGTCATCTATAGTTCACTCGGAACATCTCCTGTGGACTTACCTGAAGTATGACAAGATTATAATGCTTTTGGCTTAGGTGCAGGGTCGCAAAGGGATCAGTAAAAAAATCATAATAAAGCTTTAGTTCATGAGGGATCGACACTCGATTCAGATGTTCTCTGATGTCTGAAAGATAACTGTTTTCCAAAGCCTGAACCTTTTCACTCAAAAGAGCAATGATGAATGTTTGAAGATGGCTAAGAAAAACAGCTCATGCAGGAGTGAAAACAAACACAAATAAGAGATTTTCTATATTTTCAAAACAAATGTGTGGCAAAAGGATGATGTTTTTCTGGTCTAGATCTATCTGTACAAACAAGTTCATGACTCTACAGGATGAATCCTTTTATTGATACAGGAGGTTCAGACTATGTCTGTCTCTTCTTTGGTAATGAATGACCTTTTTATGAGCTGTGACAAAATTTCCAAACTTTTAGCTAAGGATCTGGGAAGAGGGAATGGGAAACAGGGCTTTCTGTACTCCTGCCTCAGTAGAAACATCTGATTTATGCTTTATGGAAGCCTTACCTCCATTCCCCAACTGAGAAGTCCCATGAAACCACAGTTGCTCTGGGCTGACGGAAACAAAAGGAAACAATATGAAGAGTTCCTTAATCATTTTTGAAACAAAAATGTTAAGGGATTTTAAACTTGGAGTTATTTTTCATGTTATGCCGTTTCTGTACTAAAGACCCATTTCATTGCCGATTCCTGTCTCAGAAGCCATTCACGTCAGCATGGCGATAAAAAGAATGAAAAACCCTGCTGAATCATACAGTAATTTTCTTTAAAGCACATAGTTACATAAATATATATATATATATATAAATATATTTTTGTTTATAACTAACACAAGGCAGGATCTTGTGACTCTTAAGAGTGCATTTTGCCATCAAGACAAAACAGATGCAGGATGCATCGCTGCATTACTTCCATAGAGTTGTAAAATAATCCTTAATATTAGAATATTTTTCTGTCATTCAGCAAAAGTGGTTCAGTCATTGCCACACTCATCATGTTCTTGACTATTTGATACACTTTTTCATTCATGTCAACCCCTTCCCTCTCTGGCTAAAGTGGATGCAGAAAGTTCCTTAAATGGAGCTATCTATTGCCCTGGAATCACAATCCTGACTTTGAAGATTCCCATGAATGAAGAAAGGAAAGGCATCCCTTGAGGAGGAAAGTGGTTAATATATATACTGAGCTCCTAAAGTCCAAATTCAGGTACTGAGTGTACAGCTTCACCAACATCCCAACCAAATGAAACGTTTACACTCTGTGCCAAGAAACTGTTAGCTTTTGAAGGTACAGTGCTCAACAATTTGCAGATTCAGGTCTCAAGAAGCAGAGATGTTTCATAAACAGCATTTTCCTAGCAGCTTAGCATCTGTATACATCTGCCTTGGACATTAGTCCACTCACAGAGTACCGTACTTGATCATCACGAGTGTCTGACCTGAACCAATGCCATTTTCTATTCCAAATATATTGCTTTACAACTTTAAGTGTTTGATGAAGGTGGTAACTTTTTCCTAAGCAACTTAGTTAATTATTGCAAAAAGAAAATTGAAAAGCAAGGTGACTGAAGGATTGTGATGACAATCTTTGCAGCAGCTGTGTTTGGTTTAGTTGAAGTATCCCCGCTTATTCTTGTGGAATAGGTTTGGTCAGACAGCAATAACCAAATGACTTGCCAATATGACTGGTGCAACTGGTATTCTACAAATGCATAAAGAACACAAAGATGACTTCCTTTTAGGATAAAATGATGCTGCTTCAACTAGCTTTTTTGGTAGCTGTGGCTTCCAATAGCAACGGATTGACAGTTATATAAACCTTGCAGGCATATCCTTAGTTTGTGTCCCTTAAGTACTACTTAATTCTTACATGGTAGTGTTATTCTTATACCCTTCAGCATTCATCTTCTATTTTGATTCAAAACAATTGATAATTCTGTAAAAAGTTACAAGCCCTGAATTGTTCAGTGAGCCAAAAGCACCAAATAATAGAGAAAACTTTCTGGAACTAGAGTGTGGGAAAACTTCTTAACAGAACTAAGAGTTAAAGGTAGTAAGAAATGTGTTGTATATGAATTCTTTAGTGGTAAGGGGAAATGTTGGCTCAATACCTTTCTTTCATGAAACTTTTATTCTATTTTATATTTCTGGTTTATTCTTGTGCCCATTTGAGAAAACAGATATACAGTTTCTGAAAATTCAAAATGGTTATCAATGCTTTGGACTTTACATATATTATGTATTAGAGAAGATGCAGGTATAGATTCCTTAATATACTATGAACATAGCAGAAAGAACAACAATAACAAACAACGTAAAAATAGCAGAGACACAACTGGAGAAATCAGATAAATGGTGCTACAGAGGAATTTAGTTATTTCAGTTTAATTGTTTGTAAAAAAAAAAAATCAATAATCAGTGATTAGGTAAAGATACTGAAAGTCAAGAAAAATATCTTGACCTATTTATGTCTACTGTTCCATTACTGGAACACTAGGCTTGTAGGAGTTATTTATATCCTACTGCCCAAGGTCATCACCAAGGTCTGATTACAAAAATTCGAGAAATTACCACCTCAGGCATAAATGGGTTAAGCCTAACAGATGGCACTGACCATAAATGGTGGCTTGTGTGTGCAAGGTTTGAACTTCAAGATATACCAACACCTAGAAAACTAAAGGTAAAGTCAATTGACCCCCAATTACTATTTTAGTTTAAAGTATCAAGGGCATTTGTTAATCTTTCACATATAGCTTCTAGATTTGTTAATCTTTCACATATAGCTTCTAGAATTGTGCTGTCCAATATGTCCACTAGCCAATGTGGCTTTTGAAATTAAAATTAATTAAAATTACATTTAAAATGTAATCCTTCAGTCACACCAGTCACATTTCAAGAGCTCAATAGTCACACCTGGCTTGTGGCTGCCAGATTGGATAAGAAGAAACACTTACATGTTTGAAGAAAATTTTAATGAACAATTCTGTAGAGGTGTTACCTTCGAATTCCTTATCCTTGAAGAAAAGGGAAGAGGAGGAAAGAAAAAAGATTTGGTAGCTCTTGGGCATATCGAAGCATTTTTGATCTTAGAGAGGCCCCATGGAGTAATGAAAAAAATACTAGCTGACACAGCTTTGAGACCGCACTGTGTTATCTTGGGAAAATCACTTCAACCCCCGTGAGTCTCAATTTGCAATTCTGGAAAAGAAAACCATTTTTTTCCCCTGTCTTTCTTGCAAGATTATTATGCAACCTGATTAAATGTACAGATGTACAGATTCTTAAAAACCTTACGTCATTGTAACCCATATAAAGTACATCTATTAGTCCAGTACCAGCACAAATTTGCACTCAAAGGAAGAATAGTTCATCAGTCCAAAAAGTATTCAAAGACAATCAGTCCATCACCTATCTTGAGAAAGTGCCAAAATAAAATGTGTTCAAAACACAAAGCAAAATTGCTTCAGTTTCTTTTCTGCCCATCTGAATTCCTTCTCTGGTATTTGCCCCCGATGACATCCATCCCATCTCTTTCTCCAGTCCTATGCCAACATTGCCTATGAATATCCTTCAACTGGCTCAGTTCTTTATTGCAAAGACCCACTTAGCTTCTCTAGTTTCTTATGATTTCCCATTTTACACTTAACAGCAAAGAGAGGCTTCTATTTAGAAGGCAATGTCTCAAACATAAATAATTTCATATTTATTTTATCACTATAACACTAATGTAAGAAGCTGTGGCATTAAAATATAAAAATATTTGGAACTTAATGTAAACCTTTGCACATGCAGGCTATATAAAGGGAATGAAATTATTTTAAATTATGTTAATATCCAGATACATATTCTAAGGTTAGTATCATTTATCAGTTTTTGGCAATAAATTCTTGTTACATCTTCATGAAGGAGTATAAATTTGATCATGTCCCTATTGTCTGTTGCCCACTTAAGAAAAGGTTTTGCTAGAATCCACGGACTGGTTCAGGATGCTCTCATTCCATGATAGGAAATTAATATTTAAATAAGACGAATTCAAAACTCTATTCTCTGGTTATAATTTCTTCCTCCTGTGAAATGGTCTTTTAGTTTGTATGTCTTTAGGTATTTTTCAGGTGTTTTATTATAACATGTTATACTAAATTCCATAGGGTTACTCCTGCTTTTACTTTACCACCTACAACCCCACTTTTGACATCAGCATCATATGCCATAATCACAGGAGACGCAGCCTAGACAATATAGTGAAATCCCATCTCTATCAAATATATATATATATAAAATATGTATGTATATTCAATAGAGAAGATATAAATTATATCATATATTTCATTATGTATATACTTAAATTAGCCAGGCATGGTTGCCCATGCCTGTAGTCCCAGCTACTCTGGAGGCTGAAGTGGAAGGATCGATTGAGCCCAGGAGTTAGAGGCTGCTGTAAATTATGATTGTGCCATTGCACTCTAGCCTGAGCCACCGAGCAGAGCCTCATCTCTAAATAAAAAAAAGAATCGTGAGACATCATGTAATCAAACCTCTTAATGTTACAGATAAGTAAACTGAGGCCCAAAGAGATACAGTAATAATCTCAGTGTCTGTAAACTGGGTCTTGAACTTAAATGTTTGTTTCAATTCTCATTGCCCACATCTCTTAAATGTCAGCACCAAGACCAACCAAACAGCTTAGACAGCGCAGTCCACTCAACGCTAACTTTATTTGGTTTATTGACACTCTGCTCTGTCCTGTAACATAGAATATTGGCTCAATCGTTCTCTATCTTGTTGCTGACCTCAGAAGGCTGCTATTGTTATAACATGCAGAGATTTCAAACCCTAGCCATTGTGGGGTCTCTGTTGGGTTTTGAATTTCTCTTTTCTCACCCCTGCCCCCATCTGTGGCTATCTAAGTTAGCGATACAATTTATTTTGGCCATGTAAAATTTTTCTGCCTTTGTTTTATTTCCTCCCAAATGTATTTGAAAATGAATGATCTGTATAGCTGATTTTCTGACCACATATGTAACTGCAATTTTTATTTGCTCTTCAAACTATTACAACATTTTTGTCCTTAGGAGATTTTTTGGGCAGATAGTACAAGGTCTGTGGTGTTAGCTTTTCTATACTCCTATTACCTTGTTTGTGATGCATTTTATATTTTACAGGGCACTTTGATTCATCTCCCTATTTCTTAATTTCTTTAACTGCTCAATTCACTGAAATTTTATTGAACACCTGCTGGAACCATGCAAGTAGTGAGAGTCCAGGCATGTAACTGATCATTATAATACAATAAAATCCTCAAACCAGACTTTGCAAGTACATAGGATCAATAATACTCTATCAATTTTCAACTCCAATTTTCTATTCTATTTAAAAAGGGAACTAGAAAGGGTTTGCCTGAAGAATGTGTCTGAAACATAATACATCACTGCATGTCTGTGTTGTTTGCTCTGTTGGAATGGATCTGTTAATTTTATTTATGAGAGGAAAAATTACTCAAAATTCTCCCTGACCTAGGAAGGCTTTCTAGTTCACTGCAGTCGTACTGATCAGATGCAACAGTTGAAGTTTGATTTCTTGAACCAATATTTCTATGCGGTTTTGAATTATTAATATCACTGTTTTGAGGTATTCAGAAACACCAGTGTATCAAAAAGGCATTCGCACTTTATGTGTGTGTGGTAGTTATGTCCTTTATTAGACCATCCCAGACATAAGACAATAAGGGAAATCAGAAAACTCCAGCCTCAAATGTATCTATAATTTCCTGTTCTACCACTGTCATGTGACAACATGATATTACTTCCTAAGGGTTTGATTAAGTTGATCTTCTAGCCTCAACTTAAATTTTAATACATCTGCCTAATTATTGCCTGGAGTAACTTTTCAGCCATCTAATGCCCATTGCTCTCGCAATGATTATTATAGAGAAGTAAGATGGTAATTATTCAAGTAAAATCACATAATTTCTGGAATCAGTTTTTCATAACAAGTATATAGAATACATCATTACTGGCTTCTCCATAGTATATTAATTATGAATTACCAAATTATACCTAGAGTAGCAAAATGCTCAAACTTGTTATTATAGGTTAATTTCCAGCTCACTGTTGACACTGAAAGATTCTGTGTTACTTTAAATCCAGGATATAAAAGGCTGGAAAAATTAAATGCAAGTCATAAACTGGTACTCATCTTTTCCTAGTTTCTAAGGCTTATTAACATTTGCAAATTACTCAATAAATGTCTTTCATAATGGAATAACATAAAAATTTTTGACTTTGAAGATAATGATATTTTATTTATTTTCATTCTGTTTGAAAAAAATCTCAATGACTTCTCTTCATTCCACCGGAATTTTCACTTTTCACATCAGTCTCTCTTTTTCCCAGCATTACAAATATATGTATATATATATATAATTCATGACCAAAGTATTGCTTACTGACCATGCAGCTGTAAACCTTCTGTGCCTATCAAACAAATACATGGCATGAAACTCATTTTAGAAGTTTCATGGGGGAATTTTAGGGGGAAGTATGAACCGAAGAGTGGGTGAATGGAGGTGATTCATGGAAAAAAATGAAGATTGAAATGTGCTATTAAGTAGAGTTATTAACTTCTTAAGAGCAACTGGAAATATTCATGGATGAGCAGCTCAAATTTTGGTCATTCAGACATGCAGACACTGAGGCACATATTCTGCAAGTGATGCTGAGACCCACGGCATAGAGAAGGTGAAGATATGCCCGGTGAGTGTCACATGCAGCCATCACCCTTCCATACCTCTGCTGTGGCATTCATCCAAACATCATGGAGGCCTTTGCCCTAGATAATCATGTGACTTGCCCTAGAGAGTTAGCGAATGACCAAAAAGAGACTTTCCATTTATCTGCCTTCTACTTAAAAGGCACGGAAATGAGACAAAAAATAAAAAAATAAAAATAGTTTTCTGGAAGAAAGAATTTGAGATGGCACTTTTCTTTCTGGGCCCAGAGCTGCATTTCTCTGAGGTTTGACCATCTCAGGGCTCAGACAGACTCAAGTGCTATTTTCTGGATATTTGTGGTGAAGCCTCAGCCACCATGTTCAAGGTCATTTGAATGAAAACATACTCAGATTGTCACATTTTTAGTAGGGAAATAAGAACTCTAATTAAGCATCCTGCAGCAGGCTTCTCTGAAAATAACATTAAGCAACATCAGAGCTTCACTTGCAAAGTAAGGTTAAAATCATTTTAGGGAAATCAGTGAGGTCTCTTTAGAAACAGACATCTTGTGTATGCCGTAACCCGGTCTTGGGGCCCTCACAGAGAAGAGGGGGAAGTCTTTTCATTGGTTGGTCAAAACAAATCTCTCACTTGCCTGATTCGAGGCATTTGAACAGTGCCTGGAGAGTACATTATTTTCAGGGGGAAAAAGGAGAGAGCCTTTTTTACGTGCCAGCTGGGATCATGGGAACTGCAAATGCCAGGAATTTACTACTGTTTCTGGTAATTCTGTTGGTAGTTATTTGAAATGTTGAAGTGTGAAAAGAGAAGAAGTTGGGCACTTTGAAGGGGCTTTCCATATTTTATGCCAGTTGCACCAGCATGCAGAATATTTGTAATGCATTCAGAGTGGATATAATTGTACCCTTTGTCAGAATCACAAAGCTCTCTGAGGTGCTGCTACAAGGGAACACTGAGGAAAATCTGACCCTATGAACCCAGTCAACCCCAAACAAAAGGAATGACTGTGTGTGTGTGAGTGTAGCACGTAGCCAGTTCATTTCTCACTGTTTTGGAAAGCTGTGTATGCCAAATCAAGGACGTGTCTTTCAGGTGAAGGTTAATTTTCCAAAGCTTATTAAAATAGAACTTGGAAAACCCAAGCATTTTGAATTTATTCCAGTCCTCTGGGCATCATTCCTGTTTCTTCTGCCATGTCAAGGAGAAATTCCAAGCCTGCATTCTGTCACGCTAAAATAACAAGCCCGTACTTCCCAGTGACCTTCTGTTGAACATACCTGAGCCTGCAAATGTAAAAACGATTGTATCTGAATTTGCACTAATGGTGTCTGAGAGCAAAAAGAGTGTGACCTCTATTGGAAACCTTTGTTCAAATTCAATAATTCAGAGATGCTACATAGTACGGCAAGCTTCCTGATTATGTTCACTGTAATATTAATGATCTAAGTTTGAATGTGTTTTCTTATAGTTCATTAATTTGACATCCATCTTTTACCTGGGGATTATTACGATTGCAATAATTCATTAATGTTTTCTTCACACAGCTTCTTAAACCAAGTTTTTCTGCAAGTCTTTCGGTTCTTACAGTGTGTGGGAAACTTGATTTTTTCCTCTAGTTATAATTTCGTAAGAAATCCAGTGTATTGATTGCCTCAGTGACACAATTCATCTTTAAAGGTGTGGAAGCTGGTGGGGACCAAATGTTACTTGTGTTTTCGCTGTTGACTGCTATTTTCAGAAGTAAACCATGTTTTTCACTTACAGTAGGAGTCAACAAATTTGGGATTTTAGAAGGGGGAGAAGGGAGCTATTTGTGTAATACTGCTGTCATATTTGACTACATATTAAAAACAATAAATGAGCATTTTGTTTTAATTTCTTAAATACCTTGTCTTTCAACATATTTTTTGTTTCCTTTCTTCCGTTAGCGTTCAAAACGTTTTACCCATTGTGGAAGAAATTCTGTGTGCAGAATTCAGAGGCACAAGGCTGGTGGCATAATAGAAAATTATTTTGCTTTATACCCACCCCAGTGTGGGAATTGATACTAGCTAGAGTGAGCTGTAGAAAACAAATATTGCAGGATGCCATAGCATGTGGGCGTGGGGTGGAGACTTCTTCCCCCACCCCAACCGCTGTGCCCAACTGTTCCAGTCTCCTGGATCAGACAGATGGGATTTTAGCTGCTGCTTTAAATCCTAGTGTTGAAATAAGTCAAGGTGCTTCAGCTCAGCTCTTGCCTCTGTCACTAATCTTGCTTTATGAACTCCTTTGGTTATCTAAATATGTTCCAGAAGGTCCTCTATTATTCCATCCTTCTTCTTCCAAACTGGAAATGATTGTATCTGATTCTCAGGATATTTTGAATGTGTGCCTCAGGTAATTTATGTGGAATGTGTAAAGTGAGATGTCTCCAATTCTGAATATTCCTTCCCCGTTTCCTAATCCTCCACTCTTGGACTACCTTTGTAACAACACCAGGTAATACACAGACCTGAACCCAGGCCCAAGAGGCACCCACAATGACTGGAGCTGTGGGGAATTCCAAACAGTGGCATTCCCTGAGCAATGGCTCTGTACAATTCAATTATAATTTTTTAAAAATCGTACCTCTGTATAGATCTTTTGGACTGTATTGATTAAACTTTGATATTGTGGAGTAAATTCAGAAGTGCAATTTTAAATGGTGTGAATTGTCTTTATGATGCCAAATATATATATATATATATATATATATATATATATATATATGAATCATGCAATCTTCCCTAACAACAGAAAAACATTAGGCCAATGTTTTCAAAATTGAATTAGTGTATACAATTTCTTTAAATAATTCAGTAGAAATTTATTCAGATATATGTTAAAGAAAAATGTGCTAATCACAATCACACAAGTTTTAAATCATCCGTAGATCAATCTCTTACAAATAAAGAGAGCAGATCTTCTCCCAAGTGCTCTCTTCCAAAGCACTATTTTAGAATCAGAGTCTTTTGATAGGCAGTTTGAAAGTTTTTCCCTTCAGTTTACGTTATTAAACATTTATTAAATAACTTCTCTGTGCTGAATCTGGCTGTCTTGCCCAGGGTGGGGTACAGTGGTGTGATTCTGGCTCACTGCAGCCTCAACTTCCCAAGCTCAGGTGTTCCTCCCACCTCAGTCTCTCAAGTGACTGAAACTACAGGCCTGCACCTGGCTAGCTAAAAGAAATATATATATATATATATATATATATATATATATATATATATATATGTTTTGTTTTGTAGAGACAGTGTTCAACCATGTTGCTCAGGCATTGCTCAGGCTGAGAGCAGACTCCTGAGCTCGAGTGATCCTCCCGTCCGAGCTTCCCAAAGTGCTGGGATTACAGGTGTGAGCCACTGTGCCCAGCCAGAGTCTTTGCTTTTGATTAGCTTTCAGTGCACTCGGGCAGACAAACATTTAACCGGATTGGTTTGTTACATGTTACAAACATGTAACAAGGATTGGTTTGCCAATCCTTGGCAAACCAAGGATTGTAGGTCCCAGGATAGAAATTTTATATAATGCAATGAAATGGCAGGGGAGGAAAGAATTAATTCTGTGTGGAAAAGGACAGGAGCTTTCATGAAGCAAGTGGTATTTGAACTTGGTCTTAAAGGATGAGTAGGCCTTCCCCAGGCAACAGCCCGTGCTTACCAGAGAGTCAGTGAAGTAGGAGCTAATGGACCTGCCGCGTCAGAGGGACCCAAAAGACAGGTAAGAAGAGGAAGGCTGGAGAGTCACCAAGGCCAGAGTTAGACCCTTGTTGACCTCATGACTTTAGAGTTTACCTTCTAAGCACAGATGCACTTGAAAGCTTTGAAGCACCCCAGCTATTTCAGAAAGATCACCCTATTGGCACAGTAATGGGTGAATTGCATAGGAGAAAGCTGGGAGGCTGTTCCAGACACAACTGCTCAAATCTGCCTACTGCTTCTTGAGGACCAGACCTTCCTAGTTTTCTGATCTTCCTCTTCTTGTATTCTGTCCTCTGTTAATAAAAACCCAATGCCATCAGCACAAGTGCTCTGCCTTTCTTCCCTTGCAGTCACCCCTTCCAGCAAAATACGTATTCCCTTTCCCCAAAGTCATGGCACAACACAACTGGACAGATTTTCATGTGAAACCAGCCAGATCTGCCCAGGTTTAATTGTCTCTTTATGCAAGAACTCCCTTTTTCATGTTTAAACACCCAAGGCAACCCAGACAACCAAAACACCCTGAGGTGGAGATTTCCTTTCCTCCAAATGATGATAAAACAGGAAAACGACACCACTTGTCGATTTTCCTTCTGGTCATTCTAGACCATTCTAAACATCTTATTAATTAATTCAATTACTTGTGATTTGGGTGGAGAGGTTTGAATTTAAGATGTGGTTCCTCAAATAACATTTATTTCATTTTTTTAAATGTTAGCACTTAACCCATTAATTTGTCCTCACAATTAGTGACTTAGAAATTACTCATTCAGGAGTGTCTAGGGTTATTGCAAGGCTCAGAAAACCTGCAGTCGAGAAAGTAGTTGGAAAGATCAAATAGCTTCCTATTGAGTTGAGAACCTGAGGTATGGTGAAGCCTCCACTGTGGAGACACTCAAATGTCTGTTGAGGGCAGAATTAGACTTTAGAGGGCTTCTGAATGTCAAGATTGACAGGAATGAAAGACGAAGTCTCCAAGATTTTAGGCAGTCCACAGTTGGCAGGAAGAGGATTTCAAAGGGTGAAAGCAAACTGCCTTTGGATAACTTGAGAGTATATTGAAGTGTTTCAGAGCTCTCCGAGGAAGCAGATACACCTGATTTAGTCATCAGGGAATCTATGAAGATGTCAGTCATAAAGGAGACTGATAGGCTTTCATGACCCTGGCTCTGTGGTTAAAGATGACGGCCTTGTAGGGTTCAAGTGCACTCATGCTGTGAGGTGCTTGGTTTGTGCCTTGGAGATGTAAGGAGCTAGTGGAAGAACAGAAACCAACCAGTTTGTTATAGGTTAACCCACCCATTTACAGGGAACCAGATTTCATATGTGCACTCCACTGCCGTGGACTAAACAGAAGAAGGAGGAGGAGAGTGCAGAAACTGAGAAAAGCTCGAGTTGAGAACATAAAGCTACTGCTTAGGCTGCTGCCTGTTTTCCTGCTCCAGGCAGTGGGTATGTGAATAACTATCATCTACACATCTGCTTCTCCAAGTCTAAAGGCAGGGCACTTGTAGATTTTGGAAATCGTTAAAATGTGTTAAAGAGAGAAAGCCCAATGAGAGTCCCATAAGAGTTTGCAACTTCAGGAGAGGTAGAGCCCCCAGCCTCCACCCGGTGATGCACCTACTATTTTCTGTGAATTGCTATCACTTTCTAGACACAATGTACATGGCCTCCCAAAGTAAATGCACTTTAGAAATGACGACATGTTTTGGTAAATGTTAATTGACCCCTTTATGTGGATCATTCTAATGGCTGTAGCAAACTTTACTTAAAGCCTTTGATCGTCCACCGAATATTCCCGACATGTTTTTATGGTAAACTGTACAAACATTTGGGGGTTGCAGAATTATGTTGAGCTGTTTTTCTCCCCAGAAGTTCTTTGTACAATTGTAATTTTGCTTTCTTTGCAAAAGGATTCATTGTGGCGTGAGACTTGATAGAATGTGAAGCAAATTTCTCTTGCTGGAGTTTGGCCATAAGCTTAGAGGATGGGCTGCATAAATTATTCTAATGCCTGAAAATCTTGCTTCTTATTTCTTCCTAGAATGTTTTAGATCTGCATCAGGATGCCTGGAAATGGGATACTAAACAAGCAAGAGCTCTTTGCACAAAAGAGAAATAGTGACTTGCAAAAAAAAAATAAATAAAATAAATGAAACATTGTTTTTGTAAAATGGTGTCACTTAGAATTTAATTAGATATCATCTTCTTGAGGAAATATATATTATATTTGAACTAGACAAGATCCCAGCAGGTTAAAGAGCAATAGGGTAAATAAGAAAGATACACCCCTGTTAGAAAAGTTAAAATGAGGTTGTTGATATGACAGCAGACTGTCACATATGAGGCAATAAACTCCAGCAGAAGGGGTGCGTTCCTGGAAGAGGGAAGCATCCATGTGGATTTTCTTTCTAATTGTATTTTAACTTCCAGGGTACATATGCAGGATGTGCAGGTTTGTTACATAGGTAAGTGTGTACCATGGTGGTTTTGCTGCACCCATCACCTTGGCATTAAGCCGAGTATGCATCAGCTGTGTTTCCTGATGTTCTCCCTTCCCTGTCCTCCTTCAATAGGCCCCAGTGTGTGTTGTTCCCCTCTCTGTGTCTATGTGTTCTCATTGTTCATCTCCCACTTAGAAGTGAGAACATGCGGTGTTTGGTTTTTGTTCCTATGTTAGTTTACTGAGGATAACACCTTCCAGCTCCAACCATGTCCCTGCAAAGGACACGATCTCATTCCTTTTTGTGGCTGTATAGTATTCCATGGTATATAGGTACCATGTGGATTTTCTATTGTTTTACTTTATGGCCTGATGTGAAGCTTTATTAAGGCACTGGGATGAGAGTTCATTTACTTCAGATAGATTGCTGTAGTTAGATTGATATCCTTGTCATAAAACCACAACAAATACCTAACCTGGCAGTTGCCACCCAGAGATGAGAAGACACTCAGCTCTCCCTAAAACTGGAAGAAAGGCCCACTGCCAACTTCCCTCTGCCTCTCTCATAAGGATCAAACCAAGACCACTGGATTATAAGAAGTCAGCCGAAGTATATCTGCACTCACAGATACATATGTAAGTTTCCTGAGAAAAATTCTCTTTCTGCCAATAATACATCAGACCATGTAACAATTATGGGAATAAGGCCAGGCATAGTGGGTCACACCTGTAATCCCAGTACTTTGGCAGGCCAAGGCAGGCAGATCACTTGAGGTCAAGAGTTTGAGACCAGCCTAGTCAACATGGTGAAACCCCATCTCTACTAAAAATACAAAAATTAGCCGGGCTTGGTGACACATGCCTGTAATCCCAGCTACTCAGGAGGCTGAGGTAGGAGAATTGCTTGAACCTGGGAAGTGAAGGATGCAGTGAGCCAAGATTACACTGCTGCACTTCAGCCTGGGTGGCAGGACAAGACCCCATCCAAAAAAAAAAAAAAAAAAAAAAAAATTACAGAAACAAGCTCTGTGACAACATGCATGTGACTTCTCAAAGCCCAGACTACTTCATCTACAAACTGAGGACAAAAATAGTACCTGCTTCCTAGAATTATTATGACGAGTAAATGGTCCAAAATACTTAGCTTAGTGTTTTGCCATTAAACTCAGCAACAGTTAGCTTTGCAACGATTATTGTTGCCAATGAAAGATGCGTTGATTTTGGTGGGAAAAATGCTGTCTTAGTCCTTGACAAGATAAACTGAAGGCAAAAAAGCTGAGAGGAACAATGAACTGGATGAACAGATTGCAAAATAAGCAATTCAAACCAGAAACTGCATGAGAGGAAGACCTTTTCTCCTATAGTCTTGTTACTCATACTCCCTCAAGTCTCATTTCTTTCTACCATTTATGTCAGTATTTTCCATTCCTAATTCTAAAATATAAAAAAGCAAAAAGAAGGGAACTTCAAACATCAAATTAGGTAGAAAAAGTAAAAATTAAATATCAAAACTCGAGTCTATATTAAGAACAGTCAGTGGGTTATAGAATTTAAGGAGGTACCTGCCTTGTGTGTGCCTTATTCATTTGTTAATTTATGTACGGATTTTACAGAAAAATCAAATAAGGCTGCTGAGTGTTATTTTAAAAACTATTTTTATGTTCCTGTATCTAATTTCTCTGTTAGCAAAATGAGGAAAATCTTTCCTACATCTCAAAGTATTTTCAAAGAAAATTCGTAAGTATAAAGTGTTTCAAGCATATGCAGACAAACTTTATATGGATAGCCTAAGTCACAGATTCTAGCCTCTGAACTTGTTTGCCCACAGACTATTTCTGACACCAAATGTGTGGTTTTTCCCACACCAACCAATTCTCCAATTTTTCAAACAACTGGGTTTCCTACCATTTACTCAACTCCACTAACTACCCAGGTCTAGCCAGACCCCAGGGGTTAAGAACTCAGCCTCAGGGTCCAACCCCGCCCCTCCCCATTCCAGACACCAAAAGCTTCCATGCCCTCTCTGGGTGCTACACCCTCCCAGCACCTCCACATGTTCACCCACCTGGAAGCAGGGGTTTTTATGGAGGTCTCATTACAGAGGTATGATTGATTTATCCTTGACCACTGGTGATTGACTCAGTGTCTAGCTCTTCTCCCATCCTGGAGGTTGTGAGGTAGAGCTCAAAGTGCCACCCTCTATAATCAGCCCCCATCCTGAAGCTACCTAGGGGTCCAATAAGAGTCACTTCTTTATAACAAAAGATGCTCCTATCACTTGGGAAATTCCAAGGGATTTAGGAGTTCTGTGACAGGAACCTGGACAAAGACAAAATATTTATTATTTATTGTGTCACACAGCCCTTGTGAGTCAGGAATCTTTACCATCCCCCTCTTCTGTGACATGTGCTCTTGCTTACAACAATGGAAATGCACCTGGACCGGTGTGATGGCTCATACCTGCAACTTCAGTACTTTGGGATTGCTGAGGCAGAAGGATTATTTGAGGCCAGCCTGTGCAACACAGTGAGGCCTTATTTCTACAAAAAATTAGGAAATTAGTTAAGTGTGGTGGTGCTCACCTATAGTCCCAGCTACTCAGGATGCTGATGCGGAATTGCTTGAGCCCAGAAATATCAGACTAAAGCGAACCGTTATTACACCACTGTGCTATAGCCTGGGTGACAAAAAAAGCAAGACACTGCCTCCAAAAAAAAAGTATCTGCCTAGATACTTCCACCATTCCTGAAGCAACTCCAAACAGATGTCTCTTTGTAATGTGATAGTAAGCTCACCTGGGGATAGCAAAGAAAACAAATTCATTTATTCAATGCATGTGTGTTGATCACCTTCCAAGATACGAGTACTATTTTACATGCTGGAAATAGAGTGATGTATTTATTTCACAAATAGTGTTGTTTTGTGCCAGGCACTTATCTAAGCACTTTACGGATATTAGTTCTTGAATCCTCTTACTATGCTTGTGAAGCGGAGGCTCTTACTATCTCCATGTGACAGAAGGGAAAGGAGTAACTTAGTGGTTGAGCTACTGACCCATGGCCACATAGCAAGGAAGAAGCAGAGATCAAATACAAACCTGGAGTCTTTGCTCTTGGTCACTACTCTGGGCTGTCTTTGGAACAAAACAGGTTTTTTTAAAAAAGCATAAATATTTGCCCTCACAAGTTTATATTCTAGTGAGGCACTACAGACAATCAGTTATCTAAGTACTATCTATGTGTGTGTGTGTGTGTGTATATATATATATATATATATATATATATATATATATATATAAAGTTAGAAAATAAATGCCATGGAGAAAAATAAGAGAGGAAAGATCAGATATGAGAAGTGGATTTCTCATTTACATGGGTAAGCAGGAAAGGGAACATCTGAGCACTGACCTAAGAGTACTTCAGACAAAGGTAGCAGCAAGTAGAAAGGCCATGTAGAGGGAACCTTTCAGCATGTTCAGGAAGCAGCTAGGATCTCAGCATTGTGGCCGGCAAGGAGTGAGTTAAGGAGGAGTCCTATAGAGAGGTCAGAGAGAAAACGCGGCCACGTGATCTCAAGGAAGATGGAAAACCAGTGAGGAATTCAGAGCAGCCGCGGGAGAAGCTCTGACTTCCTGCTGAAAAGGGTTACTCTGGCTTCTGGGCAGAAAAAAGGAAGAAACAGGAGACCAAGCAGGAGGAGGCTGCTATCATCCAATGTGATATCACCGGGATCTACTGCGCCAGTCCGTGGCTTAGGAACTGGGCTACACAGCAGGAGGCGAGTGGCAGGTGAGCGAACAAAGCTTTATCGGTATTTACAGACACTCATCACTCACATTACCATCTGAGCTCTACCTCCTGTCAGATCTGCAGTGGCATTAGATTCTTTTTTTTTTTTTTTTTTTTTTTTTTTTTTGAGGCCGAGTTTCACTCCAGGCTGGAGTGCAATGGCACGATCTCGGCTCACCGCAACCTCCGCCTCCTGGGTTCAGGCAATTCTCCTGCCTCAGCCTCCTGAGGGATTAGATTCTTCTAGGAGCACAAACCTTATTGTGAACTGTGCACGCCAGGGGTCTAGGTTACATGCTTTTTACGAGAATCTAATGCCTGATAATCTGTTACTGTCTCCCATCACCCCCCTAGTTGCAAGACTCTCCACAGCTTAACTAAATCTAAACATTTTCTAGCCATAATCTCACAGTGCCAATTCACTCCCCCTGAAAACACTATTGCTAATTTCTTGATAGTTCTGCCTGATAAAATGTCAGCACTCTTAATGAGATGGAGGTAGACTCCTCATTAGTCCCCGTGATCTGCCTTATAAGCAGTATCAGAAGTGCTGAAGGAGGGTCTCCCGTGTGAGCAGCAGCATTAATACACATACAAGGGTAATGTGGGATTCCTTGCTGGCCCTTTCCCTTTGCTTTTAAATGCTGGTTACCTCCCCAACACATGTGTATATCCAGTCAGTCAAAACTGAATCCCATCACTTTCCTGCATGTATATGATGTGCTTATTACTAAACTATGTGTTGGGGATAAAGTGACAACCAAAGCTGAACCAGCCCCTGTCCCAATGGAGTCTACAGTCTACTGTAAGGAGCAGCTTTTAAACCGATGAGTAAACAAATCATTCTATGCATAAATATATGAACAAAACTATGGTAAGAGCTATGGAGGAAAAGTACATGTTTCTAAGGCAGCATTTAACAGAAGACTCTATCTTAGTCTGGAAGTCAGAAAGGTTTCAACAACAACCAAATGACAGTTGAGGTAAGGTTGAAAAGATGAGTGTGGGGAAGAACTTTCCAGAAAGAAAACCCAAATGTGGGAAAACACTGAGGAGGTTGAAATAGTGCATATCCCAGAATCAAAAGTAAGGTCATCCTTGCTGAAGTTCAGAAAGAAACAAGGCTAGAGGCAGAGAGTTTGGATGGATTAATGATCGATTCCAGGCTGCGTGGAGCCTTCCAATCCTAAAATCTTTTACATCTGCTACTCACACCCACCCCCAGCTTTAACTTCCTATTTGGAATGGATAAATCCTAGTCTCACCTTCAGATCTCAACTTCAGCTGGGAAGACTTCCCCGATGCACACATTAAACCTACTCCTTCAGCTGTTCCTACTGTTTTTTATTTCCTCCCTCAAAACAATCACCGCATGTAATTTCAATTATTCATTCACATCTGCCTTCCACCAGATTCTGAGCTCCATCAGGGCTGGGTGTGAATCTGTCTTGTTCACTGGTTTCTGCGGAACTTAGCACAGTGCCAGGAACAAAAACGAAAATGTTGAAAGAGTAAGTGTCTTGCCGCGTGCAAACTGTCCCTGATACTGCTTTTCTTGTTTCAAGCTAAACTGAAAGAACAGTCAAAATGGGATGTCTGTTACAAGAAATACATTGACAACTCTGTAAGAAAAAAAAAAAGGAAAGGTGTTTCTGCCTTAATCCCACATTATCAAACTAGGTACCATGTTATTTATTCAAAGAACAGCTTCTCTGGATAAAACTGTGAAGCCTGTGTCAAAACGGAAGCAACTGAGCCAAACTCTTCTGGCTCACCAGCTTCGTTGCCCATGGAGGATTGACCTCCCCCATCGACACCTCAGGTCTTAATGGTTAAAAGGCTCTGGAAAGTTTTTGACCCTGTTGCCTATTAAGAGGTATCTCTGGCTGTGACATGGGATATACCATGGTCCTCGTTTGGGTTCTCTGAAAGACAAATTTGACATGGGTTTAAGAGCAAGAAGTTTATTTGGGAGATAATCCTAGGAAACACCATGAGAAAGTAGGGAAGTAAGGCAGGAAAAGAAAGCAAGCCAAGAAAATAGGTGATAAGGAGCAGTTACTGCCCTGAGCTCAACCCCACTAAGGATTCCCGGAGAAACCGTGTGGGGCTTGTCTTGAAATTGCCCCAGTGTTCGCCAAAGAAGCCAACCACCCCCAAATGAGGTCTGGAGTTACCACCAACTCCCAGAACTCATCTGTAGGTGGTCATTTCTTTTCATTTCCACCCTGCCTCTGTAATGAAAAAAAATTGTTTTTCCTCTGCTCTTTAATCACAGCAGAAGACTGTTGTGATCAAATATGTGGGGATTTCTCTCTACCAACAGCAAGCAATCAGTTTTGCAACAGACACCAGCTGGGCATCCTCCAATTGAGTTCTGACTCTACCTACCTGGAGATGGTAGTGGATCACATAGGTTGAGGGCTCAATCCCACAAGACTGCCCATACCTATACACACAGACTCCAGATTGCTTTACCTGTGCTTCTGACCAACACAATATAAATCAGAGACCCCATGACCCACTCCTCAGGTTCAATTAATTTACCAGAGCAACCAACAGCATTCAGGGAAACACACATATGCATTCAGTTTATTAAAGAATATTAAAAGAATGCATGTGAAGGGTGCATAGGATGAGGTATGGGAGAAGGAAGGAGTGCAAGGCTTCCATGCCCTCCCATGGTGGACCACGCTTTGGGATCCTCTATGTGTTCAGCTCTCTGGAAACTCCCTGAATCCAGTCCTTCAGGGGTTTTAAGGAGGCTTCATTGCATAGGCATGATTGACCAAATCATTGGCTATCAGTAATCAACTTAATCTTCAGCTCCTCTCTCCTCCCTGCAACTTGCTGGGGAGAGGGAAAGTCTCAATCCTCTAATCCTGCCTTGGTCTTTCCTGTGACCAGCCCCATATTGAAGCCCCCTAAGGGGCTGCTAGCCATCAATCAACTCATCGGCATACTGAAAGACATTTATCACTTCTGAGAGTCCAAGTATTTTAGAATATGTACACCAAGTGACTGGGATGAAGACCAAATATACATTTCACAACCTCACACTTCCCTTCTACACTCTAAGTACCTCCAGGTGCTAAAAGTGCCCTCAGCCAACAAGCCTCGAGATGAGGCACCAAGACAGTGATGCCTATAAAACACATTAAAATTCTCCCTTTCAAGATAGATTTCTAAAACTCACTTGGTAGGTTCCTCAAAGTGATTTCCCCAGTACTCTGGTTATCATTACTTAGTGTCTAACTATGTTTATATTTCTCACAAATGGATGACAGTGGGGATGAAAATGAGTTCACTGTATACAGATCGCCAGCTTGCCTGAGTCCAGTGAGACAGAACACCCATACTAACTTACAAGAAGCCGACTTACTACTTACAGATAGGCAGCAAGGGGCAACATAAGCCGAGGATTCATAAGAAGCTCATCCACAAGGCTCAGGAAAGCTCCTGCAGTGGGTGGCGTCTCGTATGTGTGTGTTCCACTTGCACAGCAGTAGAGAGACCCCAGAAATCAGCATGCCCTGGGTTTTATGCTTCAGGAGTTACATGATATGCTAGGCTAAGGCATTGAAGGACTTCCTGTTTCTAGAAGACTAGATGAGAGCCTGGGCTTTTCTAGCCAGCTCCTCCCTGTCTCAGGCTATTGCATTTCCCAGCAACTGTATAGGTATTCTTGAGAACTACAAGCAAGATAGAGGGGAGAGAATTGGCTGATCCAAAGCTCTTCAAAAAACTGTCCTGCAGGAGATCATGAGGATTTTTCTTTTTTCTTTTTTTTTTTTTCTTTTTTCTTTTTTTTTTTTTTTGAGACAGGGTCTCAAGCTGTCACCCAAGCTGGAGTGCAGTAGCACCATCAAGGCTCACTGCCACTTCCACCTCCCAGGTTCAAGCAATCCTCCCACCGCAGCCTCCCGAGTAGCTGGAACTACAGGAACATGCTACCACGCCTGGTTAATTTTTGTGTTTTTGGTAGAGATGGGATTTTGCCAGGTTGTCCAGACTGGTCTCAAACACCTTGACTTAAACTATCCAATAGCTGTGGCCTCCCAAAATACTGGGATTACAGGCTTGAGCCACCATGCTCAGCAGGGATTGTCTGGGATTCTGTCAATGAAGTCATTCCAATCTCTACCGAACTCCCAAAATATGTTTCAGTAACTTTCCTATTTTTATACATTGGCCTCATTCAGATATAGCTTTACTTCCACATGTAATACCTTGAGCTATTATGTATTATAATTCTTAAATAATCATAATGTTTTTAGTCCTTTGGGATTACTAACTAGATCTGAAGAAAATTTCTAGTAATTAATGTTCGATTCTCCATTATTCTTGGTACAGACTCTTCTGCCCATTTTCATAGCAAGACTTCTTTATCGTGGGTTAAGAAAGGAAACCAGGCCCTGAGCTTCAATAATTCTATCAGTGCTTCTAAGTGTCAGGTAAGTCACATTGCTACCACACTTTCTGTGTCAGAAATTAACCAATGTTTAATGGCCTTGAAAAAGAATGAGATTATTGATTTCACCATTGATTTAAGCCACAGGAGAAGTAAATGAAGAATGAGGTAATTATGTCCATAGGCCTGGAAGACTTAGTCCAGGGTGAAAAATCAGACTATAAGTACTTCTAAATTTTGAGATTTCCCAATCTAGAAACTTTAAAAATATAAGTAACAATTTTTCTAAACACTTTGCCACATAGTCTTCCCATAATTTGTAACATATAGTTCAAAAAATCTCAGTTTGTAAAAAGCAGGTACAGAGGAAGCACCAAGGTGCCTTCGAGAAGCATGCCCAGGCTGGGTGTGGGGCTCACACCTGTAATCCCAACACTTCGAGAGGCTGCGCTGGGTAGAACACTTGAGCACTTGAGTTCGAGACCAGCCTGGCCAACATGGCAAAAGCTCGTTTCTACAAAAAGTAGAAAAGCATGGTCATTGCATGCCTGGAATCCCTGCTACTCAGGAAGCTGAGTCAGGAGAATCCCTTGAACCTGGGAAGCGGAGGCTGCAGTGAGCCAAGATCATGCCACTGCCCTCTGGTCTGGGCAACAGAGCAAAATCCTGTTTCAAAACAAAACACAAAACAACAACAACAACAAAAAGAAGCATGCCCAGCTCAGCATTCCTCAGTCTGAGCCCTGTGGGGCCCAAGATGTCCTTCTACCTCTTTCTTGGTCGCTAAGTAGATGGAAAACACTGCCTACAGCATTGTCAGCATGGAGAGTCATGGTCCACAGGGATCTGCTAAATGTCATCTCACTCCTCTCCACTCTCCAATGGCTTCCTAAAGCACCTGGAATGAAATGCAAAACACTTATTGTAACCCTCGTGCATGGACTCCTTCTGTCTGGGCCCACAGACCTCCCTGCTGTTCCTCCTACAGACCCACCCATGCTCAGGTCTCGAGTCTTTACCCAGCACTTGCTGCCCTCTGCCAGGACCACTCTTCCTCTTCCTCCAGGCTCCTCTCCTCTTCCAGTCCCCCCCTGCAATTAGATTGTAAGTCATTCCCTAACAGCCGCTTTCCCTGACCACCCTGTGTTTAGAAGCATCTCCCTTTCCTTTCCATTCTCCAATCCTTATTTTTCTTTATTGCACTTATGGCTTTCTGGCATGCTCTATATTATTTATGTGTTTATTGGTGGTTTCCCCAAAAGAGTGGAAGAACCATAAAGACAGGTTCTCTGCCCAGTGCCTACAAAAGTGCCCAATAGTAGTAGGTATTCAGTAAATATCTGTTGAATTAATTCAAGTAAATCAATGAATCAATGAATGAAGAAACTGCTTGGCTTTCACTGGGCAAGGTGCTGTCCATTGTTAATAAGATAAGAGTTAAAAAGAAATTATTCAGGCAGATAGTGAGGGTAAGAAAGTCCTAGGTAAGGTTTCCTTTTCATAAGAAGCAGCTCTAAAATCATTTCTTTTCTAACAAAAACCAGCCTGAAAAAATCAAGCTGCAAACATAGATAAGCAAACTAAAAGCTTGCATAGGTGAGTGCTGGCAGCCGTGACAATAGGAAAAGGCTACCTGGAGGCCAGGCATGTTCAACATGGTGGCTCCATCTTCCCTTTTCTTTGTCAACCATGTGTACGGGGACAAACAGACAACATGGCACTGGCCAGGTGGCGAACCCATCTGCATAATGAAAGATCAGAGTGGGATGGCCAGCTTCCACTGGTGCTATGCAAGCATCATACCTGGTGCAGCCAATCTCTCAGGCTCTATGTAAATGAGACACCACCCCCTCAAGCTCCTCTATAAAACCTCATGCATTTTACCCCGAAACCAGAGGTCTTACTTGGGAGCCCCTCTTTCTCTTCAAGAGAGAAAACTATTCACTTTTTTCTTTCTTTTGCCTATTAAATCTCCTCTCTTTAACTCACTTTTTGTGTGTCCACATCCTTCATTTCCCTGGCTTGAGATGACAAACCTCGGATATTTACCCCAGATACCAACACTGCTTTATTTAAATATTTTCCTTAGCTTTGGCAGGAAGGATATTTGGTGTGTCCTCTGGCAGAGGTCACAGTCAAGGCTGCTTCTGTGTTGGTTAAGAGCAGAGGAAGGAAGCATAGTTCTGTAAACTATGGCTCAGCTACCTCATAGCCCTGGGTACCCAGTGATGTTCCTCCCTTGACATACTTGGGTATGGTTAGGTATTGCCAGGCGGTCTGTGGTCCCCAGGCTGGCATGCTTGGGGATGGCCATCTTTTTCCTGGATGTAGCATGTATGTGGTCATTGATCCTGGCAATTTCTGAATCTCCCATTCTCCTACCCACTACCCAGCCAAGGGGATCTCTTTATAGATTGGAGAAAAGCTCTCCTAGTGTTTCTGGCCATGATTATTTGGCTATATACAAGCAGGAATTCTGTCATTTTTATCTCACTTTGAAAATCATCTAAATGCCCAAAGTGCTTAGGCTTCTGGAAGATAAAAGTTGGAAAGGGAAATATTTTACTTCCAAATTTTAGCTTTCTTCTCTGTCACATGCATGAAATGAGCTAATGAGCATAGAGCAAACCCTTTGATGAACTGGGGGGAAGGACAGGAGAGAAACAAAAAGGCAGTAGGATGAGAAGAAAAGAAAGACAGATTCTTACTTGGTGAAATGTTCGCCCGTCTCCCAATAAGTTATAGCCAGAAAAATACTACTTCATGCGTGGCTCTGAGTTTCCAAAGAAAAGGAGGAATGAACTCAGTTTTCACTAAGTGTTTGAACACCACGCTTAGTGTCAAATGTTGAAGCCTTGTGCTTCTATATAACCATTTTCTTATTTAAAAAATTCCTGTCATTATATAGCTTTCTAGAAAATTGCCTCTTGTTTTTGACATATTAGCTTTGTAAAGTATTACCTTAAAAAAAGAAAAAAAATTTGAAGAAAGTAAACACTCTAGAATACTAACTCTTTTAGTTTTGTTTTATTGTTTTAAATCTTTCAGGGCTTGTGGTTGCTCTTGTTGGTTTGTTCATTCATTTCTTACTATTATTCTCTTAGGAATAGCTTAAGAGCTGAAATGGTAGCATCGGCTCTTGTTCATAAAAAGTTTACTTTAATCCAACCACATTTAAAATATGCCTAACTTAAAAAAATAAGCACAGAACAAAAATCTCTCTAAATTTTTAGTTTTAAGGAGATAAATAAAGGATACATAGCAAAGTATATGCAGTATTTGCCCTATGGCTTTATGAATGTTTAGGAGATTTATTTGCTCATTATCATTGGTAACTATGTTTAAATGAAGAATAAGACTCAAAATACAAATTAGTCAAAAAAAATAATATATTTGCTTCAAGAAGGATGGTGGCTTTGTAGCCACTTAGGTTTGGGGATTAACTAAGACAAGAGGCGCTGATCATTTTCCCATTTCTCTGCCTCTATGCTCAATCTAGGTTATCTTAAATCTACCAAGCACTGTACTTCTGATACCTTTGTATTTTATAGCTGTCGAGACAGCTATAAAAGAACATTTTGTTAAATTTAAACTTTAGTTGCTTTTTTTCTTTAATTTTCTGAAGAATTTGGTGACTATAACGTGCTTATTTCTGTGTTTTGATTTTATTCTGTCATGCTTTGGATTAAAATTTCCAAGTAACAGATACAAAGATCTCTTCAAAATGATAAAGCTGGCTTCTAGAACCATCAGCCTTGCTTTGTCAGGCAGTGGGAGGGCTGAGTAGGAAGGAGACCTGTGGTGATTTGTCGAGGTATGAGCTGGGGAGATGGATTCCATAGAAAGAATCTGAAGATCTGTATATCAGTGCAAAAACCTTCAGCTCCAGGGTTGGCTTGGCTCTTTCAGAAATGATTTGTGATCTCATCTGCAATTGTTTATGATCCCAACACTTAGTCCAATTTATTGATAACATTATGATAACATAAATGATTGTGTCCTGTCGATAGGAAAATCCAGCAGTTGGAATTAGCTGCCTAGCTATAATATATCATTGGCTTTATTAATCAAATCCACAGAGAGTCGTTTCCAGGTTAAAGCTCTGCTTGTATACTTACTATCTATCACTGTGGGAAGTAAAACCTAGCGCACCACACCTACATGTAGCAGTTGTTCAACAAATGTAAATTTTATTCCCCCATCGTGGTTAATAAATAAGTGAATTATGGAGAAAACTAGTCTAGTTAAAAGAAAACTAGTTAAACAAACAAACAAAAGTATAGACAGATTAAATTCCTCAGGGTTTAATTGAGCAAAGAACAATTTGACAATTAGCCAGCCCCTTGAACAAGAATAGGTTCAGAGTGACTCTGGGGTTGTCACATGGCCAGATAATATCTATGGGCAGAAAAAGGAAAGTGAGGTACAGAAAACAAAAGTGAGATACAGAAACAGCTGGAATGATTACAGCTCAACATTTGCCTTAATGGAACTCATCTTGACCAGTTGGCCATCCATAATTGGCCAAAACTTTGTGATTAGTACAGGAGAAGATTACTGTTTATAAATCCTATGCAATTATATAATCATAACCTAATTGGTTATAATTCACTATGTATGGAGAAATCTTTAGGCTGTACTTAAAATATGAAAGGAGGCAGCTTTAAGGTAAATTTAAGTTAAATGAACAATTCCTCTCAATTTGGGAGGTTAACCAAAACTTAAGATATTGATGCTACCCTGTTATCATCATAAATGGAATTGTTTTGTCTGAAATCCCCCTGGGAAATAGCAGAACAGTGGTTTTTGCAAGGTGAAAAAAGTAAACATAACAATTTTTTTAAAAAGCTGATTACTTAAGATTACTTTTTTTTCAAGAGTTAGCACAGAGGGGACTTTCTTATTATGCTGGAATCTTCTGCTTTCAGGAAAAAAATACTGGTCTGTTTTGCGATCAGTCTACTTCTTTACAGTCTCAGTTTGACTATGCAGCATTTAGCATGAATTACTCCATTTTGGTTTAGTCTGGTCTGTTAGGGCTGAGTGCAGGAGTTTAGTCCAGAACAATGGATTCCCATAATTTTGTCTAACAATCCCCACCTCTTGATCAGGTTCTTACCTGGATTAGAATGTGGCCAAAACTTAGGGTTTTAACGTTATTTCCAGTTACATCATTTTGCATTTTCAGTCTTAGCACATCCTACCTAAGTCACATGTTCTCATAGTCCATTCATTTCTCTGAGTTTCTGTTGTTCCAGTCAAAGAGAGACCATCTGATATTCTGTGAATGGCTCCATAGAAACATTTAAAACTTTGAGAAAACACGGTGCACTAGGGAGAGTATTATTATTATTACCAAGGGGGATAATATCAAGAGTTTGGAGCGTGGTCCATAGCCAGGATATCTATGAACCAAACCAACTAAAACCGAATAAATCAAAAGATAAGTTACATGAAGAGTCTACTCATTTTAATCCAGCAGCTTATTTGTCGATCTCCTGCAATTATTCTCTGTAATATCCATTGCATTCATTCATGTGCAACAGAACGGCTGCAGGTTCTTCCTTGTGCAGCCAGTAGGTAATCAAGAGCATTTCTATTATCTAGTACAACTTTAGCTAAATAACTGAAAGGATTCTGTTGTACAATAATAGCTTCTGCAGTAGAATATTTTATAGAGACTTTTATGAGGGATCTTTAATCATTGCCTCATTTGTCTTTACTCCAAATCACAGAAAAAGAGCCCTAGCAAATGATGATCATCCAGAACTGTGAAAGCCCCTGGTGATGTTTTCTTTAACCTATGATGTAGGTTAAGAGTGGACCTACGTTCTGTTTATCTATACGGAGCAACAAAAATACCATTAAAATTCCTAGCCCATCAAGGGAACTTCATCTTCCATCTATCAAAGCATAAAGTTGCTCATATATAAGATTGGCTGCAAAATCCTCCACAAATAAAATGATGCCCCATAGGTGTACACAATATCCTTTTTCCAGTCCCTTTGTTCATAGAGGCACAGGCAGGGAAAAAAATTAAGAGCTGTAGGAGGCTTATGATGGCAGAGAAGTATTGATCCATGATCCTTAGAAAGTTGTTCATATCTAGGATGCCATCTGCTTCTGGAAAGAAACTTCCCTGGCTAGCTTTACCTTAAGCCAGGCGTCCCCAAACTTTGTATACGGGGGGTGAGTTCACTGTCCCTCAGACCATTGGAGGGCTGCCACATACTGTGCTCCTCTCACTGACCACCAATGAAAGAGGTGCCCCTTCCTGAAGTGCGGCGGGGGGCCGGATAAATGGCCTCAGGGCGGGCCGTAGTTTGGGGACGCCTGCCTTAAGGTCTTCAACGGGTGTATCATTTTAAGAGTCTGGAGGGCCCCTTCTGAATTGCAAGATGGACCCTTGCAATGTGCATGGCAAGAGCAGTCTTTCTCTGATCTCATTTCCAGAACACCAGTTTCTGGGTTCTAGAACATGAAAAGTTTGATTATCCTCAGTCAGTATATCATGAAAAGCTTGTTTTACTTGATGAAAATACCTTCTGACATAATGCATTAAAGCATTGCAGCATTTAGTCATATCAGAATTTAGGAGTGTAAGATACATGAGGTTCTATTATTAGTGTCATAAGCCTTCCAGTGACTATTTCATGAGGGACCAACTTATGTTTTCCGCTGGAAGTTGATCTGGTTGTATTCCGTTAGCTTTATCAAATGCTATTGTATCTAAAACATTTAATTTACATGCTTTGCAACTTGTCCAGTCAAACAAGTGCCTCTATTGCTGGAGGTCTCTCCAGGAATGCCTTATGAGGAAAAAACACCTTTTCTAAAAACCTTTTAGCTCTTAGGGGAATGTTATAGCATCCAACTTCTTGCATACATGGGAAAGCTTCTGCACAGCTAGAAAATATACACTGAAATGGCAATTTAATGAAATCACTTTATAATAATGTTCGAATGGGCCATCAGAGAGCAGAGATATATCTGAAGTTTTGATTGTCTTCCCAGGATTATAGATTTGACAAACCAAACATTGGTCATAAACCATTTTAGAAATTTAGAACAGTCATTATATAAAACATATTTATATATTATATATCATAGTTAACTCTGGATTTATATCTTCTTAAATATCGATTTTGTTCTCCAATTCAGGAGTGTAGCATTGTTTATTAAATAGGTTAACTTAGGTAATTTGACTTGGACCAGGGAGTTTATTCAAACTGCATATCTTAATTTCAGAACTGGATGATTTAGCGTGAAATTCTAGCAAAGTATTTCCTTGATATTCAATTAATTGTCTTGATTGGGTTAGCAGTTTGATAAACCAGTAAATCTCTTTATTGCTGTTATGGGAATACTTACCCATTCAGAAATACTTACTCAAATAATATGAATCTAAAGTTATCAGAAGCCTGTATTTGAGAGTGCTCATTAGGTTTCTTTCCATCCTTTCTATGAAAATTCTTGAAGACATAACACTCTAGGATTTTACTTGCTTATAAAAAGTTAGTAAATACATCAGAAGTTAGAAAATACATCAGATTTAAGGAATTAATTGTGAATGAGACTTAAAATGGTCACGTTTAAAAACCCAGTTGACTAGAATATTTGGTTATTTTTGTGCCCTACAATAATTTAATGTAAGAACCACAATTATCACTAATCACATATACCAAGATATATCAGAATTTTAGAAATCTCATATAATTTTGGAATACATATTAATAACATAGCCAAAAAATATAACTCAAAGAATGTAAAAAATAATTTCTTACTTAACAATGTTTCCCATATAATTTAACATATCAAATAAGCCTATTAAGTGTCTCCTTTTTGGACACTTCAGGGGCCCTTTGTAATATCTCAAAGTTAGTTTCAGGTTAAAAAGACATAATTTTACAATCTGAAGTTTGATTTTCAGAAGCATGTCAAATATGTCAAAAGTTTAAAGCAATCAAAATAGGTATACAGATTACTGTAAAAATAATAAACATTTATTTAGCTAGTGATAATTAAGAGTTTAAAAAACAAAAAAACTTTTTTTTACTCTTTTAGAAGAGATTCAATTTTTCCAATAATCAAAACCGCGTGAAACATAATTTATCTCTCTTTCTCTCCCCTCACTCTCTCTGCAGTTTATTCAAAGGGTGAAGAAGTATAGTTTTCAAAGGAGAAAAACAAATTTTACTTTTGTATCTGTGTATTATCAATACCAAATCTAATAAACCTTATGAATAAATCCATTCAATCTCAGCCAGATTTTGACCACACAAGTTAAAATTTTCCATAAACCTTTTATAATTTCTTAAAATATTTTTTTCTATTTGTTCTTTTCCCAACTTTTGGTATCTATTTAGTTTTATTTATATCATCTTCCCTTCATTTTTGAAACATCTTTAAACAATATCTCAACTAAACAAAATAACTTTTCCTATTAAAAAAATCATATCTTTTATATTTTTAGATGAAAATCATTTCAAAATTTTTAACAAAGAAATATTTCCTCAACCAAATTAACAGATTTAGCAAATATTTATTAATAAATATTTAATATATAAATGTTTATTATAAATAATACATAATTAACATATTTAGCAAAGTTTTTCTGTAACATAAAAATAATATGCTGAAGTAGATAAACTTTATGTTTAACAATCAATGTTTTGACTCACTTAGGGTATTTTATGATTATATACTACTTAATTTAAAATAGTACGACCTGAGGCTGGGTGCTGTGGGTCACGTCCGTAATCCCAGCACTTTAAGAGGCCGAGGAGGGCAGATCACGAGGTCAGAAGTTTGAGACCACCCTGGCCAGTATGGTGAAATCCCATCTCTACTCAAAATACAAAAATTAGCCACGTGTGGTGGTGAATGCCTAAAGGTCCCAGGTACTCGAGAGTCTAAGGCTGAAGAATCACTTGAACCCAGGAGGCAGCAAGCTGAGATCGTGCCACTGCACTCCAGCCTAGGCGACAGAGCAAGATTCCATCTAAAAAAAAAAAAAAAAAAAAAAAAAAAAAAAAAAAAAAAAGCATGACCTTAAGATTTTGAGTTATTTTTAAAAAATTTGATCTATGATATAGATACCCTCCCTAATGTTTTCCTCAGTTGTGGGTACCAAATACTCATGTGGTACCCAGGATGACTATGAAAAGCAGAGCTCATCTGGGTCCTGAATTTACGTATAGATCAGGATGGAGGATAGAACTGTGTAGATAGTGCCTAGAGGATGTAATCCCTCCCAGAATGGCCAAGAGGCAAAGCTGGGCCAGGAAGGATAGGGCCCTATTGGGCTTGCCTCTGACTTGCAGCTGGTGTCACAGGTAATTTGGCCACACGTGTCCCTAGGCCTCTCTATAGCCATCTGCCAAGACTTCAGAATCTAAAGTCTCAAAACCAAAGACGTAAGCTCATAAACAAGACAAGCATAAAAAAATTAGAGAAGGGGCAGTTTTATACTCTTAAAATACCTATTAGAGACAATATAAACCTGTTTTATCAGTAAATCCAGGCAAAAACATCTGCTTTATATTTTATACTAACAATTTTGAGGAAATTCCTATTTTGTTTTTACCAACAATTTTAAAGCTAGTTTTATTTACTAAGTATCATCTTAGATCATATAGAAATATCACATACACATTATACATATAAGCATACAGACATACAGACCGAAGAAAATCTTATGGCTTTCATGATGATTTTTCACTTGTTAGCTTCCAAATAGTTGTTCTTTTCCTTATGTGCACTATCATGCTTCAATTTCCCGTTTTATTACCCTAAACAGTTGTTAGCTGGGCAACCCTAAATTTGCACTTCTAAATGGGTAAGTCTCAGACAAAACAAGGCAGAAAATTTGTATCTCAAAAACACAGAGCTGAAACTTCAGGCCTAAAGAATGTACCACTGTTCGTTCAAATTAAGAAAAGAGGGTGTAGGTGAAAGTCCAGTTCAGAAGAGAGAGTCAGAAAGCACACGTTAAACAAAGGTGAGACTTGTTATGTAAATTTAAATCAATAGTAAGAGTTTCTGGTGACTCAGTTCTCCCTCTCTTCAGGATGCACAAAGGGAAACACCCTTACAAATGGAGATTTTCTTTATACGTAAGTTTATTTTATGAAAGCATTTCAAAATAGTCAACTAAATGCCACAAAGGTAGATTGTGGAGACTGATTTGGTTCAAAAGACAGTCTTCTTCACTCCTGTTTCTTAGCAAAACTTTTTGAGTTTTGGGCAAAGCCCATCATGCAACAGGGCAAAGAAAGCATCCTCTGTGCATGGACTCAGCCTGGATAGCTCTGAAAAACTTTGAGGACCTGCTTTGCCTGAGGGCCTGTGTTCTATAAACATTTATTTTGCATTCTTCTACCCTCTAGAGTGGTATAGCAACTAACACAAAAGATGAACAGAATTAATTTTTCATATCAATTAGTGGTTTCAGCTTTTTATTTTCCTCTTATAAAATGCCTTTTAAGAGTGACAACAAAAATATTTTAATATTTTTTAGAAACTTCTGCATTTTTTTTTTTTTTGAGACGGAGTTTCGCTCTTGTTACCCAGGCTGGAGTGCAATGGCGCGATCTTGGCTCACCGCAACCTCTGCCTCCCGGGTTCAGGCAATTCTCCTGCCTCAGCCTCCTGAGTAGCTGGGATTGCAGGCACGTGCCACCATGCCCAGCTAATTTTTTGCATTTTTAGTAGAGACGGGGTTTCACCACGTTGACCAGGATGGTCTTGATCTCTTGACCTCGTGATCCACCCGCCTCGACCTCCCAAAGTGCTGGGATTACAGGCTTGAGCCACCACGCCGGGCCTCAATTTCTGCATATTAATAGATATGTCTGGGTTAAACTAATTTGGGAGCCCTTATTCTTAAAAGCACTTTTTAAAGTGCACTGTTGTTCATTTGGAATGTTTCACTGTACTTTTAAACTGTCTTTAGTAGGACTTTACCAGTTCTTTAAGCATTTAGTGTTTCTGGAGGCCAGTACAGGCTGATGTAGCCAAAAGGTAACGTGATCAGGTATTCTGAAATTAAGAATCCTATTCTTACATGGAATCTTGGCTTTGGCTCTCAGATCTTCTTGTTCCATTTAGCCAGTAATTTTTCCCTTCCTAAGCACACAAAGAAAGAAACAAGGAGAATATAACACAAAAATTTCTGCAAATTTTTGAAATTTAGACTTTGTATCCCTTCAGTATTGCCATTTACTGTCAATTCCCAGTCAGGCAAAATCTCAGTGTTCATCTGAACACAGTATAGCTAATTATCAGTTCTCATCTGATCCTGGGCCCAGGCCAGTTTCTGTCACAACTTCTGAACCCAATTAAACCAAAAGTTTGCCCAAACAAACTCAGATAGCTCAAAACAAAAACTATGAAGCTTTGGAATCCAAGAGAGAACTTAGTTGCTGTGAGAAAGCAATGCACACAATAAGCCTGGTAGTTATCTCACTTGGTCACTAGATGCTTCAGTCGTCACTGGAAACTCTCCTTCATATTCCATTTCTGAAGGCATCTGTTAATATAAAAAATGAAGACAAATTAAGTTTAACAGAGTTTAACTGAGCAAAGAATAATTCATGAATTGAGCAGCCCCCTCAACTAGAATAATAGGTTCAGGGTGATGCTGGGGTTCCCACATGGTCAGACCATATTTATGAACAGAAAAAGGATGTACAGAAAATGAAAATGAAGTATGGAAGTGAGGTACAGAAACAGTTGGATTGATTGCAGCCCAGTGTTTGCCTTATTTGAACACAGTTTGAACAGTTGCTCTCCTGTGATTGGCTGAGAGTCAGCTACTTGTTACAAGGGTAGATTACAGTTCACTATGTGTGGGGACCTTTAGGCTAAACTTAAAATATGTAAGGAAGTAGTTTTAGGCTAGAACAATCCCATAGGTGTTCTGCAAAAAAAATGGATCCTGTGGTCAGGTATATGGAGGGAATTGCTGAGTCAAGGGCCAGGCTTAAAGCTATTAGCATACGAAAGGGGTTAAAAGTGGAGACCAGGGTCCAGATTATGAGGGCTCTTTTTCTTAGCTGTGAGACCATGAGCTATGAATTTTACGTCTCCATTTTTCGTGCCAGTAAGATGAGGATAATAATATCTTCTACTTCATAGAATTAGTATGTTAATACTAATTAACATACAGTGCATGGAACATAATGAGCATGAAATACGTGCCTGTTAAATTTAAATAAAGTTTCTGAGAAATTCTTCAGACAAAGGTTTGATGTAGAGTTTTCCAAATCCACTGCTCTCCTTTCTTCCTTTCTTGCCCCTGACAATAACTTGCACTGGGCTATCTATGCTTTAAAACATTCTTTTTAGACAATTCACTGAAGAAAGTTTATTGAAATCACTTTTTAAAATTATTTTATTTTCTTTTAGAGACAGGGTCTCACTACGTTGGCCAGATGGGTTTCACACACTTGGCCTCAAGCAGTTCCCCATGATATCCTCCTGAGTGGCTGGGATTATAGGCAAGAGCAACAATGCCCAGCTTGAATTCACTCTTAATGAAGGATTTCTTTTTTTAAGTTTAAAAGATGTCTTCAGGGTACATTTCAATCATAATTCTAAAAGGCTCAAATTAAAAGAGAAAATTCCAAAATACATCAAGGAAAAAAGTTGCCAGTTAATGAAGTCTATGTAATGCCGTTGATTTTTATCAGTGTCTCATTGAGGGGAATTGTAATAATGACATTTAGCATGTGCGGAGTGTGACTGTACACCAGACACTCAGCCAGCCTATTGAGAAGCCATTTCTGAATCCTAGCAACAATTTCAAGAAGTAAATACTCTGGTTTACCCCTCTTTTTTAGAGACTGATGTTGAAAGAGTCTGTGTTTCTTACCCAAGATCACCTAGGTAGAAACTAGTTGCTATGGTTTGAATGTCCCCTCCAAAATTCATGCTGAAACTTAGCTACCATTGTAATTATGCTGGGTTTTTTTGACCTTGAACTTCACAGTCTCCAGAACTATCAGCCAATAAATTTCTGTGCCTGATGAGTTACCTGGTCTGTGATAGTTTATTGTAACAGCAAAAACAAACTAGGACAAAAAATAGGGACCAGACAAGTGGGGCATCACTATAAAAATACCTAAAACTGTGGAGGCAGCTTTGGCACTAGGTAGTAGGTGGAGGTTGAAACAGTTTTGAACTGAAAGCTGGAAAAACATCAAATGCCGTAAATGGAACATTAAGGTGAATCTGGTGCAGGCTCAAAAGAAGAGAATATCTGTAGGGAAAGTCTAAAATGTTCTAGAGATGACTTAAGTGGGCATAATTAAAATGTTGGTGGAAAAATGGATAGAAAAGGCAATTCTAATGAGATCTCAGAAAGAAGAGACAGGTATTGGGAACTGGAATAAAGGTCATCCTTGTTATAACGTGGCAAAGAAATTGGCTGAATTGTGTCTTAGGACTTTATATAAGGCAGAATTTAAGAACAAAGGGCTAAGATATCTAGTGGGAGAAATATCAAGACAGCAAGGCCTCCAGGATGCTGTCATATCATAACACACATCATAACATGTGAGAAGAGAGAACTAATTTAAAGATGAAATTTATAATTAAAAGTGATGCATAACATAAAGATTTGGCCATGTAAGAAATAAAAAAGTATTTTAAAAATTCTCAGCCTGGCTATGTAAAGAATAAAAAAGTCTTTTAGGAGAGAGTAACCAGGGTACAGCCAAGTGGACCCTTGATAAGATCAGTATGGATAGAAGGAAGGCAGCTGATATGCATTAAGACAATGAAAGAATGTCCCCGAAGCATTTCAGAGATCTTTGAGGCTGCCTCTCTTATTACCGACCCAGAGAAGATCCTTGAGGGGAAGGTTTCCAGGGCGGAGCCTCATACCACCTCAATTGCCTGTTTCTTGCATTCTGGTGCAGTGTTCCTTGGCTGCACCCGTCATTGCTCAAGTGGGCCCGGGTGCCGCTTACGTCACCTCTTCAGAGGGCACAAGGAGTGAATCTTGGTGGCAACCATATTTGATGTGCAGAGTGCACAAGCTGTGGGGCCATGATGGTCTTCAGCTAGATTTCAAAGGATGTATCTGCCTGGGGGCTCAAGCAGAAACCTGCCACGGGATCAGACTGCCACGGAGAGTTCCCACTAGGGCTGTGTCTAGTGGACCAATGGTAGTGGAGCCACCCCCAAGATCTCAGAATTGTAGCGCTGCCAGTGTGTAATGCCAGCCTGGGAAAGCTTCAGGCATGTGACTCTAATCTGTGAAATCAGATGTATGGGCTGAGCCCCACAACGCCATAGGGGTGGGGCTGCCTGAGGTCTTGGGAGTCCCAGCTCTGCTCCAGTATGCCCAAAGGTGAGACATTGAGTCCAGGAAGATTTTTTCTGGAGCCCTAAGATTTAATGTTTGCTTGTCGGGTTTTTCACTTACTTGGACGAAGTCACCTTGTTTATTTTATTTCCTCCTCTTTTGGTAACGGGAATGTCTATCCTACGCCTGTCCCACAGTTGTATTTTGGAAGTACATTACTTGTTTGATTTCACAGGCTGGAGAGCACTTTGCTTCAGAATGAATTGTGCCATGATGTTTAGATGAGACTTTCAACTTTTCAGCTGATGCTGGAACTAGTTAAGGCTTTTGGGGCCATTGGGATGAAATTCATTTATTTTGTATGTGAGAAGAACATGAGTTTTTGGAGAGCTAGGGGCCCTTTGGAATGCTAATGATTTCTATATTTTTATCTCCTTCAAAATTCATGTTTAAATTTAGTTGCCGTTTGTAACAGCATTGAGAGGCAGGACTTTGAAAGGTGATTGCTGGAAGATGAGTTAGGCCCTTCTTTCTGCTATGGGATGGCTCAGCAAAAAAGTCCCTCACCACATGCTGGCCCCCCATTCTTGGACTTTTCAGCCTCCAGAACTGTGAGCCAGCACATTTCTGCTCATTATAAATTACCCAGTCTCCAGTATTTTGTTACAGCAGCCCAAAATGAACTAAGACACTGGTGGAACCAGAAATGCAAACACAGGTTTGCAGACTCCAAGTCCCACACCAAGGAGACCGATTATCATCTTCAACATGCAAATTACTTCTCCCACCCCTACCTTCTTCCGCCTGGGGCACTCACAGATCCCAAGCCCAAAGTTTTGTCCTAGGATTAGTTGCTTTTATAAATGGTTTGCCATGGGTTTTAACTTGTGAGAACTCAAAATAAAACCTCAAGTCTCTAAATTTATTGAAGGGACTCCCTCTAGGCCACGGGGATCCCAAGGAAATCTTAAAAACACAGTTCCTGGCCATGAAGGGATGGGAGGTGAGACATACATTAAGATGCCCATTTCTTATTCATCTTTAACCAGAATTCTTTTCTTTTTTTTTTTTTTTTGAGACAGAGTTTCGCTCTTGTTACCCAGGCTGGAGTACAATGGCGCGATCTTGGCTCACCGCAACCTCCACCTCCTGGGTTCAGGCAATTCTCCTGCCTCAGCCTCCTGAGTAGCTGGGATTACAGGCACACGCCACCATGCCCAGCTGATTTTTTGTATTTTTAGTAGAGACGGGGTTTCACCATGTTGACCAGGATGGTCTCAATCTTTTGACCTCATGATCCACCCGCCTCAGCCTCCCAAAGTGCTGGGATTATAGGCGTGAGCCACCGCGCCCGGCCAACCAGAATTCTTTTCTAAGGAGTAAGCAAAAACCAGCTCTGACAAACAGGAAACAGATGATTTATTCTTTTATTGTCTTTAGTCGATCATCTGATGCTGTGACCAGACTCCCCAGCCCTCTTCACAGTGTTGACATGACAGCTTGCCAGTTTCACGACGCATCCCTTCCTCATAAGAGACCACCCACCAAAAAGTGGTTCTGTCCAGTCTACAGAGGATGCACAGCAAGAGCTTTTGTATCCCCTGCTTCACCTTTTGAGGTCAGACGGCTGAAAACTCTTGGGATCATGCCAACAGTGCAAGTTATTTTGTACATGGGACCCAGAAGGAGGCAAGAAACTCAATTGCACATGTGCATGCTTCTCCTTTCATAAATATTCATGACTCCACCTACAGCTTATTGAATATGTATAGCTAGCTAACAGATCCAACATAAGTTTCTGTCATATTCTGTCCTCCCTCGAAGTGCTTGCTCTCCGATTTTGCTGGAGGTCGCTTCTCAGTTTTCAGGATGGCTAGCCTGGAGGCTGCAACCCTCTGTGAGAACTAAAGGTCTCCTTTTCAAACTCACGAATGTCATCATTCTTCAGTGGACCCTTGTGTCACATGGATAACAATAGCTATTGTCATCTCCAATAATAGACAAAATTATGAAACATTAGGTAATTAGCATGAATATATAATCCTACTCATGATATTTTCCCTTTAAGATTTGACATTTTTACACAAGTAATAAATAGAGGAGATAGGGCCCAAACTTCAATGTTCTCCGTGCTAGTGAAGAGTTCTTTCTACTGTATCTTATTGCTATATCCAGAACTTAGCAAATTCCACTGAAATCTGTATTTGTTGTTCTTTCCTATTGCTGACATTTAACAAATACCACTGGTGGGTTTGCTCTGTTTTTCTCCTAATGCTGAAATATGTTGTAGAGTTCTCAAACACTGGTGGTGTGTGGCTGTTTTGTTTCCATTTGGCCGGCCATGCTGACAACACGTGTACCAGCATGTGGAGAGACAGAATAAGATGCAGCCCCTGGAACGATGGTCTTGCCTCACTTTACCACCGTCCGCACACCACCACATTCAAGAATCAATCTAAATAGGCCTTTTCATAAGAAACAAAGTAGCCCTTTTTAGATCCGTTATTGTTCAAAACCACTCAGTACAATGACTTTAAACTAGTAAAATTCAACCCAATCAAGAACATTTTCTCTTCGATGTGGTAAATATAGCAGATGGGTCCAAAAAAAGAAAAAAGAAAAGAAAAGAAAAAAGAAAGAAAGAACAGGTTGTTCTCAGATGCACAGAGAAAAATGTACTTTCCGAAAGACAATCTATAATGTGTACATATCTAAATACACAATCAAGTTTTTAAATATCTCATCTATTGATACAAAAGAGACCCATATTGTCCATGTTATCTGGATGTAAATATCAGTATTATTCCTATATTTTAAAAATAGCTTTCCCTTCAACCACCATCATACATGTGCCTGCATGTAGATACCACACACACAAATTATACATACACAACATATTTATACTGTTAAATTTAGCAAGATACACACCAGCCTGGAAAAAGCACCATTGTTCACCAATGGTCAGGAGCACGGGTAGTAGCAGACTAGATATCAGGACTTCAGATCATCTTGATTTGAACTTCAGTAAGAAATGTCACTGAATGTGCCTCCTATTGGACATACAACTGACAGAAACAACTGGTAATAAATAAACATATATGCTACACATTAGATATACAATTATCAGTATCGTCTTTGTCTTCCCAAATGACTTGTGATGGTTCATTTTATATGTCAAGTTGACGGTGCTACAGGGAGCCCAGATAGCTGGTAAAACATTATTTCTGGGTGCATATGGGAGAGTTTTTTTCAGAAGAGACAATCATTAGAATCAGGAGACTGAGTAATGAAAATTGCCCTCACCAGTGAGCATTATGCAATCCACTGAAAGCCTGAATAGAACACAAAGATGGAGGAAGGGAGAAGGTGCTTGCAGCTTTATCTGGGATATCCATCTTCTCCTGCCTTCAGATGCTGCCACCCCTAGTTCTCAAGCTTTTGCACTTGGGCTGGGACTTTTACTGTTGGCTCCCCTTGTTCTCAGGTGTTCAGACTAAGACTGGAACAACACAACCATTTTTTTCTGGGCCTACGGTTTGCAGACAGCAGATCATGGGAGTTCTCAGCCTCTGTAATACTGTGAGCCAACCCCTCATAATAAATCTCTTCCAATGTATATATATCCTATAGGTTTTATTTCTCTGCAGAATCTTGACTAATAAACTTGCTTTAGTTTTGGGGCATTGCCACTTTTATCTCTAGGTTAGACTTTCTTTTCCCTAAAGGAGGAATTTAGATAAGACATTCATCATTTATTTCTTTGCTCATTTATTTATGTAACAGATGTTTATGGATCACCCACCACAGCCAGAACATGCTCATGTTCCAGTGCTGGTAAACAGGTTATGTTTCCTGCCCTTGCAGAAACAGAGGAGATAAACATTGGAAAAATAAACACGTAGGTAAATATTTGGAAGTAAGCATTGTGATAAGTGCTGTGCAGACAATGCATATGGGCAAAATGAAGATGGGGATATGAATGACTGGGCTGGCTGCAGGGGAGCAGGAAAATGGGTAGGAGCCATGTGCAACATCCCCCCAATCCTACTGAATTATGAGACATGGGTTGTTTAACCGTGTATTGCTGTTGAAAGAAGAAACAGTGACAGAAAGTTGCATATTTTTCTAGCAAATGCTGGGGAAGAGCCCTAACCTACAGGCCCTTTTGAACAAAGAGGACAGAAGGCTTTTCTTATATGAGTCACCATGCCAAATGGGGCAGGGGTGATTTGCCTGGGGGTTGAACCCTGACACAAAGGGAGCCTTGCATATAGATGGAGCATGAATGGAGTCAGTGGCCTATGACAGGACGTGGCCAGGTTATCCAGAGTAGTTAGAAAGGAAGTTAATTCATTAATAATTATTAATTAATAATTGATACCTTAATGCATTAATAATGTAGACTTTAGATCCAGGTTGGAATACTACTCTTTTTCTTTTAGTTGTGTGACCTCAGGTAAATTATTTAAATTTTCCAGTTGGCTTATCTATAAAATGAAGACCATAATAGTTCTTACTTGGCAGTAACTATTTTTGCTGAGAATTAAGTGTGTTAATATGGATTAACATGTACAAAACAACGCACCCAGCACATAGTAGATGCTCAGTAAACAATTTTAAAATCGTGCATCCTACATATAACATAAAATATCATTTTTAAAACATATCATATTAAAAAATATATATGTTCTTAACTGGCACTAGATAGTAACCCAATCAGACCTGCTTACCTGGTCATATTAAATATGAAAAAATATATAACAGGAGCCAGACAGCAGAGGAGCACAGAAACTAAGACACAAATAGAGAAAAAACAGCAATTAAAAGCCAGGAGTAAGCAGAAGGCATAAGGCATAGGAAAGAAGAGGAAGCTCCCAAAAATGTCAGCAGAAACAGGGACCATGAGAAGCTGAAAACCAGACTGGCAGCCCCGTGTTAGCATATTAACATGACTACTTTATTCTGTAAAGATTTCCTTTCTTCATGAGAAGTTATCATGCTACTGGAGTTCCATATGTTAATGCCCTCATGCCTGGCAGCATGGCATCAACTTATGAAAATAACGGAGTAGCTGCCAGCAGCTCTAGGCTTGCATCCCCACAGCGTTAAGTTGAATAGACAAAGATAACACAACTTCCTTTCAACCTGTTCTGCAATTTTCCAGAGATATTACCTCACTGCTTTTGGTTAGGGCTCTCACCCATTCCTGAGCCAATCATTGTGACCGGGAGAACAATAAGACTGACTTGAGTCATGTGCTATCCCTGCAGCCAAGGATAATATCAATAATTCTCAAATGGACTGAGACTGGTGATAGAATGGTTCTCCAAAGAAAAAGTTGAACCAGAAGTGGATACTAGCAACAAAGCAATAACATCTACCATGGACAGTGTCAAGAATACCTGGGCAAATTTGCTTTTCTTCATATAAACAGAGGGAATATAACATGCCATCTTGATAGGTACATGGGAAAACTGGGTTCCCTCTTCATAAACTCCCAGGGATGTGTAATTCACAATGGAAGCTGAACACATTGACTCTGCAAATCACCTCTACACATTCCTGCCAGAACCACCAGGAAATCTACTCTTCATCTACAGTGCTGCCTTAGGTGTAAGGGTTGCTTTAGAAGTGTCCGCCAAAGTGCTTTGAGTAAAGTATTATAAAGAAAGTGACATTACTTCTAAATTTTATGAAGGACAGATCTGGTACAATATTGATTTCCATCAAGTGGAAAGTCCTTGTGAATATATTTAATGGAGGAGTTTATATCATCATTTCAATGATTTTTTCTTAAAGTTAAATAGTTATAAAATTCCTAGGTGCAATGAGCATGACTTTTACTGTTCAAAGGGAGAAGACAGCTGAGTGTTCCAGGCTCTGAGAAGAAATATAATATTAAAGGCCAGGCTTGGTGTCTCATACTTGTAATCCCAGCACTTTGGGAGGCCCAGGCTGGTGGATTGCTTGAGGTCAAGAATACAAGGCCAACCTAGGCAACATGGGGAAACCTCATCTCTACAAATAATAATAATAATATTAATAATAATAGCCAGGCATGGTGGAGCACACCTGTAGCCACAGCTACTCAGGAAGCTGAGAAGTGGGAGAATCACTTGAGCCTGGGAAGCCGGGGTTACAGTGAGCCAAGATCACACAATTACACTCCAGCCTGAGTGGCAGAGTGAGACCTTATCTCAAAAAAAATAAATACATACATAAATACATAAATAAAACAAAAAAATTTAAATACAATATAAGATCCCCTGGAAAATATTTCCTGTTACTGTTTAGAAGAGAATGCATGCAAAATTGAAATATTCAGAATCAGAAAATTAGCGTACGGAATGACAGGTAGAAATACTTTTTAAGAAGTAAAAAAGAAGTTAAATAAAAGCACGTTAACAAATGCTGTTTCACAGCACTCCAGCTTCCTCTCTTACTCTCCATTAGTTCCAACATTGCTTGGGAACAAGGATCCAGCTTCTGTTTTCCAAATTCTACAGAGAAGCCACAATTTCAAGCTTTCCCACCGTTTCTAAGTTTTTGAAGGATAGAAAGCAGTGACCATCATTTATTTACCGACATCCAAATATCAGAATACTGAACTTCACAACTTGCGTCGCTGGGCTCAAAAATGCAATTGCATGTCTACTAACATTTAGGAATCTACTGACTCTGTTAACAGTACAAGTTGTCCTCTTCATTTTATCTCTATTACCAAATCAGGCACTATCATAACAGAATTCCTATGCTTGTGTCCTTTAGACTGCACAAGCTGAGCTGCCACAGAGATTGATATCACCATGGCAAGAATACAAATAATTTTGAGCTCTCCAAGGCAGAATCGATCTTCAAATGCAATGACGGGGGGAAAAAAGGAAAAATCCACCCACCTTAGATCTTTTCTCACATTTCACCTCTGGGTCTATTCTTCCTATATACCTTTTGCAAGCGAGGTGCCAACTCTTCCATTTCAGCAGCTGCTATTATCTCCAAGCTTCCTTTTTTTTTTTTTTTTTTTTTTCATTTTAGAATCACATTTTCTTTCCTTACCCTAACTGAAATAACACAGTTCACACTTTCTACTTTTGCAGCTGGGTCTGTCACATGTGTCTGCTCACAGGGTTTATTTTGTCCTATGTCTCATCAACTTGCTCTTCCCTTGCTGTTTGATTTGCATTCACCTTTTCAAGCTTTTCCTGCAATGAATTAGAAGATGATTATCCAGTTCTATAAAGTCATCTTGGGAGCTTCTGTGTAATAAAAATCTTAGTGTTCTTAATTTGATTGCAAGCTTTCTTGGGAAGAAATGAGCACTTTTTCTTTCTCTTTATTGCATCAGGGAACTAGGACTGTTTCTTTTCCTTTTAATCGTGAGTTCTCAGTGGATGTTTTCTATTTTCTGATAGGAAAAACCAAATTTCACAACCTTAAACTTGAATGGACTATCAAATGCCAAGACTTGCCTTAGGAGTTTCACTAAAAAAAGGGAAGTGCAGATTGGAAATGGGGTATAAGGAGCAAAAGAAAGGGGTATAAGGATGTCTGAAGTAAACAGTTCACTCCATTAAAGAGATCAAAAGAGAACATACTGAAGTCTTGGGAGCATCATTGGCAGAATGGCTGAGGCAATGCTATAAAGCAAAGTGTACATGTGCTGTACATGGTTATGAAAATAATAAGATATACACAAATCTGTGTCCTGGAATGCTGGAATGCGTAATGCTGCCAATGATTACCTCTCAACCAAAGGACAGCAGAGGTAAATTGCAAATGCAGAAGCATAAATGAGATTGAAAATGGCATTTCCAGCCAGGCGCAATGACTCATGACTATAATCCTAGCACTTAGGGGAAACCAAGGTGGGAGAATTGCTTGAGCCCAGGAGTTCAAGACCAGCCTGGCCAACGTAGTGAGATCTTGTCTCTACAAAAAAATTAAAAATTCAGCTTGGTGTGGTGGCACGTGACTGGACCCAGAGACTCGGGAGGTTGGGATGGGAGGATCAATTGATCCCAGGAGGTTGAGAGGGCAGTGAGCTGTAGTTGCACCACTACACTCCAGTCTGGAAGACAGAGTAAGACCCTGTCTCAAGGAAAAAAAAAAAAAAAACCAGAAAAGGAAAGAAGAAGGAAAGGAGAGAGGAGGAAAGGAAATGAGAGGAAAGGAAAGGAAAAAAGCAAAGCAAAAAGAAAATGTCACTCTCTGTATGTTTTTGGAAACAATTTCAAAGCAATCTTAGGTAGGCTTCCCTACCCATTTCAAAAGGTTGCTTCCTTTTCACATCATCATCCCCTCAACGTTTCTAAAAACTACATGTCCTTTATCCTCCATTTCCTTCCTATTCCTTCCTCAACCCTCTCAGTCTGACTTCTGCCTCCGAAATATGCAAGGGGTTAATAATTCTTAATCCTGCTGACCTTTTCTTTCCCCTCACCTGTTACTTTTGTCCCTAACCCTGCCTTCCTGGAAACCCCTCGATCAAAATCTCAGTGGCACCAAGAAGCAGGGCACTCTCTCCTCTCATCTTTCTTTTCTTCAGTGCTTCTGCTTTATGGGCTCCTTGCCCAGATTCCTTGACCTCACACAGCTCACACAAGACTATTTTCCTCTGAAATTTCAGCCAGTCTAGTGGCCTCAATTCCCCAAAGCAAAAACATGCCCACATTTGTATCCAGGCTCACAGGACTCCCCAAAGCTGCCGTCCACCCCTCTACCTGTATCCCAGAGATGCCTTTAACTTATTTTTCCTCCTAAGCCATTTGCCTCTCTGCACATTCTAACTTGTGGCACGGGTAACCAAAGCTATGAAATTATTCATATTAACCTTTTATAGTCTTTTTCTTCTTCCTTTTGATTTATAGTCACCAAGATATTATTTTCTGTGTCCAACAACTGGAGTAATCTCCCAGTTCCCTTCAATGCATACAATCCCTTTCTAGTCATTGATCTGTACCAACAGACTCTTCCTCAATGCTGAAGAGAGAATGATGAAGATATAACATCTGGGCAGGGTGTGGTGGCTCACACCTGTAATTCTAAAACTTTGGGAGGCTGAAGTGGGAGAATCATTTGAGTCCAGGAGTCTGAGGCTGCAGTGAACTATGATCATACCACTGCACTCCAGCCTGGGTAGCAGAGAAAGACCCCATGTCTAAAAATTTTCAAATTAAAAATTTTAAAATACTTAATATTTGCTCTAAAGATGCTTTCCATTCAGTGTAGACAGGGGCCTAGAAAAGTAAGTTTAAAAATTACTGAATGATGAGTACAGTAACTATAGTTAACAGTAACTTACTGCATAGTTCAAAATAGCTGGAAAAAAAGAATTATAATATTCCCAACACAAAGAAAACATATCTATTTGAAGGAATAAATATCCCAGTTACCCTGATTTAATCATTATATATTGTATACATGTATTAAAATATCAAAGTATCCCCAAAATATATACAATTACAATGTATCAATCAAAAATTAAATTACTGAAGTATTTGAAAATGTAATGATAAGGTGTTTGCAAACATGCATAGACTTCAGACATTTACTATATGTTCAGGAGTCAAGCAAGGGTCTCCCATGAAGAGCAACTCTGAAGGGAGTTTTAAACAGCAGATATGAGAGGGATGTGAAGAGAAATGAGAACAACTGGTCTACTTAAAGCTTAGGGGCTTTGGGGTATCTTCAGATAGTTCCTTATGGCTGGTGTAAAATGTACATACCAGAATATGATGGGAGAGGGGGCTGGCACATGGGCTGTTTCAGTCAGAGTTTTGGGAGGGAGTGTCAGCACACTCAAAAGAGTGTAAGTGAATGGAAATTAACCAGGGGACTGTGGTGCTACACCAACATCTAACAAAGTAGTATGATGGTTAATATTCCTAGTCAACGTGATTGGATTAAAGGATGCAAAGTATTATTCCTGGGTGTGCCTGTGAGCATGTGGCCAAAGGAGATAACATTTGAGTCAGTGGACTGGGAGAGGCAGACCCACCTTCAATCTGGGTTGGCAGCATCTAACCAGCTGCCAGTTCAGCTAGAATACAGCAAGCAGGAGAAGGTGGGAGAAACTAATTTGCTGAATCTTCCTGCCTTCCTCTTTCTCCCACGCTGGATGCTTCCTGCCCTCTAACATTGGACTTCAAGTACGTCAGCTTTTGGACTCTTGGACTTAGACCGGTGGTTTACCAGAGGCTCTCAGGCCTTCAGCCTCAGACTCAAGGCTGCACTGTCGGCTTCCTGCTTTGGAGGTTTTGAGACTCGGACTGGCTTCCTCACTCCTCGGCTTGCAGATGGTCTATTGTGGGACTTCACTTTGTGATCATATGAGTCGATCCTTCTTAATAAACTCCCCTTCATATGTACATCTGTCCTATTAGACCTGTCCCTCTAGAGAACTCTGACTAGTACAAGTCAGAAGCCATTAACACCCTCTGGCTGGAAGAAGCCAGGGGAGGAACTATGCCACCAGAACCTAGGGAGAGTGGTGACTGTGTAAGAGAAGCCAGCGGTTGTATTGTAGAGGGCTGCCACTCCGCCAGGCTGGGAGTGAGCGGCGGTGACATTGTGAGGGTGAGGAAAAGATACTCCTGTCTCACCTCCTGCCGTCTGATCTTCTCCCAGCATTTCTCATTGGACATTACTGATACAGGAGCTAGAAAGAAATTATTTAGGCAGGTAGTGAGAGCAAGAGAATCTTCAGTAAGGTTTCCTTTTACTAAAAAGAAGCCCCCAAATCATTTCTTTTCTAACAAAAGGTAAAGTAAAAAATCAAGCTGCAAGCATAGACAAGCAAGCTAAAAGCTTATGTAGGTAAATGCTGACAGCTGTGCCAGTAGAAAAGGGATACCCGGAAGCCAGGTATATTCAACACGGAGGGTGGTTCTCTCTTCCTTTTTCTTTCTTATCACATGTGCAGTAAAAAAGCAGACAACTTGGCGCTGCCAGATGCAGACACCATCTGCATAATAAAAGATCGGGGTGGGGGCCAGGCACAGTGGCTCACGCCTGTCATCCCAGCACTTTGGGAGGCTAAGGATGGTGGATTGGCCAAGATCAAGAGGTTGAGACCATCCTGGCCAACATGGTGAAACCCCACCTCTACTAAAAATACAAAAAAGAAAAAAAAAATTAGCTGGACGTGGTTTTGCGCACCTGTAGTCTCAGCTACGTGGGAAGCTGAGGTAGGATAATTGCTTGAATCTGGGAGGCAGAGGTTGAAGTGAGCCGAGATTGCGCCACTGCACTGCAGCCTAGAGTGAGAATGAGACTCCATCTCAAAAATAAACAAACAGCAAACACACAAACCAGGCATTTCACCATGGAACTGGATGAAGACTCACTCAGGAGCCCCCCTCTCTCTCTGCCAGAGAGAGCATTTCTCTTTTCTCTCAGCTGTTAAATCTCCGCTCTTAACCTCACTTCTTGTGTGTCCACATCTTCGATTTCCTTGGTGTGAGATGATGAACCCTGGGGATGAACCTCAGACAAATGGCATCGCTTCACTGCCAATCAGAACCTGGAGAAAAAGGAAGCCTGAAGTTTAACTAGGTTAGCACCCTGAACGCAGAGTGCAGGATGAGAAGAGGAGAGATGGGATGTGACTTGTGGGTGAGGGACAGAGCATAGGTATTTCTGGGTGGGTAATTCTATAGTTTGTATTTCTAGCTTGTTTGGCATTGTGCTTTATCATTATCTCTGTGTATTACAATATCCCCTTTATTGGATCATTTTTTTTCATGTCTTGACATCCTTATCCTATTTAAGATTAATTGGCAAAACAAATCATGTGTACTGCCATGAGTTTCACTTCAACATAATGTTAAAATTTTGGAACCTGTTTTAATTTATGAGGTAACTTATAACTAACATATATGTCTTTTAGGTCATATCGATATGCCAGCAATAGGTTCTAACTTTTCATTTAATCACTTGGCTTAAAGACATTTTATATGTGAGCATATTACAATCGAAATCTATGGTGAGCACTTTTTCTTGGCATTCACCCCAAACTATTGACTTTTCTCTTCCATATGAAGTAAATGAAAGTAGGGAAGAAAATCACACAGAAGGAAGAGCTGTCTCATTTGACAAATGGAGTAAATGTGAATAGAATTCCATCTATTTGACAAATGGGTCTAATTTAACTCATGTCCCGTTTCTGGTGGATTTCCCCACTTAGTGAAGACATTAGTATTTGTGGATTTTCTTGCCTCAATATGTAGAAAGGAATCCACAAGGTGACTCCTAGCCTTTCAGTTCAAATATTCTTTGAGGTTTCATTAAGTAATGAGATATCACACATTGCCTAACAAACTAACAGATATTAAAATTATCATTCTGATATGTCAGGAATTTGTAGGGACAAGAAGAAGGTTAGAGGGACAGGTTTAGGTAACATACCAAACATATCAGAATGACATCAACTTACTCCAGAACTACCCTAAAAGACAGAATAGACTAGAAAATTACCTTCGAAATGTATAAGAAATGGTTTACCATCTAGACTTCTATTTCCGGTCAAATAATAAATAAAGTGTGAGTATAAGCTAGACATTTTCAGACATGCAAGTTCTCAGGAGAAGTGTATCCCCCATGGATCGTTTTTCAGGCTTTGGGAGGTTATGTTCCACCAAAATGAGAGTAAAAAGAAAGAGAGAGAGAGTAGATCCTACGAACAGAGCACACAAAGCAGAAAAAAGTGAAAAGAATTCCCAGAATGCTGTTGAACAAAAGCTGTGCAGGAAGCCAAGGATGCATCCAATCCCAATGCAGACTGCAGAAAAATAACGAGCATTCCCGGAAATCAGTCTGCAGTACTAAAAATGTGATAATAATAATAAAGGGAGCTGACCTGGGACCTGATATGTTTGATTATGCGAGGTAGCTACTCTTATACAATCTATTTCAGAAAATTAATATACAGAGAAATTAACCAGTTTGTATCATTTGACTAGAATAACACTGATATTAAGAATGCAGGGAGGCCGGTAGAAAAGAGGTAACTGTAGATTATCTCTGAGTATAAAATTTGGGAGAACATATTAGTGAATAACTGCAACAAAGTATTAAACTAGCACTACCAATTGACATTCATTCCAGGAATTTAATGTAGTTCAAAAATTAGAAAATGTTTATACAATCAGCCACAAAAACAGATTAAAGAAAAAAACCCATAATTTAAAAGGATTAAAAAGATAATAAAACTTGGCATTTATTAATAATTGTAAAAACAAAAATATTTGCAATATATATCTCATAAAAGTATGCAGAATATATCAAGGACTTTATAATTTAATAATAACCAAAGAAACTAATTTAAAAATACACAAAATATTTGAACAGATATTTAAGTGAAAAAGATATACAATGGCAAATAAGCTCATGAAAAGATGCATACAAATTAAAACCACGATAGCATATCAATTTTTTTTTTTTTTTTTTTAAACAGGGTCTTGCTCTGTTGCCTAGATTGAAGTGCAGTGGCGTCATCTTGGCTCATCTACCTCCACCTCTCAGGCTCAAGAGATCCTCCTACCTCAGCCTCCTGAGCAGCTGGGACCACAGTCAATACATTTCTTGAATGACTAGATCTAAAAGAAAAAAAAAAAAGGTAATACCAAGTGTTAGCATGAATAAGGAAAATCTGTTATGGCTGGTGGGAATGCAAAATGGTATATCTACCTTGTCTTATTATTTTTATTTTTGGTTTCATAGATTTCAGGGGTACAAGTACATTTTCATGACATGGACATAATGTATAGTGGTGAAATCTGAACTTTTAGTGTATCCATTACCCAAATAATGAACATTGTACACAACCGGTAATTTTTCAGCCTTCCTCATTTCCCACCTTTTGGAGTCTCCAGTGTCTACTTTTCCACTCTCTATATCAATGTGTATGGCATAGCCACTTTGAAAAAGAGTTTGGCAGCTCCTTATAAGTTCAACATACGCTTATCATACGACTCAGTTTCATGATGTTTACCCAAGAGAAATAAAAGTATACATCCACAAAAGAGCTATACGCAAAGTTTATAGCAACTTTATTAATAATGCTTATAGTAATCATGTTTTTCAATTTTTCTATATTCTATGATGCTTTGCTATCTTGGGAATTTATGGACTCAGGGAGAGACCCTCCCTTCCTGGGTTAGCTAATCCCTAGAGATGGCAAGCAGTTCATCCTGGAGCATGTCTTGGATTTGCAAATCAACCAATCCTGAGTCCATACCCCCACCCACCTCCTTTTATCAGGCTCCTCAAGTCTGGGATACTACCCCACTGCCCTAAATAACCCAAAGCCAGATGCCAAGACAAGGAGAGGGTACCCATGTGGCCTAGAGCCTGCTGAAATTCTTCACCTAATCCTAAGCCTGATCAGCTGCTTTGCCTGTCTTTCGCATTTTTTTTTTCTGTGAAAACCATAGTAAAGACTGTGCCTCTGCCCTCTCCTCTCAGCTTCTGCCTCCTGACTGACCCAGGCACTTTTCTGTGTGGTCCTGCCTACCATAGCCTGACCCCTTCTCTTGGAAAATGTGAATAACAAACTACCTTCCCAAAGGCATTTACATCCAGTTGCCTCTACTTTCTAGCACATATTCTTTACTGTTACTGAAACCAATTTCTACTTCATACAGATATTTTTGCCACTGTAATTAAGGGTTTTCTTTCATGAATCAAGTCCTCTTACGAAATTCATTTCATTTACTCATTTTCTGTATGCCTCTTTCAACATTTTTGGTCCTTACATCTGTAGTACTTTAACTGATCTTTTCTCTCACCATGATGTATTCTCCAAACCCACCAAATAAAGCAATACCCTTAAAAAAAAAAAGATATTTCACTAACAAAAAGATCACATTCACGATAGAAAATAAGGTACCTAGATATAGACTTAACAAGAAGTATGCAAGATCTCTGTTGAGGAATGTATAAAATACTTCGGAAGGACATAAAGAATCCGAATAAGTGGAAAGATATAACATGCCTGCGGTTTGGAGGAAATATGAGAAAAGTGTTCATTTTCCCCAAATTGCACTGTAAGTTTCATGCGGTCCCAATCAAGACCTCAACCAGGTTTCTGTCAACGTTAAAATGTGCTGCTCAAATTTATACAGAAACTTAGCAAGAATAGTTACTACGATTTTTTAGAAGGAACAGAATTGGAGAATTTTAGCCAATGTAGAATTAGCTTTCTGAATATCAAAAGAATTTGTATGACCCAATAAGAATAAAACATCCCAATAAAAAAAAAGAAAGAAAAGAAAACAAGTAATTGGTGAAAAAAGGAAACGAGCATAGCCAAAGCACTTACGAAAGATTGCATCAGGAAAACTCCAATTAAAACGATAGACCGTAATGTCTTATTCATTTTTTGGGAAAAATTTAAATGTCTGACAAAACTATGTTAGCGATAATTTGGAAAAACAGGAGCACTAATTGCTGGTGGTAGATGTATAAATGTATACAAATGCCTTAGAAACTGATTTAGTTCTTTTTCACACTGCTGATAAAGGCATACCCGAGACTGGGTAATTAATAACGAAAAAAAGGTTGAATAGACTCACAGTTCCCCATGGCTGGGGAGGCCTCAAAATCAGGGTAGAAGGCAAAAGGCAAGTCTTACCTAGTGGCAGGCGAAAAGGAGAATGAAAACCAAGCAAAAGGGGTTTCCCCTTATAAAACCATCAGATCTTGCGAGACTTACTCACTACCATGAGAACAGTATGGGGGAAACCACTGTAATGATTCAATTATCTCCCACCAGGTCCCTCCCATGACACATGGGAATTATGGGAGCTATAATTCAAGATGAGATTTGGGTGGGGACACAGCCAAATCCTGTCAGAAATCATCTTGAACAATCTAATTGTTGCAAATGGTCTTGCTCAATGATCCAAGAATCCTAGTTACAGGTACGCATACTGAAGACACTGGCATCCAATGAGATTCAGTTGCATTGTTAATATTAGTGAATAAATAGAAACAACCTACATGTCCATCCACAGGAGAACAGATAAATAAATTGTGGCATAGTTATATAATGCAACATTACATAACAGAAAGAAATGAATAAATTGAATCTATACGTATGGCATGAATAAATCTAAAAAACATAATGTTGGGAAGGGGATTAAAAGCAAGTTGCAGAGTCCAAAAATTTATCAAATTTACATTAAATTTAAAATGTTGCACCTAATTTCTATGCACTGCTTGCATATATATAAATACGTTTATCAATATAAAACCATGGATAAGAATGATAAACATGAGGTCCTATTACTGGTTAATTGAGGATTGAATGAATAACATAGATTCAAAAAGGATAGTGTAGCCAGGCATGTAGGCTCACACCTGTAATCCCAGCACTTTGGGAGGCTGAGGAAGGTAGATCACCTGAGGTCAGGAGTTCAAGACCAGCTGGACCAACATGGTGAAAGCCCGTCTCTACTAAATATAAAAAATTAGCCAGGCATGGAGGTACATGACTATAATCCCAGCTACTTGGGAGGTGGAGGCAGGAGAATTGCTTGATCCTGGATGGTAGAGGTTGCAGTGAGCTGAGATCAGGCTGTTGCATTCCAGCCTGGGCAACAAGAGCAAAACTGTCTCAAAAACAAAACAAAACAAAAAAGGACAGTGCTGAGAGCCTCTACCATATTTGAAATCTTGTTTCTGTGTTTAAAATGTCTTACAAATATAGAGCATTAAGTTTAGATTTGATGGAATTGTTCAATATATTTTATAGGTTGTTTTCTGGATGTGTGATATACTTCACAAAAAAATTGAAATACTTTTGTTTCCTACTTTTCCACTTAATCATACATTGTGATTTGCTTGTATAAAACATGGTAATCTTTAAAAAAAAAAAAAAAAAAAACCTCTTAAATTTTCCCTTGTGTTTCATTGGGTAAATGCTAAAACTTTCTCCTTTATTTGGACAATGTTCAACTCTCCAATTAGTTTCAATTTTTCAATATAATAACACTTCTATCAAATCTATTCAAAAAAGGCATTTTACAGTTTTTAAAGAGATGCACATGGCAATTAAGAAGAAAAGACAAGAGAAAAACTTTTCTTCTTAGTTGAATGTTTAAAATCACAAATCAACTATTGGAAATAATTTGTAGACATATCCAAAGGGTAAATAAAGGACTTTTAATTTTCCTAGAAGAAACATCTAATTCTACAAAGAAATATTAAAGACAAACCATAGCTACATTCAAGTCATTTAAATGACAACACAGATTTCATGTTGCTCATATTCAAAGCAATTTTTTCAATTATTTATTGACCATGGTACTCAGCTTTTCCATTGTATATATGCCAACACTCTTCCTAAGTAAAACTGGACATATGGAACATTTCAGCTCTAAAGTTTGGCCTTTCAGGTTTTTCAAAGATAAAAATAGCCGAAGAATGCAGTTAAAATGAAAAAAAAAAATACTATTTTCCATTCATGCATTGCTCTCAATTATATGTTCTAGAAATAAATTAACTTCAGGTTCAGAAAAAGCATGAAAAATTTCAACCTCAAATCTAAATATCAATACTTCTGAAAGTAAAATGCAGGAAAATTTGGTGAGGGCTAATGATTACCCATGATCTCTTTTATTTGTTATCTGCCTTTACTCTCAGAGACACGCAGAGACACTAAGTATTTTCCCTCTACAAAATTGGTTTTAATTCTGCAAAAATCTGGGAAGAAGAAAGCATTACAGAGGTAGACTTTAGTTTGAGTTCAATTTTTGCCATTGTACGTTCTATAAACCCAAAAAATACCTAAATATTTTTGAATTTCATTTTCTCCCATCTCTAAAGTTAGAATATGACTAATTTTAGCTTGCTTTAAGTATTATTTAAAATAGAGTATGGCATTAAAAAATTAACGAATAATTATCATGTCACTGTTTCTCTAAGAATTCAGCCAACTGTGTGAAATCTGTCTAGCCTGCAAAAGGCATTCAAAAGGTGTTCGTCCTTTTCCCCTTTCTCCTGGAAAACAAAAAGGCATAAAATTGTTGTCTGCAAAAGTTGTAGTAGTTATGCTACAATGGTATATGCCATTGCTTTATAAAGCAATTGATTTTTTTTTAAATTGCAGTGATAGATTGAATAAAGAAAACGTGTTACAAAAACACCGTGGAATATTATGCAGCCATAAAACAGAATGAGAATATGTTCTTTTCAGAGACATAGATGGAGCCACAGGCCATTATCCTTAGCAAACTTACACAGGAACAAAAAAAACAATACCGCATATGCTCATTTATAAGTGGGAGCTAAATGATGAGAACACATGGACACATAGAAGGGAACAACACCCACTGCGGTCTTCCAGAGGGTGGAGGGTGGGAGGAGGGACAGGATCAGGAAAAATAATGAATTACTACTAGGCTTAATACATGGGTGATGAAATAATCTGTATAACAAAGCCCCATGACGTAAGTTTACCTGTATCACAAACCTGCACTTGTACCCATGAACCTAAAAAAAAAATTACAGTTGATACCAGTGCTTCCCATAGCTCTTAAAATTTATTTGTTCTGAGAGGAGTTTGAATAGCACCTTCATCAGAATAACCTGCAATGGCTGTTAAAATGCTAATTGATGGCTCACCACAGATAACAACATTAAGATCTCTGGGAATGTGGCCTAGGAGTATGTATTTTGAAACAACTACTTGTTCTTTTCTGGCATGCAGTGGCATTTAAAAAAAAATGCTCTTTTAATGTTTAGGTGAATGTAGTAAACAACAACAGGGTTGCTACAGATGTCTCCCTGCGCTGCTTTGGGAATATTACTGCTATTCTATCGTAGACATTAAAGATTAAAGGTTCCTATGGTAAGTGTTTTATAAAATACTGCCAGGTATTCTTTGGGGAAAAGAAATGTGCCTGGCATAGGGGAACACTCAGTCACATGAATACTCAATAAATTACCCAGAAATGCCTAAACCTTCCACATAGCAGAATAAAGCTTACTCTTAGAAGTCTTGGATTCTTGTTTCTTCACGCAGATTCATGCTTGATTACACCTCGTAGGGTGTAATTTTTTTATTGAGAGCAGTCCTAGCCAATTATCTCATCAAGAGTCCAGGGTACATGTCACAACACTGAAGGGAAATATCTTCAGAAAAGTTTATTCCAATCAGCAGAATCCATACTCACTGAACACTGCTGGGCTTCACTTCCCACAGGTGAAGGGCAGGTTTGGGAACTCTTCCTTCAGATTTTTTTTTTTCTTACAGATGGGATTGCTCTGTCACCTGGACTGTATAATCCAGGGACTTGGTCATAGCTCACTGCAGCCTCTATCTCCTGGGCTCAAGACATCCTCCCACCCCATAGAGCACATAGCTGAGTTCCTTTCCAGCAAATGCCCACATCAGATGTAAATGGCCTTCCCTGGAGCAGTCTAAAGATCAGCCAGTATAAGAATGCACGGGCCCAGCTCTCTGTCTCCAGTGAGGACAATTTTGAAGCATCTTCCGAGATTTCATCCTCTGCTAAGACAGCAGAGACCCCGTTCACAAAGACCTCAAAGTTCTCAGTCACCCTCTGTCCAATCCTGCTTCTCCCACCTCCTTACAGGGTTATTCCCTGTACTATCTAAAAAATTATCCTCATGCAAATCTCAATTTCAGGAATTGGTGCCGTTTAAAAGCTCTCCAGATAACTGCTGTCTATCAAACATGGAAGACCATTAATTTAATGCCTACATCATACAATATTGTTTCTAACATTGAACAGTAGTGTCCTAGAAATGGAAGTGTAACATTTCCAGTCTCAGTTTGCTCATCTGTCAAATTGGAATAATTCCCTTACAGAGTATTTGCTATAAGACGTACATAATGTGGTAATATAACATCTACAACGTTGTGAATACTCAATAAATATTGGTTGTATTATTTTTATGGGAAATCAGAAAGAGTGAAGGTTACAGTTCCATGTGACCGGGACTATTTTAGATGTCCTCTAATGAAACCGTCAGACAAGTAACAGTACTAATAGTAATACCATTGGAAGGTGGGAGTTGTATCGGAAGGCACACAGCTATTAACATTTTTCATTTTCCTGCTCAAATACCTTTTAACAAGGGTCATGGTACTCTTACTCTACATAAAACAAACAGCCGCCACAAGAAGCTGTTGAATTATCCAAAGAAAAATAATTTCTTTATCTTAAGTAGGATTGATGCAGCAGGACACTGTCAGGACTAATAAGGCATCATTATCCACTGTATCACTCCATCATCCAAATCAGTTTGCAGGCTTTAAAATGCTTAATTCAGAATTTTCCCCCTGTAAAGGTTTGAAAAATGACCATCCAATGCTATAATCAGAGAAGAGCTGAAATATCAGAACTGGATTATTTGCACTAATGTTTGTCTTTAGTTTAAAAAGGAAATCAGGTAAACCAACTAATTTTCCTACTGTTTCCAAATTTACTGGTACCACTCAGTATCTCAGACCTTTGTGATGCAAAATAAGATTGCAGTTAATACTTTTGTAACTTTTAGAAGTTTTGAAAATATTTCAGATTGACAAGAAATGAAGGTTCTTACTCATAGCACCTTATTGCGTAAATATCTGGTATTTGTCACATTTGTCTCTGATTATTTTAAGCCATAAAATGTGACTGGGTGTTTTGAAGCCCTCTGTGTTCCTCACTATAATTTCATTTTTCATTCTCTCTCCCCAGAGGTAATGCCTATCTTGGATGTGAATTTATCATTCAGTAAATACTTTTACAATTTTAATAACATATGTTGGTAACCATTAACAAAATATATTTTTAATATAAATAATATTATATTCCAACATGCTTTGTTCTGAATAAATTTCAATATTCTAAGATGTATCTGAATTAATATGTATACATTTAATTCATCCTACTAATTATGTGAATAATTACAGTTTTAGCATAACGTTACAATATTCCATTATATGATAGAAAACAATGTACTCATCCAGACTCTTGTTTTTGTGGTCCAGTTTATTTCTGATTGTTCTCTTTCACAAACATCCATTGTGCCTTGTATGAGGGCTTCTCTGTGGTATGTACAAAAAGTGGCATGGCTAGGTCCCAGGGTCACAAGCATTTTCAGTTTAACTCAGTCTTTATAATTTGCTCTTGACAATAGTTTAATGATGTTGACATTCTCTCGGGCACTGTGTCAGAATTCCCAATTCCCTGTAATCTGATCCTCACTTAGTAATACAGATTTTTAATCTTTCTCTATCTGATGGTTACAAAATTGTACCTTCTTGTGCAAATTCTCAATTTTCTAATTATAGTGAGGGCAAGCATGGCTATTGGCTTTTACAATCTTCTCTTCTGCTACTGGTCAGTTCATAGTTTATGAAGATTTGCTATTGCATTTTCTATGTGAAATTAATATCAGGTATATATTTTTTTGGATAATAAAATTGTCCAAATATTTCTTAAAGTAACATTTGAATCTATTTAAATTTAATAAAAATCTGGAACAATCTAGTTCTGCTAGTTGAACTCTTATCTGATTAGTGCTGGGGGTCATTTCTAAAATCTTTAGGGAGAAAAACTCTGAATTAAGCTCTTTAACAAAGATAAAACCTCAAATATCTCAGTAGGGAAGTCGGGCTGGGAGGCAGGGTATGTATTTTAATTTCCTACTGCAAGGTAGAAATGTGTTTTTAATTAAAAATTTTTTTAAAAAAATTTTCCATAGGTTATTGGAGTACAGGTGGTGTTTGGTCATAGGAGTAAATTCTTTAGTGGTGATTTGTGAGTTTTTGGTGCACTCATCACCCAAGCAGTATAAACTGCACCCTATTTGGATAGTCTTTTATATCTCATTCCCCTCCCACTCTTCCCCACAAGTCTCTAAAGTCCATTGTATCATTCTTATGCCTTTGCATCCTCATAGCTTAGCTCCCACATATCAGTGAGAACATACAATGTTTGGTTTTCCATTCCTGAGTTACTTCACTTAGAATAATAGTTTCCAATATCATCCAAGTCACTACAAATGCTATTAATTCATTCCCTTTCACAGCTGAGTAGTATTCTATCATACATACACACACACAAACACACACACATATTACAGTTTGTTTATTCACTCATTGATTGATGGGCATTTGGGTTTGTTTGATGATTTTGCAATTATGAACTGTGCTGCTGTAAACATGTGTGTGCAAGTAAGTATCTTTTTTGTATAGTGACTTGTTTTCCTCTGGATAGATAACCACTAGTGGGACTACTAGATCAAATAGTAGCTCTACTTTTAGTTTTTTAAAGATTCTCCACACCGCTTTCCATAATGGCTTTACTAGTTTACATTGCTACCAGCAGTGTGGAACTGATCACTGCATCCACATCACCATCTACTGTTTCTCAATTTCTTAAATTACGGCCATTCTTGCAGCAGTTAGGTGGTATCACATCGTGGTTTTGATTTGCATTTCCCTGGCCATTAGTGATGTTAAGCATTTTTTCACGTTTGTCGGCTGTTTGTATATATTCTTTTGAGAATTGTCTATTCATGTCCTTAGACCACTTTTTGATGTGATTTTTTTCTTGCTAATTTGTTTAAGTTCATTGTAGATTCTGACTATGAGTCCTTAGTCAGATGTATAGATTGTAAAGATTTTCTCCAACTCTGTGGGTTGTCTGTTTACTCTGCTGACTGTTCCTTTTGCTGTGCAAAAGCTCTTTAGTTAAGTCTTGGCTATTTATCTTTGTTTTCATTGCATTTGCTTTCGGGTTCTTTGTCATGAAATCCTCGCAAAAGCCAATGTCTAGAAGGGCTTTTCCAGCCTCCTGAATTCCTTTTCAGGTAAATCAGGGATTTCATCTTGGTTTGGATTAATTGCTGGTGAGCTAGCATGATTTTTCAGGGTGTTAAAGAGCCTCGTTTTGTGATATTACCGGAGTTGGTTTTCTGCTTCCTTCTTATTTGCGTAGGCTCTGTCAGAGAGAAGGTCTAGGAATGAAGGGTGTTGTTCAGATTCTTTTGTACCACAGAGTGTTCCTTTGATTTAGTACTGTTCCTCTTTTCCCATGAATGTGACTTCCTGAGAACCAAGCTGTAGGATTGGTATCTCTCTTCTGGGTCTAGCCACCCAACAAGTCCAGTCTACCAGGCTCTGGGCTGGTACTGGGGATTGTCTGTACAGAGTCTTGTGATGTGAACCATCTGTGTATCTCTCAGCTGTGGATACCAGGACCTGTTCTGATGGAGGAGGAAATGAACCCTATGAGAATTCTTAGTTTTGGTGGTTTCATGCTCTGTTTTTGTGCTGATTGGCCTCCTGCCAGGAAGCAGCACTTTCCAGAGAGCATCAGCTGCGGTAGTATGGGGAGAAACCAACCAGTGGGCGGGACTCTAGATCTTCCAAGACTATATACCCTTTGCCTTCAGCTACCAGGGAGGGTAGGAAAGGAACATCAGGCGGGGGCAGGGATAGGTGTGTCTGAGCTCACACTCTCCTTGGGTGAGTCTTGCTGCAGCCGCTGTGCGGGATTGGAGTGAGGGTCCCAGGTGAATGGAATTGTGTACCTAGGAGGATGATGGCTGCCTCTGCTGAGTCATGCAGATTTTCAGGGAAGTCAGGGAAAGCTGACATTCACAGGCCTCACCTAGCTCCCCTGCAATTCAAATGGCCGGTCTGGCTCTCACTATGCCCCCTCCAATAGCAGTGAGTCTGTTTCCAGGCAGTGGGCAAGCAGGGGTGAGAACTTGCCCCAGCTGTGGAAGAAAGGGGCTTTTGTTTTTGCCCCACCTGTGGAGTCCGCACACTGGATTTGTGCCCTCCCCCAGGGTCTGGCCGGGAGGCTTCTCCACCTGTTCAAATGGTTATAACGTTCAGCTGAAGATTTTCTTCTCTCTGCAGCTTTTCCTCATCCTCTAGCCGCCCTCCCGGAGGATCCTGGCAGGCAAGGCAGGAACGGCCTGCTTGGGGCGCCAGCAAGTTCCCGGGGCCTTTGCTGCTGCTTCCTCTACCCCTGTATTTCACTCGCCTCTACCCCTGTATTTCACTCGGCTCTCTCAACCGACTCGGCTCCAGGTAAGTTCGGAATCTTCTGCAAACTAGACCTTCAGTTTCCGAAGTTGGGGTGTGTGTTGTGGGCAGAGGAGCTCCCTTTCCCACTTCCCCAGTTTGGGCACTCGCAGTGTTTGGGGCGTCTCCTGGGTCCTGCAGGAGCAGTCTGCTTCCCTCCGAGGGTACTCTCAGGTTTCCTGATGTCTTCCTGTAGTCATTCTGGAGCTAAAATTCGTAATGTGAACCTCCACAAACTGCTCTGTTCGAATTGGAGCTGGGATCCAGTCCTGCCTCCCGTCAGCCATGATAATCACCTTTAATTTTTTTTCTAATATGAATAACCAGTTCTGCTAGAACTATTTTGTAAAAAGCCCGTCATATCCTGCTGGTATGTAATACTAAATCTGTTATATATCAATTATCCATGGATTGAGGGTCTGTTTTTCACCCAATTCTGTTTTCTTAAATTTATTGCTAATGTCAGTATCTTTTAATTATCTTGAATTACAGTAAGTCTTAACTTATTGTAGGGCATATCCTTCCACCCTATTTAAAAAAAAACCTTGGCTATTTTCCATTCTTTATTTTTCTGTATTAATTTTATAAGTTGTTTATATTCTCAGGAGAAATTTAAAAGTGAAACCAATTTGCCAGTGATTGAAAGGCATGATTTTTATTTTAAATTAGAAGCAATAGGCATTTTTATACCACTGAATATTTTATCATAAATATTTTTCTCTCTTTTATCTACTTAGAGTACTTTTTTGTTCACTTATTTCTATATACTGAGAACTTTTGTCCCTATTTTATATTGATTTTTCTATGGTATTCATTAGAGCAATGTTGGAGTTTTTGCTATTTCCATATTAACTGTGTGTTCTGAATTCTATTTTTAGTAAAATAAAAGTTCTCTTCTGTTCTACATTCTTTGTTTTTAGATCTACTGTACTAGCTAAAACTTAGAAAAATAAATTGAATAGAAATGGTGACAAGTATCTTTGTCTAATTTTTGGCTTAGCTTTAAAGAACTTCCAGCATTTCACTATTAAATATTACGTGTACCACAGATTTTTGGCAAATACCTCTAGCAGACTAAGAAAGTTTCCTCTTATTCCCAGTTAGCTAGATGGACTTCATATTTTGCTTTGTTTTAATTATATGTTGATACTGATTTTTTCAAAAATTTTTTTTGGTATCTGTATAATCACATAAATTTTGTTCTTAATGTGATACGTTAATATAGTATGCTACTTTAATAGACTTGTACTGGGAAATATATAGAAGTATAAAGAAATAGAGAAATGCTTGGTCATATGTCTGACACCTGCATTATTTTATCATCAAATCTGGTTCCCCCAAAGATGGGCTTTTTCCCTGTTTGGTGTCACGAAGCCAATACACAAAGCAGAAAGGAAGCGTCAACCAGTTAGGACTTGATTCCACTGCTAAGCAACTGAAAGGCAGGAGCCTGTCTCACAAATCAACTTCTGGAAAGTGAGGAGTCAGGGGGCCAAAATATAGATTCTCTCTAATGAAGGGATTGGCCATTAAAAATGAGGGCAGGAATATTCACGTCTTTTCCAGAAATGACTGGTGCACTGGAGTGCCACCTTCCTTTTGTCCTTTAAGTCTTCTTCTGGTCATTGTCATGGTGATTGTCAAAGGTCACGGCATTAGTGGGAGTGTCATTTAACATGGAGAAGAGATTATAATGAAACCTGAGCTATTTTTGAAGTTGTCAAGTCCTTTGATTAGCTGTCATGATTCTAACCAGTCTCAGGTGGTCTGATTACCAATAGAACTCTTTATCACAGGCATCTTCCTCCCATCTTTCCCTTCCCTTCCCTCTCCCTCCCTCCATCTCTCTCTCCCTCCCTCCTCCTCCTCCTCCTCCTTCTTCTTCTTCTTCTTCCTCTCTCTCTCTCTCTCTCTCTCTCTCTCTCTCTCTCTCTCTCTCTCTCTCTCTCTCTCTCTCTCTCCTTTCTTTCTTGATGGAATTTCACTCTTGTTGCCCAGGCTGGTGTGTAATGGCACAATCTCGGCTCACCAAAACCTCTGCCTCCTAGTTTCAAGCAATTCTTCTGTTTCAGCCTCCCGAGTAGCTGGGATTACAGGCATGCACCATCATGCCCAGGTACCTTGTTTTTTTTTTTTTTTTTTTTTTAGAGACAGGATTTCTCCATGTTGGTCAGGCTGGTCTCAAACTCCCGACCTCAGGTGATCCATCTGTGTTGCCTCAAAGTGCTGGGATTACAGGCATGAGCCACTATATCTGGCCCCTATTTCTTAAAGATATGCAGTTAGGATGGCATAGAATTCAGCTAGGTCACATAGACATCATACCAGGTAGCATGAGGGGGATCTTTGGGAAATAGAAACAAAATTCCTGGACAAAAGGTATGAGTATCTATGAAGTTACTATTTAATGCAAAATTGCTCTTCCAATTGTTTCATCATTCCCAACCTCCAAAACCCCTGCCCACTCCAGTCCCCAATCAGTATATGAGAATTACCATGTTTCCATATCTTCTCTAATACTTCATCTTCTGAGACATCTTGATTGTTGCCCTTTAAATTAGTGTGAACTAATATCTGCTTCTTGGATACATTTACATTCTTCTGATCTTCACTTAGATTATTCATTTTTGTATGGTTATTGGAATTAAAATAATTTCTATTAAAGAAGAATTGTTATATTTCTAAAAATCTACACATTTTATGATAGATTTTATTTAGAGTATTTGGAAGCAATTGGCCAATATTTAATTTTAAGGCTTTTATATCTCGGTGTACTATTAAACTATAAATTTTCTATCCATATACCCTCTTTTGCCAAATTTTGGGATTAAGAGTTACCACAGCATTAATAAAAAGTTGTGAAAAATTCCCACTTTTTCTATTTTATGAAATAATTTATATATGGAAAATTTGTAAGCAAATTTTGGTAAGCTCTTCAGCAATACTATTTGGATGTGGTAACGTTTTGTGGGTGTATTGTCACTATTGATTCAAGTTTCATAAATGAATATAAGCTTATTTGCATTTTCAATTTCTTCATAGGAAACTTCTATAAATTCTTTCTTAGAAACTTAGTAATTTTATCCAAGTTTTCACATCTGTTGGCGTAAAATTAGTCATGTTTAAATATTTTCTATTAGCTGTACTGCTTGTTCCTTCCTTATTATCTTGATTGTTTTTCTCAATCTGTGTATAGATTAGTCATCATATCAGATTTTTCAGAACCAAGATATTGGTTGGGTTGATTTTTTCTATGTTCTTTTGTTTTATATCTCATTAAAATTTGCTCTTATTTATTACTTTCTTCTGTTTATTCTCTTCAGATTTACTCTGTGAATTAGTTCATTTTCTGGTAGCTGATAAAGACATACCCAAGATGGGGTAATCTATACAGGAAAATGGTTTATAGGACTTATACTTCCATATGACAGGGAGGCTTCACAATCGTGGTGGAAGGCAAGGAGGAGCAAGTCATGTCTTACTCAGATGGCAGCAGGCATAAAGAGCTTGTGAAGGGAAACTCCCCCTTATAAAACCATCAGCTCTTGTGAGGCTTATTCAATATCATGAGAACAGCACAGGAAGGACCTGCCCTCATGATCTGATGGCCTGCCACAGGGTCGCTTCCACAACACATGGGAATTCAAGATGAGATTTGGCTAGGGACATAGCCAAACCATATTATACTGTAATTCTTTTTTTATTTTTTGAGTTAAAATGAGTTCATTAATTTTAATTATTTTCTTCTTTAACATATGCATTGGAGGATATAAATGTAGTTCTATCTAATTTAAACTGCATTTCATAATTTTTAACAGCTTTATGAAGATATAATTAACATACAATAAATTGCAATATTAATGTGTAAATATTACATATTAAGTATTGTGAAATGATCATTCCTGTCCCCAATTTCCAGCAATCAGTCATCTGCTTTCTGTCACTATACATCAGTTTATATTACCTGGAATTTTATATACATGGAATTGTACAGTATGTCTCCCTTTTTTGTCTGGCTTTGTTCACTGAGAATAATCTTTTAGAGTCGTTCATGTTGTTGTGTAGATCAATGGTTCATTTCTTTTTGTTGCCGAGTAACATTCCATTAGAGGGATATGTAATAATTTTTTAACCATAAACCTATTGATGAACATTTGGACTATTTACAATTTTTGACTATTACTAATAGTGCTGCTGTCAACATTTGTGTACAAGTTTTTCTATGGACATATGGTGCCTTGTCAAAGGCATACTTTTAGCTTTTTACAAACGTGTACAATTGCTTTCCCGACTGGCTTTATTACCAATTCACATTTTGACCACCAGCGTATGAGAGTTCCAGTTCTTCCACATTCTTGCCAACACCCAACACTTTATTTCAACTTTTTTTTTTTTTTTTTTTTTTTTTTTTTTTTTTTTGAGACGGAGTTTTTTGCTCTTGTTGCCCAGGCTGGAGTGCAATGGCGCGATCTCGGCTCACCGCAACCTCCACCTCCTGGGTTCAGGCAATTCTCCTGCCTCAGCTTTCTGAGTAGCTGGGATTACAGGCACGCACCACCATGCCCAGCTAATTTTTTGTATTTTTAGTAGAGACGGGGTTTCACCATGTTGACCAGGATGGTCTCGATCTCTTGACCTCGTGATCCACCCGCCTCGGCCTCCCAAAGTGCTGGGATTACAGGCTTGAGCCACCGCGCCTGGCCTATTTCAACTTTTTAAATATAGCTATCTTCATAGATGTCTTATAATATCTCGTAAGCATTAAATTTGCATTTCACTAATGAATAATGTTCAGCATCTTTTTAACCATCTGTCTAGCTTCTTTGGTGAAATGTGTGTGTTCAAATGTTTTGTCTACTTTTTAGTTGGTTTTATTTTCTTACTCTTAAGCATTGGGAGTTTTCATGTATTGTGGATATAAGTCTTTTATCAGATATATGCTTTCTAAATCTTTTCTCCCATTATGTGACTCATCCTTTCTTCTTTACATTGTATTTAGGAAACCACGTTTCAAATTTGGTAATATCTAATTTACTGATATTTTTATTTTATGGATCATGCTCTTGGTGTTATAGTTAAGAAGTCTTCATGTAATGCAAAACTACAAAGCTTTTCTTCTACACTTGCAGAATTTTATAGATTCAGGTTTTATATTTAGTAATATATCAGAAATATATATTATAAAGATATACTATGTAATGCATCATACATTATGAAATGTATGGCACAATAAAAAGAGAATATGTAATATATTTAAACGGTGTAAAGAATTAACAGAAACACCCATATACCCGTAAACCAGTGTCAAAAGGAGAACATAATGATGTGTATTCCTCTCTGATCTTAGCTCTTCTGCATACATCACTAGATGCCATTCTTTCTTGTTTTTTAATGCTTATGTCTCTAAGCAACATATTGCCTCTATGGTTGCCTCTCCTTATCATTTGTAAAAACATAAAACTGTTTGCATTCCTGACTTGGCTTCTCTTGTTTAATATTGTATTTTGGATATTCATCCAAGGTGGTTGTAGAATATTGATTTTTATGGCCATTATCACACTATGTATGTTTACTGTGTATTTATCCAGCCTACCATTGCTGACTTTTGAGATTTTAAGGCTTTTATTTTATACAATGTTGCAATAAATATTTCATGCTATGTCCTCTTGGACATTATATGCTAATATATTTTTAATTTTTATGTCATTTTATATACATATATATGTATATATATATGCATTAGATAATGCTAAATAGTTTCCAAATTACTTAAAACAAATTACTCTCCCATCAGCAATTCATGAGACTTCCACTCCTTTAAGCATACTACCATCAGTTGATATTTTAGGGCCTTTTCATTTTTAGCTATCTGGCTGGTGTGTAATTGTATCTTATTGTTAATTTAATTTCATTTGCCTGATGATTAATAAAATTATACATCTTCTAATATGTTTATCAGACACTTGTATTTTCTTTTTTTTTCCCCCAATATAGGCACACTTCAGAGATTGCAGAGTTAATTGCAGACCACTACAATAAAGTAAGTATCACCATCCGCCAAATCACACACATTTTTGGGTTCCTTAGCAAATGTAAAAGTTATATTTATATTATACTATAGTTCATGAAGTGTGCTATAACATTGTGTGTTTAAAAAAAAAAAACTTAAAAATGCTTAATTGCTGAAAAATGCTAACAATCATCTGAGCCTTTGGTGAGATGAATCTTTTTCTAGTGGAGGGCTTTGCCTCACTGTGCACTGGTGAGGGTCGTGGTAGTGGCTGAAGGTTGGAGAGCCTGTGGCAATTTCTTAAAATAAGACAACAATGGAATTTGCAGTACTCGTTCATTCTTCTTTTTGTAAAAGATTTTTTTTGTAGCATGAGATGCTGTTTGGTAGCATTTTACCCACTGTAGAACTTCTTTCAAAATTGGAGACATTCTTCTCGAACCCTACTGCTACTCTATAAACTAAATCTATGTAGCATTCCAAATCCGTGGTGGTCGTTTCAATAATGTTTACAGCATCTTCACCAGGAGTAGATTCCATCTCTAGAAACCACTTTCTTTGCCCATCTGTAAGAAGCAACTCTGCATCCATTCAAGTTTTAGAGTTTTATCTTTAACGTTTTAATCAAACATCTCTTCTTTAATGAAAATTACTTTTTTTTGTTTGTTTGTTTGTGTTTGTTTTGCATGAAGGCACTAGGTGTAAATCACTTATTTATTTGAAGGGAAAAGAAAGGAATTGCAGTCATTCCTTCAATGAGAACTGCTTGCTTTATTATATATTATTTTCACCCTGCCACTGTCTCCAGGTTTTATAGATACACGATTTTTTTGTTTCAATATGAAATCATAGTGTAATTTTTTTTAAAGATATTTTAAGTGGCAAGCATATATCCATCTATGACCAACTTGACCCAAGTAGAGGAAATGACGTGGTGATGCTGCCTGGCCAGCAGCTTTTGTGAAGCACCCTAGACTGTGTGAAGTACTACAGTCTTTCAGATGTTAACATGCAAAGAATATGTGCATCTCAGTACAGTGTGGCCAAGGGTCGCAGTTTTCCCGGGACTGATGAGGTTCTCAGAACACAGGACTTTGAACAAAACTGGGAAGGTCTATCTATAGATAGATACAGATATATGACTCTACCTTAAATAGATACAGTTTCGTCACTTATACCTTAATGAAGCTGAAAATACGTTGTGGTAATTTCTTTTTTTTTTTTCACAATTAAGGATTTTAATGAACTTTCACCAACAGCTGATAAAACATAGACATTTTTCTTTCTTTTTTAAATTGTACTTAAGGTTCTGGGGTGCATGTACAGATCATGCAGGATAGTTGCATCGGTACCCACGTGGCAATGCGCTTTGCTGCCTTCATCCTCCCGTCACCTACATCTGGCATTTCTCCCATGTTATCCCTCCCCGACCTCCCCATCCCACCACTGTCCCTCCATTGCCCGCCCCCAACAGACCCCATTGTGTGATGCTCCCCTCCTTGTGTCCATGTGTTCTCATTGTTCAACACCCGCCTATGAGTGTGAACATTTGGTGTTTGATTTTCTGTTCGTGTGTCAGTTTGCTGAGAATGCTGGTTTCCAGATGCATCCACGTCCCTAAAAAGGACACAGACTCATCATTTTTTATGGCTGCATAGTATTCCATGGTGTATATGTGCCACATTTTCCTTGTCCAGTCTATTGTCAATGGGCATTTGGGTTGGTTGCAGGTCTTTGCTATTGTAAACAGTGCCGCTGTGAACATATGTGTGCATGTGTCTTTATAATAGAACAATTTATAATCCTTTGGGTATATACACAGTAATGGGATTGCTGGGTCAAATGGAATTTCTATTTCCAGGTCCTTGAGGAAGCACCATACTGTGTTCCACAATGGTTGAACTAATTTACACTCCTACCAACAGCATAAGTGTTCCTATTTCCCACATCCTCTCCAGCATCTGTTGTCGCCAGATATTTTAATGATTGCCATTCTAGCTGGTGTGAAGTGGTATCTCAATGTGGTTTTGATTTGCATTTCTCTAATAATCAGTGATGATGAGCATTTTTTCATATGTTTGTTGGCCTCATATATGTCTTCTTTTGAAAAGTGTCTGTTCATATCCTTCTCCCACTTTTGGATGAGTTTGTTTGCTTTTTTCTTGTAAATCTGTTTTAACTCTTTGCAGAATCTAGATAATAGCCCTTTGTCAGATGGGTAGATTGCAAAATTTTTTTTCCCATTCTGTTGGTTGCTGGTTCACTCTGGTTGCTGGTTCACTCTAATGACTGTTTCTTTTGTGTATGTACAGAAGCTCTGGAGTTTAATTATGTCCCATTTGTCTAGTTTGGCTTTTGTTGCCAATGTTTTTGGTGTTTCAGGCATAAAGTCCTTGTCTATGTGTATCTCCTGAATGGTATTGCCTAGGTTTTCTTCTCTGGTTTTTATGGTGGTAGGTCTTATGTTTAAGTCTTTAATCTATCTGGAGTTAATTTTAGTGTAAGGTGTCAGGAAGGGGTCCAGTTTCTGCTTTCTGCACACTGCTAGCCAGTTTTCTCAACACCATTTATTAAACAGGGAATCCTTTCCCCACTGCTTATTGTAGGTATGTGGCGTTGCCTACAGGGCCTCTGTTTTTTTTATTATACCCCCACACCACTATGTACTTCGTACATTATTGTTATGGCTCCTGCCAATGCAAAGACTGCAAAATTCCCCTTAGAGATATTCTTCTCTAAGCTGTTTATTCTAGTTAGCATCTCATCTAATCTTTTTTTCTAGGTTCTTAGTTTCTTTGCATAGGGTTAGCACATGTTGTTTTAGCTCTGAGAGGTTTGTTATTACATATCTTCTGCAGCCTGTTTTTGTCAATTCGTCAGATTCATTCTCTATCCATCTTTGATCCCTAGCTGGTGAGGAGTTGTGACCCTTTGGAGGAGGAGAGGCATTCTGGTTTTTGGTGTTTTCATCCTTTTTGTGCTGGTCTCTTCCCATCTTAGTGGCTTTATCTACCTGTGGTCTTTGTAGTTGGTGACTTTCAGATGGGGTCTCTGAGTGAATGTCCTTTTTGTTGTTGATTACATTATTTCTTTCTGTTTCTTAGTTTTCCTTCTTCCATCAGGACCCTCTGCTGCAGGACTGCTGGAGGTCCACTCCAGACCCTCTTGCCTGGGGATCACCCGTGGGGGCTGTAGAATGGTAAGGGTTGCTGCTGGTTTCTTCTTCTGTTATTTTTGATCCAGAAAGGTATCTGCCAGATGTCAGCCTGAGCTCTCCTTTATGAGGTGTCTCTTAGGGTATACAGGGGTTGGGGAGCTGCTTGAGGAGACAGTCTGTCCCTTATAGAAGCTCAAGTGCTGTGCTGGGAGCTCCATTGTTCTGTGCAGAGCTGCTGGGCAGGTACTTTTAAGTCTGCTGCAGCGGAATTCATAACCGCCTATTTTCCCAGGTGCTCTGTCCTAGGAAGGTTGGCTTTATTTATAAGTTCCTTTCATGCTGCTGCCTTTTTTCATAGAGGCCCTGCACCGCACGAAGTAGTCTAGTCACAGTTTGCCAGCAGAGGTGTTGTTGAGCTGCTGAAGGCTCTACCCAGATGCTGTATGAACTGCCTCAGTAGTGGTGGTCGCCCTTCCCCCCACTGAGCTGGACCATCCTGGGTCCAGCTGCGCTTGCCGCAAAACTCCCAATCCAGAGCATTTCAGATTGCTTGTTTTGTGGGGGTGATACCTGCCGAGCCAGATCACCTGGCTCCTTGACTCTGCCACCTCCCTTTCAGTTGAATGGGTAGCTCTGTCTCCTGGGCATTCAAAGCGCCAGTTGAAATGGCCACCAGATTTGTGTGTTTCTGTGCACCATCCCGGTGCCATCTGAAACCGCCGTGCTGAAAACTCATGGTGCTTTTCCTGGGAATCTCCTGGTCTGTGGGCAGTGAAAATTTGTTTGGAAATGTGGTGGGCACTCATGCTCTGCATTGTTCTTGCTGGGAACTGCAACCCAAAGCTGTTCCTATTTGGCCATCTTCTGTGGTAATTTCGTGAAACACAAAAAAGTGAAACACAAGTGATTGTGTTTCACTTCTGTACGTTTGATCTGTTTTTTCTTTCTTTTTTTTTCCAAATCAGCCTTTTTTTATGTTGTTACTATGGGTTACTTTCTTTCTTTTTAATATTAATTTCTTGTCTTAGGGTCTCTGCACAACATGAGTTTGTAAATCTATACCCTTCACCTGCATGTCGCAAAGATTAGGAGTTTTGATTTCTTGTGGGAAATTATGCTTCTCCCTCAAACACCCACCTCCAGAGCTGAGGCAGAAGACAAATGGAGTTACAGATATGCAGAGTTCTCTAGTCTGTTTTCACTAACATGGGGTCCTTTTGGCAGTCAAGGCTTAACATAGGGTTCTCTGTTTCCACTCACTGCTCTATATGAACCCATGGCTAACTGAACATCTTCTGGTAGCCATTAACTCTGGCATTTGCTCTAGGTCCTATATCTAGGCTGATACACCCCTACAACCACCCCCCACCTGTAACAGTTTAATTTCACATTGATATGCCCACCACCAACATCCTTGGTCTACCTCTGTCTATATCAGTTCCATTTCACACTTCCACCTCTGAATTCCCTCTCTATTTCTGGCACCTAAAGATTTCCCTTTCTCTCTGTTTGGCTTAGGTTTTAAATGTTGCTGTTACTGCATTTTCACCTAGCAGTTTGGTTGCTATTAGAGGTCATGGTCTGCATCAACTCAGCCAATTTTCAGAAACTGGTGGAAATAATTTTTGTCTTTTGAACTTCGTAAACACAGACACACACACACACATATGCACACACAACATGGACAGAATACTAAGCTTCCCTTCTCCTGAGACTCAGTACGTACATGAATTACGGAGTTTTGATATTTTCACAATTACGGCGTGCATCATGGAAAGTGAAATAAAAGTCAAACCCCTTTCTTTCTGATTCTAACTCCATAATTAATGTAAATGGATGAGTGACTTGGATTCCAGGTTTACAAAGAGAAGCACTCAAGTCTGATGCATGAGGCTGGAAAGTCTTCTCTCCTTAGAAATGCCTGGGCATAATGAAGGGCCTTGGAGGGAGAAAAGTGGTCCCTGCTCCACATAAGCACATTTTCAGAATTCCAAAATCAGTGACAGATGCCACATGCCAGGGGCATATGACCTGAGGAGGCACTTGGAGTCCAATGTAGATGAGTAATAGCCACAACATCAGGTGTCTTTCATGCAGACACATGAGCACTTTATGAGTGAGAAGCACTAAAGCATTGTGGTTATAGTCCCATTCTTAATATTAGAGAGTCTGAAGTTCCGTTGCAATTTTGCAAAATAGTTGTTACGTTCCTAAAGCCCTTTGTGATTTAGTTTCCTTATCTGTATAATAATATATTTACTCTACAAATAATGCTTTATTTTAGACTGGTAATATTTATTTCATATTTCTCTTGAAAATTTTAAATAAGAGTGTGCTAACCCTTAGCATAGACTCAAACATTTCAGAGTATTTATTATTACCTCTATTTATAGTACATTTCATTGTAATTATTACTGGCACATTTCTCTTACCCTCTACATAGTGATCTTCTTAAATGCAGAGAGTTTGTCTTGTTCATTATTGTACCTTCAATGTCAAGATCAAGAAGCACTTGGAAATCTTTTGAAATAATAATCAAGGTATTACATTAGAAATATCAATCTAGTGAAGTCACACATTATGGATCAGAACTTAAAAGACTAGAGCTTGGAAGGTGAGTTGAGAAATCATGACAATATGAGGAAATTTGATGAGAATGTGTGCTTAGAAATGGTGTTTAAGGATAAAAAGAGGTCAAAGACTTCTAACTTTGGTCCCTGAGGGAGTCAGTTTCTGTAGAAAGAAATCTTAAGTTTAATTTTTGTTATCTTCTTCCACTTTTAAACCAAGTAGCCTTCATTAAATCCCCATCGTCTGAAGTAAGCTAATGTACCTCTGATCTTTGAAGCCGAAGAGCCTGTATGTAATACAGGTACTCTGGAGTATATCCATGTGTGTATGTGTGTGTGTGTGTGTGTGTGTGTGTGTGTGTGTGTGTGTGTACCTGAGGCAAGTAGTTAACCTCAAGATAATTTTGACAGAAACCACTCAGGCCCCATTGCTTGTTCTGAAGATAATACGTTTTCACACCTTTTCCTTTGGGCATATTCACCTCAATATTTATTAAGAACTTACACTTGTCAACATAATAGCATGGAGAAGAACAATTACTTAATTTGTCAACTGAATAGCACTGTCTTTGTTTTTCTGGCCATATTCTATCAATTTTTATTCCTGTTTAAAAATCTACTGATTGAATGAATGTCATTCTGCGGTCTTTTAGGATTATCTTTCAGGATTATCTCTTCTAATTCATTTTTTTTTTATTTTTTGGCAACAACTCAAATCTCTGTTGAAACCATGCCCATCCTAAAAAGCTCCAGTGATAGCAGCACTATGGCATCACTGCCTTGCTCAATGAGCCACGTGGGAATGAGAACTTCCAAGAGTTTGGGGAGAAACGGGGCCTCATGCACCAACATCTGATGGTGGTCATTTACACTGCCTTTGTATTTTTTCCCTGAGTTTCATTGCAGATGACAGATTGCATTAGTCTCTTTTGACATTGCTGATAAAGACATACCTGAGACTGGGAAGAAAACAAGGTTTAATTGGACTTACAATTCCATATGACTGGGGAGGCCTCAGAATCGTGGGAGGCAAAAGGCACTTCTTACATAGTGGCGGCAAGAGAAAATGAGGAAGACGCAAAAGTGGAAATCCCTGATAAAACCATCAGATCTCGTAAAACTTATTCACAATCACGAGACTAGCAGGGGAAAGACCAGCCCCCATGATTTGATTACCTCCTCTTGGGTCCCTCCCACAACATATGGGAATTCAGAGAGACATAATGGAAATTGAGATTTAGGTGGGGGCACAGCCAAACAGTATCACAGGGCTTTTGTCTAGGGTGCAATTGGTGGCCCAGGAGATAACCTATGTAGAGCCATATGCCTGCCTATGTGTAACAGTTAACCTGGGAAGCACTGGATACAGCTTGAGCTGTTATGCCCCTGAGAGCTTCTCTGAGCCCTCAGGAGTATAAAGGGGGAATTAATTTTCACTGCTTGTGAAGTGCAATAATGATTGCCCGCACTCTGCCTTACATTAGGTTGTTGCAAAGGTGATTGTGGTTTTGGCCATGACTTTTATGGCCAAAACCACAAACACCTTTGCAACAACCTAATATAAGGCAATCAACATTTATTTCACAACCTAAGAATGTGGAAGTTGCTTTAGAACTGGGTAATGAGTAGAAACTGGAACAGTTTTGAAGTAAGTGCTGGAAAAAGCCTATGCTGCAAAGAATGGGGCATTAAGGGCAATGCTAGTGAGGGTTCAGAAGAGGAGAGCTGTTGGAAGAACTTCATTCTTGGAGATGACTTAAGTGGTTATGAACAGAATGTCCACAAAAATAGGGACTGGAAGGGTCATTCTGATGAGGTCTTAGAAACAAGAAACAAGGTATTGGAAACTGGAAAACAGGCAATCCTTATTATAAAGAAGTTGGCTGAATTATGTCCATGTCCTAGGACTTCGTGAGAGTATTCAGAATGCTGCATGGCTTCTCTTAGCTTCTTATAGTGATACATGAGAAAAGAGAATGATTTAAAGACAGAATTTAGAATTGAAAGGGAAGCAGAACAAAATTCTCATTCTGGTCTTGTAACAAACCAAGAATATGTTCAGGAGAGAAAACCAAGGATGTTGCCAAGTGACTGTTTGATAAGATTAGCATGGATCCAAGGAAGCCAGGGGCTAGTCATCAAGACAATGGGAGAACTACCCTGAAGGCATTTCAGGGGTCTTCAATGGCTGCCTCTCCTATCGCAGGTCCAGAGAACAGTTCCAGGGATATGGAGGGACCAAGAGCACCCATGTGCTGCTAAGGACCCCCTCAGGTCTCTGCTTCCCACATTCTAGTGAAGCTCTGACTAGCTCTGACCAGCTGTGACTCAAACAGGCCCAGGCGCAGCTCGTGCTACTTCTTGGGAGTGCACAAACAGTGATCATTGGCCACACCCACTTGGTCCTAATTCTGCAGGTATGCAGAATGCAAGAACTGTGGAAGCACACATGGCTTCTTTCACTTAGATTTCAAAAATGATATTTTCAGAAAGAATGATGTTTTATTCAGAAAGCCTCAGGGACCAAGGAGTGACCTGCCATGGGAGTAGAGCCCCTGCAGAGAGCCCCTACTAGGGCAATGCCCAGAAGTACTGTGATGTGGGGGACACCACAGAGAGTTCCTAGTAGGGCAATGCCAGGTGGAGCCATGGGGACAGGGCTGCCTCTGAGACCCTAGAACTGTAGAACCACTAGCATGCAGCACCAGTCCAGAAAGCCACAGACATACGACTTCAATACATGAGAGGTCAGGCGCGGGCTGTGCCCAGCAAAGCCATGAGGATGGGGCTGCCTGAGGGCTTGGGGCTGCAACCTCCACTCCGGTGTATCCAGGAGGTGGGACATGGAGTCAAAGAAAATTATTCTTCAGTTGGATATTGCTTTTACTGTTGGGCTTAAGACTTACTTGGGACTTGTTACTCTTCTCTTTTTCCTTTTGTCTCTCTTTTGGAATGGAAAAAAATCTATCCTATGCCTGACCTACCAGTGTGTCTTAGAAGCAAATAATTTGTTTGATTATACAGGATCACAGTTGGAGGGAAATTTGCTTCAGGTCAAATGATGCATTGAGTCTAATCAATAAAGGATTTAGATGAAACTTCAGGATTTTAAGCTTTTGAGTTGATGTTGGACCAAGTTAAGACTCTGGGGATTATTGGGATAGAAAGGATATATTTTGCATGTAAGAAGGGCATAATTTTGAGGGGTCCAGGGGCCAAATGCTATGCCATGGTTTGGATGTCTTTGTTCCCTCCAAAATTCCTGTTGAAATTTAGTCCCCAAAGCAACAGTATAGAGAAACTGTGGCCTTTGCGAGGTGACTGAGTCATGAGGGCTCATGAAAGGGATTAGGTAGCCTTAGAAGGGAGCTTGATGGAGTGAGTGAGTTTGTCCCTTACTGCCCTTCTGCATTCTGCCATATGAGGACCCAGCATTCCTCTGTTCCAGATGAATCATCTGCACCATCTGGGAAGCAGAGAACAGCCCTCACCACATCCCAGTGCCGTGATCTTGGACTCTCTAGCGTCCAGAAATGTGAGAAATAAATTTCTCTTCTTTAAAAATTACCCATCCTACGGTATTCTGCTATAGCAGCACATAATAGACTAAGACAATTACTGTCATCAAACCATGTTTCCATTATTAAACTTGAAGTTCTTTCAGATCAGAGGCAGAAATATGCTTGACTTGTTTGAGGAACAGCAAAGAGGTCAGTGTGACCAGAATGGTGAGAGTTAAGGGAAGAGTAGAGATAAATGAAGTCATAGGAAGCAAGGGACCATGATAAGGACTTCCCTTTGACACAGAGGGACATGGGAAGTCAATGGAGGATCTGAGCACTGAGATGATTTGACATTCACATTTAAAAAGATCACTTTGTTGTAAGAATAAACAACAAGAAGACAAGGCAGAAGAATACAGAGCAGATGGAAGGCTACTGCTTTAAACTAGGCAAGAAAGTTGGCTTTCTTGCCTGGTTTAAAAGCAATACTGGTGTTAAGTGACACCAGTCACTTAGTGACAGTAGTGGTGTTAAGTGCTCAAATTCCAAATCTATATTTAAGATAGATACTGTAAGAGTAGCTGATGGATTGAAGGTGAAATAAGAGAGAGCAAAAAAAGACCATCAAGGATTCTTCCAAAATTGTTGACCCAAGCAGCTGGAACAATGAAACTGACATTTGCAGAGATGGAGAAGACTAAGGAAACCATATTTGAAAGGTGGATAAAGGGAAGACTGAGAGATTGATATGGGCTATGTTTAAGTTTTTTGATGCCTATTAGACAACCAGGTAGAGATAGCAAGTAAGCAGTAGAATAAACAAGTCCAGAGTGTAGAAGAGTTTTGTGCTGAGAGATTAAAGTGTCGGTGTTACATGGTGAAACCCTGTCTCTACTAAAAATACAAAAAATTAGCTGGGCATGGTGGCATGTGCCTATAGTCCCAGCTACTCAGAAAGCTGAGGCAGGAAAATTGCCTGAACCCAGGAGGCAGAGGTTGCGGTGAGCCGAGATTGCGCCATTGCACTCCAGCCTGGGTAACAAGAGTGAAACTCCGTCTCAAAAAAGAAAAAAAGAAAAAAGTGTTGGTGTTATCAGCAGGTGCAGGTCACTAAAGACATGAGAGTGTGTGAGATCCCTGGAGAGACGTTACACACAGAGAAAAGGAGGAAATTAGGACAAGATGCCTAAACTCTGATGCTCAGGGTGATGGAAAGGAGGAAAAATCAGGAAAAGAGATTACTGGCTTGTGGCCAGCAAAGTCAGAGGAGAGACAAGAGAGAATGGCCATGAGGAAGCCAAGTGAAGCAGGGGACTCCAAGCAAGGAGGGCGCGGAAGATTAAATACGACCACGATTGGCAATCAGCCTTTGTATTTGGAAACAGGGAGGTCATTGGATACCTTGACAAGAGCAGTTTTGATAAAATTGTTAAAATGTGAACTTGATGGAAGGGCATTTGACAGAGGGTGAGAAAGAAGGGATTGGATAGAGTGTGTATAGACAGCTCTTTTGCAGTGTAGCTGAAAAGGGGAGCAGAGAAATGGGAGGTTGGAGAAGCATGTAGTCTCAAGTAAGGTTGTTTATTTTCCCCAAAAATAATTTTGGTGAATTTATATCAGCAAGGTGCATTAACAGGATAACTTACAGATGACTTCATTTTGAGAAGAAGAAAGCTCTTTTACTTTATCAAATTGCTTTTTAATCTCCTGGACTCATCTGGCATTAAATTTGTTAGAAGATGTTGTTATGTTAGAATGGTATCCCTGAAATATCTCAAATTCCAATGAGCTATTTATTCCAAGTATCCAAGATACTTACCATGAAGGGAAGTCTTCCATCTTTCGGGGAACTGCAGCAGACATCTCCATTTTTAGAGTCACATGACCTTCTTTTTTTTCTTTTTTTTTTTTTTTTTTTTTTTTTGAGACGGAGTTTCGCTCTTGTTACCCAGGCTGGAGTGCAATGGCGCGATCTCGGCTCACCGCAACCTCCGCCTCCCGGGTTCAGGCGATTCTCCTGCCTCGGCCTCCTGAGTAGCTGGGATTACAGGCACGTGCCACCATGCCCAGCTAAGTTTTTGTATTTTTAGTAGAGACGGGGTTTCACCATGTTGACCAGGATGGTCTCGATCTCTTGACCTCGTGATCCACCCGCCTCGGCCTCCCAAAGTGCTGGGATTACAGGCTTGAGCCACCGCGCCTGGCCCTCACATGACCTTATTAATGCGACTCCAAGCATTCCTTCAAAGTAATTAATACATTTTCATTTGGACCAAAACACTAGACACTTTAGGGTCAAGTACAGGCAGCTTGGCTGATTCTGGAAGGATTGGGATATATTTGCTTGGATTTTCAGTGACTGCAGCTCAGGAAAGAAAACAAATACCAAAGAGTCAACCAACCATGAGGAGATCAGAGACTGATGGTGAACCAGGAAGACCAGTAATGTGGTGGAAATGAGGAGACTGCATGAACTAAAGCCAGCATGGTACAGAAGAGCACTGGGTGCTGGGAGGATGACTCAGGGCTCAGATAAGGGTGGAGTTTGCCACTGTGGAAATATAGTTGCTTTTATAGGCAGATTGGTCTGTTCCTGCTGGGCTTCGCCTTTCTAATTAAGCTACTGCATTTGCAGTGCTTATACTCCCGTCAAATGTGTTCAGCATTTGAGGTGCAGGAGCTCATTTTTTTTAGCTTTGTTTCTGTTTTTACACTTTATTTGGAATGCAGTGCAGCATTACTGTTTTGGATCATTAAATGCACAGACTAGTACTGACAAGCACAAGCTGAATTCTGGGAGTAAGCGGATTTCTAGTTCATGGGGCAGAAGAACAGATACAGGCAAGATCTTCTCCAAAGGAGAAGAGAACCACGTTACTCAGTAAGTCACCAAAGGGCTTTGGCTTCAACTCACTAGTGGCTGGAACAAGTGCCAGTCTTGGTCAACCATCACAGCAGACCAAAATCTCCCATTTTTCAAACTAATTATAGGGTAGAAGAGAGAATAACTCCAGTCTGACTTATAAAATGATCTAGATGTCTACTGAAGTGTCCTCCATTCATGAGTTGGCAAAATGTTCAGAGTGACTGTTGGAGCAAAGAGCCTTTCATGTGCTCCCAGTTATTATACAGTGTATAGAGGCTGGTGAGTGTTTAGTCCTGTCAGACTACCTTGTGCTATCCCTCAAAGACCACCTATACATTTATACAACATGCCTGTCATGGTTCCGGCTGCTACTGTGTTTAGGTCATCTTCTGCACCTTGTGTTTTCTCAGTAATGACACCAAATGCACTATAGAGACAAGCCAGAGAACAAAGAGTATTAGCCCAAAGTGTCCCTTGCCTAGTCACCATATTCAAAATACGTACATTTCTTGGTTTGGACCAGGCCATGTTCTTGGTTTCCTTCAATCCAGCCGAAGACCGTTCAGTGCCCCAAATGCAGCCCCTGTCATGCAGTCTCTGCAAAGGCAATATTGTTTATTTCATAGATGAGGAAACTAAAGTTCAGGGAGGTTATTTGCCCAAAGTTAGACACTCATTACATGGCTGAATCTGATTTTCTCTATTATAGAATACACCTTTAAAGTTTTCTGGTTTGCTATCTATGGTTGTACAGACCACACAGTCAGCCAAGTTTCCTGTTAGCAACTAATAAGCTAAGAGGAAATAAGGCTGGTGGGTGAGCATGGGCCTAGATGATATTTCATGTTGAAAATGGAAAGAATAGAAATAATTGCAGGTTTCTGAGGCAGGCTGTGAAATGGAGAAAATAAACTTTATCTTAATTGTCAGTCTTCATTGTTGTTTCTGCATTAGCTTTCTCTGCTTATTTTGCTACTAAGCATGGATATCAGTTTCATCTATTTCTTAATTTGCTCTGTCTTCAAGGCAGGCATATGGTTCAAGCAAAGACTTGTAGGTATGCCAGGTGAAGTACCCCCAGCCCACCTTTCTGTTAGGTGATCATATAAGCTTTGAGACTGCAATGGGAAGAGTGGACATAAACAGAAGAAAGGAATGGAAAGACAAGTAATTACATCATTTGCTGACAGCTGTCCACCTTATATGCAATTGTAACCACAAAAAATCCAGGTGGATTGCCAAAGTTGAAAACAGATGAGAAGCATTTGGTGTTTACATAGATAGATTTCTTTAATTTTGTTTTTCCAACATGCATAACTGTAAGTTTTCTGATACTTGGACAATAGCTTTATACTGTAATATTTGTTGACTCCATAGTCTGAATTTTTTTATGTTTCCAACAGACTTCATCTAGTCTATAACATCATGAAGTGTTTTAGTTCATTGCCATCAAAATGTCATACATGCACAGCTGTGAACTTACTGAGAACCTGTATGCACCACGTACTTATTAAGAACATCAGTGGATTTTCTTGGGCTCAAAGTCACAAAGACAAAGGAGAATAATGTGAGCATTATTTGACATGAAGTTGTGAAAAAGTGCAAATAAAACTTATAGTGGGAAAAATCCTCATGAGCAAAGCAACTCTTTTTATTTAGACATATTATGCTGCTGCTGTCTGATACCCCACCTTGGTTTGAAAGTATTTCTAGGTGGCAATTGCATTTATTGAAGACATAAGTGAAACAGATAAGCAAAGAAATTAATTTGATTTGGGATATACTATATTTTAAGTCACTGGAGGATATAGAAATAGGTATGCCTTATTCAGCAAGTAGACATGTAAGCCTGTAATTCAAGGGACCAACCTGACATGAAGGCAGATTTGGGAGTTGTCGTCGCAGAAAAGATCACGGAAGCATGGAAGTACACACAATACAAATGGAAGAGAAATAAGGACGGAAAACACAACATGGGAAAACTAGAAACCAAGAAGACCAGCCAGGGAATATCTAGAATGACAGAGAAACAAAACGAGAGAGTTGTTTTATAATAAATTATGGAAGAAACATTTTTTTAATATATTTTATTGCACTTTAGGTTCTAGGGTACATGTAAAGAACATAACACGCAGGATTGTTGCATAGGTACCTACATGGTAATGTGGTTTGCTGCCTCCATCCCCATCACGTACATCTGGCATTTCTCCCCATGTTATCCCTCCCCAACTCCCTACCCCTCGCAGGCTTCCCCGAATCCCCCCCCAACAGACCCCAGTGTGTGTTGCTCCTCTCCCTATGTCCATGTGTTCTCATTGTTCAACACCCGCCTATGAGTGAGAACGTGCAGTGTTTGATTTTCTGTTCTTGTGTCAGTTTGCTGAGAATGATGGTTTCCAGATACATCCAAGTCCCTACAAAGGACACAAACTCATCTATTGTTATGGCTGCATAGTATTCCATGGTGTATATGTGCCACATTTTCTCTGTTCAGTCTATCATCGATGAGCATTTGGGTTGATTCCAGGTCTTTGCTGTTGTAAACAGTGCCACATTGAACATACATGTGCATGTGTCTTTATAATAGAACAATTTATAATCCTTTGGGTATATACCCAGTAATGGGATTGCTGGGTCAAATGGAATTTCTATTTCCAGGTCCTTGAGGAATTGCCACACTGTCTTCCACAGTAGTTGAATTAATTTACACTACAACCAACAGTGTAAAAGTGTTCCTATTTCTCGACATCCTCTCCAGCATCTGTTGTCTCCATAGTTTTTAATAATTGTCGTTCTAACTGGCATGAGATGGTATCTCAATGTGGTTTTGATCTGCATTTCTCTCTTCACCAGTGATGATGAGCATTTTTTCATATGTTTCTTGGTCTCATATATGTCTTCTTTTGAAAAGTGTCTGTTCCTGTTCTTTGCCTACCTTTGAATGGGTTTGTTTTTTTCTTGTAAGTCTGTTTTATTTCTTTGTAGAATTTAGATATAAGACCTTTGTCAGATGGGTAGACTGCAAAAATTTTTTCTCATTCCGTTGGTTGCTGGTTCACTCTAATGATTGTTTCTTTTGCTGTACAGAAGCTCTGGAGTTTAATTACATCCATTTGTCTATTTTGGCTTTTGTTGCCAATGCTTTTGGTGTTTTAGTCATGAAGTGCTTACCTATTCCCATGTCCTGAATGGTTTTGCCTAGGTTTTCTTCTAGGGTTTTTATGGTGTTAGGTCTTATGTTTAAGTCTTTAATCCATCTGGAGTCAATTTTAGTGTAAGGTGTTAGGTAGGGGTCCAGTTTAGAAGAAGCTTTTTTTTTAAAAAAAAAAAAAAAGGTGTGAAGATGTTGGTGAGATTAGGAAATAGGAAGGGAGAGAACATAAAGGAACACAACATGCTAAATTCCTGGCACTGTGCTGAAAGGAGGTAAAAATAATTTCATCCTATCTTGGACAACTAGACAAGTATGTTAAGGAAATTTTTGTTTTTCAAACTGAATAGGATTGAGCTGGATTCACTGATTATTTCAGTAGAACTGGAATCTTTGGTATATTGAGTCTTTATTTACGAATGTATTACATCTCAACATTTGTGCTGGCCATTTTTGTGTTTTTAATAACATTTTGTAATTTTTTTCATCAAATTCTTGTACACATTTTGCTAGGTTATTTCTAGGTATCTAGTTTTGTTTCCTTTATAAATATTATCTTCCTACTATATTTTGTGTTGAGTTGTGACAGTGCTAAGGAGTGTTCATGATTTCTATCAATTGATCTTTGATCTGATGTAAGTCTAATTCAAATACTACCTGGATAAAGGTAGCAAACTGATTTTAAAATTCAAGTGGCAGAATGAAGAGCCAGGAATGGCAGAGTAGTAATGATGAATATTTTTTTTCTACCACATGTCAGAACTGAGAAAGCTGTAGTAATTTTTAAAACGTGGTTTTGGCAAAGGGATACATAGACGTTAGATCAATGAAACATATTAGCTTCCCAGACAGCACTAGCTGTATGTGAGAATTACAGATATGAGAATATGATTCAAGTAGTATTAGAAATCAGTGGGGAAAGGGTGGATTCAGAAACAAGAGGTGCTTATACCACTGATTTTCCGGATGAAAAAACATAGTAGGTGTTCCTCCTATCATGCAAAAAATAAATAAATAAATAAAGTAAATTCTACATTGATGGGAGAACTCAATATAGAAAGTAAAACTTTCAGAATACTATAAGAAAAGAAAGCAACCTCAAAAAGGCTCAAAATATTTCACTCATAAAAGTTAATGACACATTTGATTATATCATTTTATGGATACATTTGACTACATGAAAATTTAAAATGTCGGCATAATAAAAGACAAAGACACAGGCTAATTAAAGGTATTTGTCTGTGTTAAAGAAATTAGTATTTTTAATGTAAGATAATTTCTACAAATCAATAGCAAATAAATACGCTGCTTATTCTTGAAAAGAGAGCAAACCAGCAAGGCGTGCACGATCCCAATCTCATCCCGACTCTGGGGATGTCATGTAAGTGAGGCGCATGTGTGTGTATCTGAAAAGTAATTTTAAAATTACTCAAAATCATCAGCATCAGGATGCAGTTACCTGGCATGGAAAGGAAATGGAATTCCAGGGGAAGGGAGAAGAGGGCAACGTGGTCAAAGGATACATTGTGAAAGAGATTTCAAGTTGTTGTTGTTTTTTGTTTGTTTGTTTGTTTTTGTTTTTCTCAAAACTGCCTGAATGCATTGTCACCTACTCTGTCATCCTAGCAAGGCATTAAAAAAAAAAAAAAAAAAAAAAAAGCAGTGGCAGCCACAACTGCTAAGCCCCACTGCATGAACAGCATTTATCAACAGATGGAGCAAACTGGCCAGCCATGGAAATTTCCTCTACTCAACTCAGACCCTCTCTATTAATCCCTTCCTTCATGGAAACACCATTTTTCCTGGAGGTGGCACAAAATCAAAATCAGTGGTACAAATACCTCTTTCTGGAGGAAGAGGGTGTTTCCATGAAGGTAGGGATTGATAGAGAGGGTATTCCTACAGGCGAAAGCACTCTCTACCCTGGCATACAATACCCTTCCTTCTGCTCCAGGAAGGGAAAATGTTTTCTTCCCCAAAGAAGATGCAAGGGGACCTCTAAGGAATATGACCTGGATTCATTGATTAATTTCAGTAGAACTGTAATCTTTGGTATATTGAGTCTTCTCATTTCTGCATAAACTACATCTCAACAACAACCTAGCTAGCTCGACAATGACCTAGCTAAGATCACCTACCTAAGATCTGTCTCTAAAATCTATCTGAGATCTACAACTTACATCAAAGAGAGATAATGAAATCATACAACCTATGCCAGATGGAGAAGCATTAATACAGCAGGGAAACATTTAAAATAAGCATGATAAATAAATATCCTCCAAGAAATAAGGGCAGATTCTATCATATAATGCAGGATCTAACATCCACGTTTTTTAAATTCAGGAAAATTATTGATGTGAAAATACAAGAGTTGAAATTACAAACCCAACAAAAGGAATAAATAGCAAAAGAATTAGAGCAGAAGAGAGCAGAATTAGTGAGCAGAAAGATGAGGAAGAAAACCTCTTAGAAGTCTTCAGGAAGGCATAAACGGAGAAAATATAGAAGTTAAGCTGTGTGGCAAAGAGAAATAGAAATATCTGAATAATAAAGACAAATAGTAAAAAAGAAAAATACTTTTAGGAAAAACGTTCAGACATTCCAGAATTAGAGGTTAAAATGCTCATAGAGAACCAAATGAAATAGATTAACAAAAAACCCCAAAACTGGACCCTCTGGTAGGTAAGTCAAAATGAAATAGATTAACAAAAAAACCCAAAACTGGACCCTCTGGTAGGTAAGTCAAATTTGGAAAAGAAAATCAAAGGAAAGGTACTTGCTCCAGCCAGTATAAATAGATAAGAAAAGGACATAATAAATACTTAATGGTGCTGGAACAGAAACTTCTAATATTTCAGAAGAACAGGACAGACAATTCAAATGCTTCTGAAATATGGATAGATTGCTTTAAAATAAAACAAGGAAATATCAGACTGTTTAATACATAGTGCTGGGAGAACTGCACCTTTTTAAGAAAAAAATATAAAAGTCAGGGTCTAGTTTTTCACTATAACAAAGTTAATGGATTCCAGAGACTTTAAGCTTCTAAACATGAGAATTAAAGCCATAAAGCTAAGAGGAGGAAATATATAAGTTCTTGTAACCTGAAAGTAGAGAAGATCTTCTTAAAAACATGAAAATCCAAAAGGTTTTCATAGCATCAGGAGACACAATATTGATGAATGTAACTATCATATTAAGGATGTCTACTTACCAAGTGATTGGATAGACAAAATTAGAAGGCAGCAACTGACTATTATTTTCCATTCCTAAAACCAAAGCCAGATGAATACCTAAAATTTACATGGAACTTCTGACAATTAATAAAAATATTGGAAATTTTAAGAGAAGAAGACTCTACTCAAAAATAAGTAAATCAGAGAGGAAATCTACATAGTTAACAAGCATGCATTATAGTAAGAAAAAGGAAAAGTTAAAACATCCAGATATCAATTTATGTCCAAATTGTAGGCAAAATATGATGAATAGTAACAAGTATTGGTAAAGATGCTGAGAAAAAGAATGCTTGTGTATTTCCACTGGGAGCATTAACTGATGCACCAATTCTAGAAAACAATTTGTTAATATCCACTTTGCTTAACTACCTATATACCTGACAATCCAGTTATTTTACTCTTGGTATATATATTGCAAATAATTCTCATAATATATAAGTGAATATGAATAAAAACATTCATTTGGATTATTGGCTAGCTGAATATAAGCTAGGTCCCTCTTACTAACAGAATAGGCCATTAACAGTTGGTGGATGCAGTCTAGAGAAACCTATGAAGCACTGAAGCAACAAAATAAATTTAGGCCATAAGGAAGAGGAAGATGTCAAGAGCTCCATCCAATGTCTTGAGTAATGGTTTATTATGTTATCAATTACCGTGAAGTTATTTTGGTAATCCATTTCTCCATAACAAAGCATCTTCACATTTAGTGGCTGAAGACAATAATCATTTATTTTGCCTACAAATTTGCAATTTGGGTTTGAAGGCTAAAAGGGGATGGTTCATTTCAACCCCATGTGATATAAATTGGGTCACCTCAATCTTTTTCCAAGATGATTCCCTTGGCTGGCAAGGTGGTTATGGCTGTCAGATGGAACCCAGGCTTCTTGGCCAGTGACCTCAGTTTCTTCACATGTGGTCCTCTCCATGTGGCCTGGCCTTCCTTAAAAAAGACAGTTAGATTGCAAAACTTTGTATTCTGAGAAACAGGAAGTAGAAGCTTCCAGTCTCTTAAAACATGGATCTAAAAATTTGGCACGAAATTATTTTTGCCATATTCTAATCATCAAGCCTACTCAGATGCAGTGGGTGAATAGTCAAAGAATTTGTGGATACCATTTATCATCATAAACAGATATACCAATCCATTTATACATCCTTACGTATCATTTGTTTGTCTGGCTACAAAGGATTTACTCTCCTTCCATGTGAAAAATACTCTCATCCTTTCCCAAAGCTCCCCCAAATCTAATCCCATTATGGCATCAACTCAGAGTCCAAGATCTCATTATCACTGAAATCAGGTTCAGGTGTAGATGAGGCTCATTAGGTATAGTTTCTATGAGTCTGAATTCAGTTCAGTGTTCCCCACTCCACATAAAACAGTAGACTGACTGGGATTAGCCTAACTGTAATAGTCCCATTCAAAAGAAACAACACAGCCATGTGGCAGGCACTTGTCCTTTGCAAGTTTGTAGTTCATAGCAGCACACATGGAAGTTTCTTGATTAGGGCAATTCCTACTCTAGGGAAATTATCCTGCAGCGCTATTGCTCTGTTCTCTGGATTTTTAGTCCCAGCCTCAACGTCATTCTTCATCTTCCATTGAGAAATCATCCGTCTTGCAGCTAAGTACTTTTCTCAGCCTGCTTCCTTTCCATGGACATTTGGGAGTTCTAAACGTCTTTTTACTTTGTACTGTTCCACTTCATTTCTAATGATATAATTTCTTTAAAACATTTGTGGGTTTCTTGTTGATCAATTTATAGTCAATTTCATTACATGGAAGTTGCACTCAAATTTCTTTCCAAGACAGACCTTCTGTGCCTTGGGTGGCTGGTGACAGTGCTGTGGAATATTGCCCTTCACGTCTAAAAGCCCTGTTATTTAAACTAAAGTAGCTATGAGTCTTAATCGCAGGCCTTTTCGCTCTCAGAAGTCATACTAGATAGACCTTTACATTTTTCTGAAGTCTTTGAATTTAACAAAGAATCTTAAAGGCATACTCTTGAAATCTTTGCCCTAAGACCACGGTTTACTGATAGAGGCCTGGATTTGCTCTTTGCCCTAGAGTCATTTTTCACTTTGAACATTTTTTTTCCCTGGGTAAAAATGACAGTGAGAAAGTTTATTTTTGAATACAGCAAGTCCTGTATTCTTTATATTTCCTCTAAACTTAGGTTGAAAGCTTAATCTTTTTTTTTTTTTAAAGCTTAGCTCTCTCTTCTTTTATTTTATCACATGCAGCTAAAAGAAACCAGATGGTCCTTTTGACATTTTACCTGGAAATCTCCTTAGCCAGATCCATGAGCTTATTAGACATTTTCTGTACCATATTCTACAGGTGACAGTTTTGCTACAATTTTCACCACTGCATAATACAGGTCATTTTTTTCTGTAGCATTTCCCTTGCTGTCTTTCAACTTCAAATCCTAATCAACTACCACTTTTACCTTCCACCTACCACCTGATCCCAGAGCTGACCTATGTTTTGATATCTGGTTATGGCGTTGTCTTACATCTAGGTAACAAATTCTGGTTCTAGATATAATATATTTCAAGTACTCCAAGAGATAGCACGTAGGAGGTGCCAGCCTCTTAAAGGCTGGGCCCAGAAGCTGCACAGCATCACTCTGAACAAGCTTGTCCAGATTTAAGGGCAGGGGATGAAACCAGTATCAAATAAATCGGGGGCATCTTTAATCCACCTCAGATGGGGAAGTAAAAAGGGGAGCAGGTTTGAAGATCAGAGCTCAATTCAGCACACTGAATTGGAGACAGACAAGTTAAACTTTTTAATAGCCATTTGGATGTGATTCCAGTCCCTGCCAAAAAGAAATCTGGACTTGAGGACTAAATCTGGGAGCTATGAAAATGAATACTGTTAACCCCAAAAAAAGCCTGGAGTAAGAAGGACAGAAGACTTAAGAACAATGCCTTAGAAATTTTAACACAGAAGTGACATAGTGGAGCACCCGGCAGTGTAGACAGGGAAAGATTGTCCAGAAAGGCAGGAAGAAAACCAGGCCAGCATGGCGTCATGAAAGTCAAAGAAGGGAATGAGTTAAAAAACAGTGGTCTGGCTGGGTGCAGTGGTTCATGCCTAATATCTCAGCACTTTGGGAGGTTCACTTGAAGTCAGGAGTTCAAGACCAGCCTGGCCAGCATGAGGAAACCCTATCTTTACTAAAAAACACAAAAATTAGCCGAGTATGGTGGTAGGCACTTGTAATCCCACCCACTGGGGAGGCTGAGGCAGGAGAATCATCTGAACCTAGGAGACAGTGGTTGCAGTGAGCCAAGATCGCAACATTGCACTCCAGCTTGGGTGACAGAGGGAGACTCTGTCTCAAAAAACAAAAAAAACAAAACAAAACAAAACAAAAAAACCCAAGCCATCGCATAACATGTGTACACTTCCCCTCAGGCCTCCTGCCAACTTAACAAAACGAAGCACGTAGAATAACAAATACAAACAACATACTTTCCTACTGGGTTAAGACTATTGGCAGGGTTTTGGCCAGATTATGAAATTTGGTTTTGTAAAAGCAAAGAAATATTTAGATACTGTGACTATCCATATAAAAAATTTGTATATATAAGAACCAGAAAGCTTGATAGCTATGATAGTTATTGTCTGAGCAGAATCTCCAGTATTTCTAATAGGGACAATATGCAAGAAACAGAAAAAGGAACTCCAAACCATCAGCATGCCTGAGAATCATTTTCACACCATGGTCAGCCATTTTGCCATTTCATTTGTTTATTTCTAAGGAGAGGACTGTCTTTCTGGAGGATTAATAATCAAGATATGATATATCTTTTCACTAGGTATACATTAAGTAAGAATGCTGTAGAGAATTTTCCTTTTGAAACCACGTTCCTTTTGAAATTTGAAACAGATTTCCTTTTGAAAGCATGTTCATGAAACTGAGTTTTAGAAATGATGGCTGCCTGGGTGGTATTGCTGGATCAGTTCAACTTGGCTTGCATTTATTGGAAGGGAACACTGCAATTTGCTTAAAATATTCTTCCATTCTAGAATGTTTTATTCGCCTGAAGTCCAGCTCCTGGACACTCTCATGTCAGGATTCCATCTCACTTCTTTCTTGGCTTCCTCTCTCCTTCAATGGACACAAAGCATTTAACCTAAAGCAAGAACAAAAATCAAGTCTTTTTCTTTGAGAGGCCCTGAAACCCACTCTATGGATGATGGCCCTCCTGTGGAAGGAAACACTAATGCATGACATGAAGCATTGTCAATGTCTTTGGAGAGGATTGGTTTCATCTCTTGTGGGGAGATAACTTAAAACCACTCTTCAATGGATGTTTTCAAAATCTGGAAGCTCTGGAGGAAATGTCAAAATGCTCCATGTTTAACACTGTATAAAAACTAGCTCAATGCTTTGCTGGCATACCTACCTATAAGGGCTGAGGTCACCTACTTCAGGTTGATTTTCTCTGAAATATTCCAAAGAGATTCATGAAATTTTGTCAGCAATTAAGTATAAAAATGCAGAGAAATGAGGAAAAGAGAAAATATTCTAGGAGAGGTATAATATAAAATATTCCAGGAAGGACCTGGAAATTGTACAAGTTTTTCCAGGAGATTGATTTGAATTTTGGGAAAGTCTTCTAACTGCCTGGAGTTTATGTAAATCCAAGCTCTGAATGTTTTTGAGGTCTGCCCTATCAGTCATAATGTATAATGGAAAGAACTAATTATCTTAGAACTGTGCAGCTGCATGCAACCTTCAGATTAATATCAGAGTTCAAAGAGAGAAGCAGATGTGTAAGGCGGAAGCAATGCCAGATACGTACTTTGGAGCATTAGGAAATATTTGGTTTGATGAAAGAGTCTTATTCAATCTCTTAACCATGGAGATGGGATTAATATATATTAATCTGTCAACTAGGTGACTGTTTTTCATTGTATTTGTTATTTTTCCATTTGGGGCTTAATAGACAGGAAGTTGTAGCTTTTTCAGAGCTCATGTGGATCTTGTAAATCCCAATGGAAGACACTAAGAAAAACAAATCCAAATAAGGTGCCTGTGCTATTGTCAATTGCAGTTTATTATTATCTTTCTAGCACAACTGAGAATAATACTATACAAATCAATTTGCTGAAACTTGCCTCTTAACTTTTTAGCCAAATAGTTGAGTTTTAGAGGCACATTTTTAGGACAGGGAGCATTTGTCGGCATTGTGCTTTAAACGATCCTTCTAGATGCCTTGGAAAGTGAGCCCAGTTTCCACAGTCTTGGAAAAATCCTAAAACTAAAGGTGCTAAGTGCTCAGTATGACTCTGGAAGGGGTCTAGCTTTGTGACATTCACATATCTTTACTGTAAGCCAGCCTTCAGCAGAACAGGACAAAAATACACTTGGAAATGACCTAGTTAAAACTGTCCACAAAAAAGCAATTGGAAATTAGTAAGGCCATTATAGAAAAACAGTATGGAGTTTCCTCCAAAATAAATAAATAAATAAATATAACTGCCATCTGATCTAGCAACGATACTGTTGAGTATATATCCAAAGAAAATGAAGTCAGTATGTCAAAGAGATATCTAAACTCCCATTATGTTTTTGAAGAGTTGAGATCTCTGTCTGTCATCCAGGCTGAAGTGCAGTGGTACAATCATAGCTCACTGAAGCCTCCAACTCCTGGGCTCAAGCGATCCTTCCAGCTTAGCCTCTGTAGTAGCTGGGACTACTGATGTAAGCCACCATGCCTAGTTTTTTTGTTGTGTTGTTTGTGAGGATTTTTTTTAGTGATGAAGTCTTGCTATGTTTCCCAGACTTATCAATCTTGAATTCTTAGCCTCAAGCAATCCTCCTTCTACCTCAGGCTCTGAAGTAACTGGGATTATAGGTATGAGCCACTGTGTTTGGTTTGCACTCCCGTGCTTTTTGCAACTCTATTAAACATAGCCAAGACATGGAACATACCTAAGTGTCCATCAACAAATGAATGAAGAAAATGTGACTAGATACACAGTGTAATACTATTCAGCCATAAAAAAGGAGGTCCTGCCATTTGCAACAACATGAATTAACGTGGAGTACATTATGTTAAGTGAAATAAGCTAGGCACAGAATGACAAGCACCACATGATCTCACTTATATGTAGAATATAAAGTACTTGAACTCATAGAAGCAGAGAAGGAAGTGGTGGTTACCAGGGTCTAGGGTCAGGGGAGTGGGATGGGAGATGGGGGAAATGTTAGTAAAAGAATACAAAATTTCAGTTGGGAGAAATACGTCAAGAAATCTATTGTACAACATGGTGACTACAGTTAAAAACAACAGACTGTATATTTGAAAATTACTAAGAAAGTAGATTTTAAGTGTTCTCACCCTAAAAAATTGTAAACCTGTGAGGTCATGCATATGTTAACTTGATTTAGCAATTCCACAGTTTGTGTATATATATATTATCACAACATGTCATACACTATAAATATATACAAGTTTTATAAATTAAAACATAAAGAGAAAAATGAAGAAAGTACATCAAAGTGTACATGGCCATCATCCGTAGGTGGGAGGACTATGTTTGACTTTAGATTGTTCTTCCAGCCTCTCTTTATTTTTCTAAATTTTCTATCATAGGAATGGAATGACATTTGAGATGAAACTAAATATTTTTAAATGTTTTAATGAAATTTTACTTCATATAATATCTAACAGGATGCCAGCTTATTTATAAAATAAACACATTAGCTCATAAGTGGCTAGAATTTATAAGTGAATTTTTAAAATTCTCTAGCTATCCATGAGATATTTACTAATAGAGAAGATAAAAAGTTATGGTCCCTGATTTGCCATATTTGTGGAATATGAGCTTTATTTTCATATACCAATCAATAATGTGTTTGTTGGCTGGGTGTGGTGCCTCATGCCTGTAATACCAGCAGTTTGGAAGGCCAAGGTGGGTGGATCATTTGAAGTCAGGAGTTTGAGACCAGCCTGGTTAACATGGCGAAACACTGACTCCACTAAAAAAACAAAAATTAGCCCAGCATGGTGATGCACACCTGTAATCCCAGCTACCTGGGAAGCTGAGGCAGGAGAATCGTTTGAACCCAGGAGGTGGAGGTTGCAGTGAGCCGAGATCATGCCATTGCTCTCCAGCCTGGGGGATAGAGTGAGACTCTGTCTTAAAAAAAAAAAACAAAGAAAATAATAATAATATGCTTTTTAATCTTACATTTGGAAACAGATCACATCACTAGTGATTTGTTTTCCCTCAAATGAACCAATGATAGCTACGTTCTGGCACATCCTAGCTGCCACTTGCAAAGATAAGAAATGACGTAGGGTTAGATTTGGGACAGCCATTAGTGAAGAGGCAAGGATGATCTTCCTGGACTCAGGGTAATCCAGATATTATCAGGCATAATGAGCCACTGGAGACACTAGCCGGTGGAGGATGCACAAAAGAAAGACAATGGTAAAAACTCTTGTCTCGAGTCGTTACTATTACAAAGCAGCATTGGACATCAACAGCAGAAGGGAATGACAGGAAGATAATGAGTGTTCAGCAGTTCTGTGACGAAGGGCCAAAGATAACTGCCAATTTCTAGACATTCTCCTTGGTAAAAATGGACAGTGTGAAGGCAAAGGGTATCCTTCACCACTGCATCAATTGACAAGTGTTGAAAAGCAATGCCTAGGAATAAAATCACCTATCATATTCTAGAGCCTTTACTTTGTGCCAGACACCGTGCTGAATGCTTCACATTCCTGATCTCATGTAGTACACACAATTCCAAGATGGCCACTGTTACCCAACTTTTCTAGGAGTACCTGTCGCTCATGGTGGAAAAAAGAACTTTTTCAAGATCACACAGCTAGTAAATGATCGAGCTGGAGTTGGAGCCCAGGTCTGTGTGGCTTCAAAGCCAGGCTCTTCGATGTTATGATGCATTGCTTCCTCCCATCTGTTTCCCAGAGGAACAGATGTATAGCTCTTTGCAGCTTGATAGCATCATCACACGGTGTTCTCACACCAGCACTGTGATGGAGGTGGAGCAGATGTCACCCTTGTACCATACATGCGAGCACAAAGAATAGAAAGACTGAGTGTCCAGCACAAAGCAAGAAACCGAGTAAACGATGGCAATAGGTCCCAAACAGGATTTCTTCCTTTCTTTTTTGCTTCCCTTTAATCCATAACACATTGCAATTTGTCATTGCATCAGTGAAATGCCTCGGTGTAGCAGTGCAATCTATATGTTTTCTGTGAATTGAACAGAAAGAATAATGACCCAGAAAGAACATAGTCAAGATGAGAATCCTGCCAGAACATGGGATTGATCTCTCCCTCTAAAGTAACACGAAATATGCAAACTGTGATCACTGTAAAGAGCTAGGTTTGCATCTTATCCTAAGTATGGCTTTAGTTAGTTACCTCATCTATTGATTTTCTGTGAAAATCTTGAGCCTATGCTTTGTGAGAAAAATGCCCGAAAGGTCTGTGATGAATTCCCTTTTAGCTTTAAGTACAACCATCAGGATGATAGAAGTGTTTCTCAGTGATGGAACTGCAACCATTTTTTCCTGCTTGTTTGAACCAGAGTACTTTTTGATTGAAAACTACCTCCTTCAGACCTGCTTTGGAGGAAAAAATGGAGCAGGATGGGTTACAGTACTACACTGATTAGTTATTGCCACAAGAATGCTGGGTAGTCAGCTACCCACAAAGTGGTATACAGCCCCGCATTTTGATTCCCAGGCTAAGTGTGCAGGTTGACTATTGTTCTGCTAATTTAGGCTAGGGTCTGCTCTGCTTCAGGTTGTGGTATAACTGGTCTTGGTACCAGGTCAGTCTTGGTACCAGGTCAGTCTATCCATGTATTTTTATTTTGAAGTGGAGGCTGAAAGGGAATATAATTGCTAAACTGAAAAGACCCTCAAGAGAGCAGGTAAGCCAGGTTTCAGTGTTTCCAATGTGGCCAGAGTGGGTACCAGAGGCCTGGGGTTTTTACAGCAGGGCTTTGGGGGCCATAAACCAATGAAAATAAAACTACCTCTAACAGGCCGGGCATGGTGGCTCATGCCTGTAATCCCAGCATTTTGGGAAGCTGAGGCAGGAGGATCACTTGAGGTCAGGAGTTCCAAATCAGCCTGGCCAAAATGGTGAAATCCTACCTCTACTAAAAATACAAAAATTAGCTGAGGATGGTGGCACACACCTGTAATGTCAGCTACTGAGGAGGCTGAGGCAGGAGATCGCTTGAGCCTGGTGGTTGGAGGTTGCAGTGAGCCCAAGATCATACCACTGTACTCCAGCCTGGGAGACAGAGCAAGACTGTCTAAAAAAAAAAAAAAAAACCTATAATTGTGCCTAAACTACACCAACCTTCTGTTGGAGAGATAAATGGGGTGGAGAGAGGAGAATACAGTATCTCATACACCAAACCCAGTGCCGGACCTGGTCTTATGATAAAAAAAAAAAAAAAAAAAAAAAAATAAGAATAAAAGTACCCTCTCCTTTTTTTGCCCTAAAATCCTACTTTGTGGAGAAAATCATGAGCATCTGCCATGTAGAGCAGATAGAAAAAAAATTAATGAATAAAACATTGTCAACTTTGGGTCCTATTTCCAAACTAATTAAAATGACAGAGACTGAAATGAACCTTAGTCATTTCTTTTTCCATACTGAAATACTCTGCTGTGATTATGTTTTGTTTTGCATAATGAAAAGATAGCACCTACCCTAGTGGTCTAAGTTTACACTTGCATATTTCAAATATCATCATTCATAATTTGTGATCAACTGATTTACACTACTTTATTCGAGTAGAACAGAAAATGTTCTTCATTAAAAAAAAAAATTCCTAACACGTGAAAGGTTTTTTTTTTTTTTTGACACTTTTTAAAAATTTTTACTTTAGGTTCTCGGGTACATGTGCAGGTCATGCAGGGTTGTTGCATAGGTGCATACGTAACCAGGTGGTTTGCTGCCTCTGTTCTCCCTTTGACTATATCTGGCATTTCTCCCCATGTTATCCCTCCCCACCCGCTGCTGTTCCTCCCCAGTGCCTCCACCACTGCCCCCAGTGTGTGATGCTCCTCTCTCTGAGTCCACATGTTCTCATTGTTCAATACCCACCTATGAGTGAGAACATCCAGTGTTTCGTTTTCTGTTCTTATGTCAGTTTGCTGAGAATGATGGTTTCCAGATTCATCCAAGTGCCTACAAAGGACACAAACTCATTGTTTTTTATGGCTGCATAGTATTCCATCGTGTATATGTGCCACATTTTCTTTATCTGGTCTATCATTGATGGGCATTTGGGTTGGTTCCAGGTCTTTGCTATTGTACACAGGGCTGCAATGAACATATGTGTGCATGTGTCTTTATAGTAGAATGATTTATAGTTCTTTGGGTATATCCCCAGTAATGGGATTGCTGGGTCAAATGGAATTGCTATCTCTAGGTCCTTGAGGAAGCTCCCCACTGTCTTCCACAATGGTTGAACTAATTTACACTCCCACCAACTGTGTAAAAGTGTTCCTATTTCTCCACATCCTCTCTAGCATCTGTTGTCTCCAGATTTTTTAATGATCACTATTCTAACTGGTGTGAGGTGGTATCTCAACGTGGTTTTGATTTGCATTTCTCTAATGACCAGTGATGATGGGCATTTTTTCGTATGTTTGCTGGCTGCATACATGTCTTCTTTTGAAAAGTGTCTGTTCATATCCTTTGCCCACTTTTGAATGGGGTTGTTTGTTTTTTTCTTGTATATCTGTTTTAGTTCTTTGTAGATTCTGGATATTAGCCCTTTGTCAGATGGGTAGACTGCAAAAATATTTTCCCATTCTGTTGGTTGCCAGTTTGCTCTAATGATGGTTTCTTTTGCTGCACAGAAGCTCTGGAGTTTAATTAGATCCCATTTGTTTATCTTGGCTTTTGTTGCCATTGCTTTTGGTGTTTTAGTCATGAAGTCCTTGCCTATGGCTATGTCCTGAATGGTGTTACCTATGTTTTCTTCTAGGGTTTTTATGATGTTAGGTTTTATGTTTAAGACTTTAATCCCTCTAGAGTTAATTTTAGTGTAAGTTGTCAGGAAGGGGTCCAGTTTCTGCTTTCTGCGCACTGCTAGCCAGTTTTCCCACCATTTATCAAACACGGAGTGTTTTCCCCATTGCTTGTTTTTGTCAGGTTTGTCAAAGATCAGATGGTTGTAGATGTGTGGTGTCGCTTCTGAGGCCTCTGTTCTGTTCCATTTGTCTATGTCTCTGTTTTGGTACCAGTACCAGGACGTTTTAATTACTGTAGCCTTGTAGTACAGTTTGAAGTCCGGCAGTGTGATGCTTCTGGCTTTGTTCTTTTTGCTTAGGACTGTCTTGGCTATGCAGGCTCTCTTGTGATTCCATATGAAGTTTAAGATGTTTTTTTCTAGTTCTGTGAAGAAGGTCATTGGTAGCTTGATGGGGATGGCATTGAATCTATAAATTACTTTTGTCAGTATGCCCATTTTCATATTTATTCTTCCTAACCACATCTATGGAATGTTTCTCCATCTGTTTGAGTCCTCTCTTATTTCATTGAGCAGTGGTTTGTAGTTCTCCTTGAAGAGGTCTTTTACATCCTTTGTTAGCTGTATTCCTATGTGTTTTATTCTCTTTGTAGCAATTGTGAATGGGAGTTCTCTCATGATTTGGCTCTCTGTTAGTCTGTTATTGGTGTATAGAAATGCTTGTGATTTCTGCACACTAATTTTGTATCCTGAGACTTTGCTGAAGTTGCTTATCAGTTTCAGGAGATTTTGGACCATGGGGCCTTCTAAATATACAATCATGTCATCTGCAAATAGAGACAGTTTGACTTCCCCCTTTCCTAATTGAATATGCTTTATTTTTTTTTTCTTGCCAGATTGCTCTGGCTGGAACTTCCAATACTATATTGAATAGGAGTGCTGAGAGAGGGCATCCTTGTCTAGTGCCTGATTTCAAAGGGAATTCTTCCAGCTTTTGGCTGTTTGGTATGATATTGGCTGTAGGTTTGTCATAAATAGCTTTTATTATATTATGATATGTTCCGTCAATACCTAGAGTTTTTAGAATGAAGGGCTGTTAATTTTGTTGAAGGCCTTCCCTGAATCTATTGTGATAATCATGTGGTTTCTGTCTTTGGTTCTGTTTATGTGATGGATTACATTTATGGACTTGCATATGTTGAACCAGCCTTGCATCCCCCCAGGATGAAGCATTGATCGTGATGGATAAGCATTTTGATGTGCTGTTGCATTCAGTTTGCCAGTATTTTATTGAAGATTTTTGCGTTGATGTTTATCATGGACATTGGCCTGAAGGTTTCTTTTTTAGTTGAGTCTCTCCCTGGTTTTGGTATCAGGATGATGCTGGTCTCATAAAATGAGTTAGGAAGAGTCCCTTTTTTTGTATTGTTTGATATAGTTTCAGAAGAAATGGAACTGGCTCCTTTTTGTATGTCTGGTAGAATTTGGCTGTGAACCCATCTGGACCTGGGCTTTTTTTGGTTGGTAGGCTATTGATTGGTGCCTCAACTTCAGCCCTGTTATTGCTCTATTCAGAGTTTCAACTTCCTCCTGGTGTAGTCTTGGTAGAGTACAAGTGTCCAGGAATTTATCCATTTCTTCCTGGTTTACTGGTTTACGTGCATAGAGCTGTTTGCAGTAATCTCTGATGGCAGTTTGTATTTCTGTGAGATCAGTGGTGATATCCCCTTTATCTTTTATTATTGCATGTATTTGATTCTTCTCTCTTTTCTTTTTTATTAGTCCAGCTAGCAGTCTATTTTTTTCATCTTTTCAGAAAACCAGCTCCTGGATTTGTTGATGTCTTGAAGGGTTTTTTGTGTCTCTATCTCCTTCTGTTCAACTCTGATCTTAGTTATTTCTTGTATTCTGATAGCTTTTGAGGTTTTTTGATCTTGCCTCTAGCTCTTTCAGTTTTCGTGATAGGATGTCACTTTTAGATCTTTCCTTGTTTCTCACGTGGGCATTTATTGCTATAAATTTCCCTCTCGACACTGCTTTAAAGGTGTCCCAGAGAATCTGGTAAGTTGTGTCTTCATTCTGATTGGTTTCAAAGAACATCTTTATTTCTGCCTTCATTTCATTTTTTATCCAGTCTATGCTCAGAAGCAAGTTGTTCAGTTTTCAAGTGGTTGTGAGGATTTGAGTGTGTTTCTTAATCCTGATTTCTGATTGCGCTGTGATCTGATAGACTGTTATGATTTCTGTTCCTTTGCATTTGCTGAGAAGTGATTTGCTTCCAATTATGTGGTCAATTTTAGAGTAAGTATGATGTGGTGCTAAAAAAAATGTATATTCTGTGGATTTGGGGTGGAGCATTCTGTAGATGTCTGTTAGGTCTGCTTGGTCCAGCTCTGAATTCAAGTCCTGGATGTCCTTGTTAATTTTCTGTGTTGTTTATCTGTCTAATATTGACAGTGGAGTGTTGAAGTTTCCCACTAGTATTGTGTGGAAGTCTAAATCTCGTTTTAGGTCATTAAGAACTTGCTTTATGTATCTTGATGCTCCTTTGTTGGGTGTGTATATATTTAGGATAGTTAGCTCTTCCTGTTGGATTGATCCTTTTACCATTATGTAATGTCCTTCTTTGTCTCTTTTGATCTTTGTCTGTTTTATCAGAGAGTATGATTGAAAACCCTCCTTTTTTTTTTTTCTTCTCCATTTGCCTGGTAAATCTTCTTCCATCCCTTTAATTTGAGTCTATGTGTGTCTTTGTATGTGAGATGGGTTTCCTGAATACAGCACACTGATGGGTCTTGACTTTTTATCCAGTTTGCCAGTCTGTGTCTTTTGATTGGGGCATTTAGGCTGTTTATATTCAATGTTAATATTGTTATGTGTGAATTTGATTCTGCCATTTTGTTACTGATTTTCTTGCCCATTAGTTGACTCATTTTGTTCACTGCATTTTTGGTCTTTGCCATTTGGTATGCTTTTGCAGTGGCTGGTACTTGTTTCTTTTCGTGCTTAGTGTTTCTTTCAGGAGCTCTTGTAGGGCAGGTCTGGTGGTGATGAAATCTCTCAGTAATTGCTTGTCCATAAAGGATTTTATTTTTCCTTCACTTATGAAGCTTAATTTGGCTGGATATGAGATTCTGGTTTGAAAGTTCTTTTCTTTAAGGATGTTGAATATTGGCCCCCACTCTCTTCTGGCTTGTAGGGTTTCTGCTGAGAGATCTGCTGTGAGTCTGATTGGTCCCTCTGTGGGTGACCTGGCCTGTCTATCTGGCTGCCCTTAGCTTTTTTTCTTTCATTTCAACCTTGGTGAACCTGACCATTATGTGCCTTCGGGGTTGCTTGTCTTGAGGAATATCTTTGTGGAGTTCTCTGTATTTCTTGGATTTGAATGTTGGACTGCCTTGCTAGGCTTGGGAAGTTGTCCTGGAAAATATCCTGGAGCACGCTTTCCAGCTTGGATTCATTCTCCCCGTCATATTCAGATACACCTATCAAGCGTAGATTAATCTTTTCACATAATCTCATATTTCTCGGAGGCTTTGTTCATTTCTTTTCACTCTCTTTTTTCTCTTGTCTTACCTTCTCTTTTTATTTCATTGAGTTCATCTTCAATCTCTGATATCCTGTCTTCTGCTGAATCAGTTCAGCTATTAAAACTTGTGTTTGCTTCACGTAGTTCTGGTGCTGTGTTTTTCAAATCCATCAAGTCATTTATGTTCTTCTCTAAGCTGGTTATTCTAGTTAGCATTTAATCTAACCTTTTTTCGAGGTTTTTCGTTTCTTTGAATTGAGTTAGAATGTGTTCTTTTAGCTCAGAAAAGTTTGTTATTATCCACCTTCTGAAGTCTGTTCCTGTCAATTCATTGCACTCTTTCTCGGTCATGTTGAATCATGTTGTCAAGGAGTTGTGATCCCTTGAAGAAGAGGTATTCTGGTCTTTGATGGTTTCATCTTTTTTGTGCTGTTTTTTTCCCATCCTTGTGGATTTACCTGGCTGTGATCTCAGGGAGCTGCTTGATGAGGTCACTTGTCTGCCTGTGGAGGCACTACTGGATTTCTAAGGACTCCTTCAGGTTACTAGGTAAGCTCCCTGTGTCTTTTTTGTTTACATTGGAAGGTTAGGCCTGCCTCTTCTGCTGACCTTGAGGCACTGCTGGGTGGTGAAGAACACCGTCCCATTGCTATGTAGGCTTCCTGTGTTTTTTGTTAAAACATGAAGCCCAGTCCCACCTCTTTAATGGTAGGTTGTGTCTTTCCTCCACGGGCCTGGATCATTCAGGGTTCAGCTCAGACTGAGGCACTGGCTAGGTAACCCACCAGAGTTAGTGCTGCAGCCCTCTGGGGTTTGTTGGGGAGGGGAGGCACTCACCCAGCTGCACTGTCTGTCTCCCTGCTGTCAGCTCCCTCACTTTCTGGTCATGGAGGAGGGGCCCACCCAGCTGATCTGTCTGTCTTCCTGCTTTCAGCTCCCTTTCTCTCTGGGCAGGGAGAGAGGGCGATAGCTCGGTCTCCAGGCTCTCCCAGCCGGCTTATGGGCTTACGTGTTTGCTTAGATTTGTGCACCTATTCAACTCAGCACTTACAATTCCCAGTGCTTGACTGGCGTAGGTCCCCTGTTCTGTGTATTGCTGAGGCTTTGGGGCAAGCACTGTATCTGGACTGGAGTGCCAGAGGGGGAGCCTCTGACTTGCCAGTCAGATGCACTTTCTGGGTGAAGCGGCACCCCTCCCAGCCTTGGTCTGCCCTGCCTGGACTTTGCTCACCATCCGACCAGACCCATTGAAATGCACCTGGTACCTTGGTTGGAGCTTGGAGATCCCTTGATTTCTGCTCCTCTCTTGCTGGGTATTGTGCACTGGAGTTCTGTCTATTTGGCCATCTTCCCACATTAAAGTTTTATCTGTTCTCTTTCTATGTTAGATTCTTACTAGTTATTGGCTAAATCTTGCTATAATATCTAATTTTGAATTCTGATGTATTTTATGTCTTTATATTAAGATCTGAATACATATCCTTATATCTGGGGATATTATGACACATACAAAAAACCCAAAATATAAAATAAAGCTGTTTTAGATGCCTAACAAGAAAGCATGGAAATTCAGTTACCATGGAAAATCTCAGTATATTTTAATTCGTTTTGGTCCAGGTTCGAAAACCTGCTTTCTGGTAACTGAAGTTATAGCAGGCCCCATCTTCCAGTGTTCGTTTTCTGCTAAGCTCAATCCTGTTGACCCCTTCTGATCCACAGCTTTGATAAGACTACCATTCTAAGACTGCCCCTCTGAGATACACTCTTTTTTTTTCATAGTAAGTTTATCCACCGTGGGAATGCAACTCCAGACTTTGCAATGTCCTCTGGCTTCCAGAAAGATATAGACTGACATGGGTTTAAGCCCCTGGGAAGTTGCATGTTTGCTAGGAGAGGACTGGGGAGCAGTGACACCATCATGGAGTCCAGCTGAGGAAAGAGCGGGTTGTTGTCTGGAATCACCAGCTCTAATGAGGGCATGCCTCATATTACCTGCTTTTATGTGAGTTCCATATACATCTCATTTGACAACAGGGTCCTCCATTCTTAAATTCCTTTTGAGAAAGCATTGCCTTATATACCATCTCAGAAAATAGAAGGAAATAGTATTCCCTGGTCTGCTTTTCAGGGTATTCTAGAAGCCTCACTTTCTAGATCTATCTGTATCCAGCTATCTAAAATAAACTACACAGGGAGAGGAGGTCCTCAGTGGTCTGTCTGTAGTCATTCACTTTGAGTTTTCCTCAAGTCAGTGTAATAATTTGCAGACATTTCATAAGTGGCAAACTGGTTATTGGGGAGATCGCATTGTCTTGTCTTGTATTAGTGTTGGCTCCAGGGCTTTCTCCTCATTCCTTTATGCATTTTTGGGAAGCACCAAGAAGCACTTTACTTCCAACAGTCATAGGCTTCTCACACAGCTACAAGGAAAGATTCTGTGAATATCTTTTTTCACCTTATTTATATCTTTATGAATCTTCACATAATTTTAGTAAATCGTTTACTTGTGCACATTGCTGTTGAGGCCATGCTTAATTACTGCTTTTTCATCTACTTTGAAGAGAAAATAGAAACCCCTGTATTGTGGCACACAAAGGAAGATGATAGATACAAGTTCCTTTTATCTCTGGAGACCTTACGTTCTCAAAGAACTTTTATAGTGATTAATTCAGGTCATCTTCACAAACACGTTGGGTGAAAATAAAGGTGACGGGACCAACTGAAATGGTTAGACTCAGATAAGAGCTGGTATTTAAGGCAGATGCCTCCACAAAACATTCATTTTTGTCTTTTAACCATCAGTCGGTTATCTGTTTCACAGACTAGCCTGGTTTCATTTGCCCTGACTGTGGGCTCAGCCGTGGGAGTCTCCTATCTCTCTATCATCTGTCGACTCTGATTTATCTTAGCCCTAGCCCTGGCATAGCCTCCTGCTTTAAGTTCCTGCTTCCATTACTTCAATTCTTGTTTTTTGGTCTATTTCACTCAGAATTCCAATTCTGTCTCCAAATCTAGCTGCTGAACTGGAGCTGCTTATTTCAGTACAGAGAAAAGAAAAACAGAAAACAAAATATCTAAACCATAGAAAGACCAATACACAATCATCTTTATTCTTGAGGAAGATTTTAGAAAAGCCGTAAATCAAATAAAATACTATTTCTTTTACTAATTGTCCTTCACTTGCATTGAAACTGCCATAACTGAAAATTGGTTGAATCTCTAAATCCCTCTCTGACCTTTTGTCAAGCTCTTTAAAGTCAATTCATCCTGTTTTTTTTTTTAATTAGAGAAATATTACCAGTTATTAACTTTTTGCTGTTTACCTTTCAGATCTCAGTTTAAATATCATTTCTTCATAAAGTTTTCCTGGGCTGCTCTGACTAGGTTTGGTCCCTGCTGTGGTTTGAATGTGTATCTCCTTGAAAATTCATGTTGAAACGTAATCCCCATTGTGTTGATGTTAAAAGACGGGGCCTTTGGGAAACGATTAAGTCATGAGTTCTCCACGTTCATGATAGATAAGTTCTCTGTAAAAGGGCAAGGAGAGCTAGCACAGAAGCTAGCTTTTTGTTCCTGTGTCTTGCCAGATGAGGATACCTAGACAGCACCATTTATGAGGAACAGGCTGTTGCCAGACACTGAACCTGTAGGCACCTTGATTTTGGACTTCTCAGCCTCCTGAACTGCGAGCAACAAATTCCTGTTGTTTATAAATTACCCAGTCTTGGTTATTCTGTTAGAGTAGCAGAGATAGACTAAGACAGTCACCTGGTAACATACACATGTGTAATACGGTAAACTACATTACTTACACGTCCTGCAGCTTTAACAATCCATATCTTTCTTCTTCAATAAGCTATAACTTCCAGGAGAGTAGATAAAGTTTTATTCACCTGCAACATCCTCAGGCCTAGCACGATAACCAGTAAGAACATCAAAGACCTAATGAAATTGTTGATCAGTATGAATAAACAGAGAGCAGTGTATTAGCCATTGAGGGTGCCAGGATCTAGACACCACCTCAGGCAATACAACATCTAGCTCAGCATGCAGGACATATGAATAAAAACACAAACAGTATCAGAATAAAATAAAGAATAATAAAATTTATTATAAAAGCTGTACCTTCAATGAAATCTACAAGGTCTTAGAGGTATGAAGACAGTGGTTTGGGATGGCCAAGAAAGGTGTGTCTGCTTGTTTGTTTGTTTGTTTGTTTCAGAAAGGGGATAACCAGAGGACTGGAGCAGCTTAGTGGAAAGGGTGCCTTCTTGGTCTTCTTGCCAAGGGAGATGGTGGGTGGCAAAGTAAAGAGGTGCCTGCATAATGGATTTGAGTAACATATCTGTATATTTTCATTTTATTCTATAGGATACCAAGAGCAATAAGGAATCCTCTCTCTCTCCCTTCCTGCTTTTCTTTCTTCCCCTTTCCTCCTCTCCTCTCTTCTGTCCTCTTCTGTCTTCTCTCCTCCCCTCCTTCCATTTCCCCTCCCCTCCTCCCCTTTCCTCTCCCCTCCCCTCCTCTTCTCTCCCTTCCCCTCCCCTTTTTACTGTTCTCCTTTCATTTTCTTTCTTTTCCTTTTAATATTTTATAGCAGATGTAGTAAAAGTAACTTTTAGAAACACTCAGCATGACAATATGTATAGGTAAAAAACATGACGGAAGGAAATAAAATTTGTAGTTATCTAAGTGATAGAATTAGGGTGACTCTAACCATGAGAAAGATGGAACAAGGACAAGACCAACAGGAACCTATCCCCAATTTGGTAGAGAGGCAGAAGGAGTAGGGACTGTCTTAGGGACTTCCAGCTTTTGAAGGGGATGAAGAATACTAGGCATATGTTAAAAGACAGAGAGAAAGCCAATGAGATGTTGAATTTGAAGGGACAGCAGCACAGCCCAGCTACAAGAAAGCACTCATGGATGGGTGTGATCTTGAAGCTTGGTCTGTGACATGCAGTACTCAAGAATTTGGTTTGAAGGACACTTGCATACAGATGTTTTGCTTCCCTGGAGAACTTACAGAAGAGAGTCTTTAGTTAGAAAAGAAAAATATTCATGTACTGACTTTACTTATAAACTTAAAGGACAATAATAAAAATAGTAAATTCGTTCATGGAGTTCCAAAAGGTGATATAGACCTTTTTGATTCAAAATTTGTATACCCTATCAGTGACTTCCAATCTTCATAAATATATGAAATGTTAGTATAGTTCAATATTTTGACATTATTGCTGCCAATCTTAGATATTAAAGACAAAACATCCATGAGGAAACATGGATTAATGTTTAAAACAACCAGATCTTTAAGGTTCATCTAACAATGCAATAAGTGCCCAAGTTTCAGATCACCATTTTCTCTCAAACAAAAGTCTCTTACTAGATGTGAACTTTTATAGCATGAACAGCCCTGAACAACAACAAAAAAAAGCTGGCTTGGCTTTTAGAATTGAAGATCTGAGTGTGCAGGAAGCTGGCCAAAGTAGCTGCAAAGAAAGTGTCTGCACTATAAAAACAGTTCTGCAGCTTTTTCCAACGGTGCTGCCTCTGAATCATCTAGGATGCACAGTGCTGGATGACTCAGTGTGATTGGGTAGGTTTTTAGTTGGATGTCTCACAGATTCTTCAAGAAATTAACAGATAGTCTGCAGTGATAGGGCCAGCTATGAAATTGTTCCAACTTTTATTGCTGAAATGTTGACCCTTTTGTGAATGTGCCAGTGGCAATGATAAGACTGCAGGTTGAAACCAGTCTGACGATCCCCACGTCATCAGGCTCCCATCTGACTTTAGTATATTGGCACTGAACACCGACGCCAGCCTCTGTCCAGCACAGGAAGCCCTCCTGACACTTGGCAGTAGGTGTTGGGAGCCATATTGAGAAAGCCAGGAGTCTGACCAGATGGTAACTCTCCCTTGAACTTCTTTAGAGATTTATTTTCTCTATGAAGCAGAGGGAATTGGGCAAGTCTGCCAAGCACATGGCCTTTTTCTGTACTTTCATCAAATGAGGAAGCCCTGGCTAGTCTTTTGGAAGCCGAAGACTTGGCAGGATAGAAATCTTGGCAAAGCCACACAGCTCACAGGCTACCAGGGGGCCCTTCAGATCACAAAGCAATCCTTGAAGTTTGCAAAGTTCCTAGAGGAGGGGTGTAGGGACAGGGCAGGAATGATCCATCACAGACACCTAAAGGCATTCTGGAAATATGACCAGCTCTGCCAAGATAGAGGGTGAAATGGAATATATTTAATGAGTCTTTCCAATGGAAAACTTATTTTGCAAATGTGTAAATGCATGAATGTTGATTGGGAATTATGGAATACCAGCCAGGCATTGATTTCCACACATTTCCCAGAAAGTGCCCAGACCTCCTAGGTTTTCACAGTGAGGTTGACCAACTTTTATTTTCATTTACTATTATTATTATTTCCATCTAGTTTTTTCATACTTAGAAACTTTATTTTTTATTATATTTTAAGATCTGGGGTCCATGTGCAGAACCTGCAGGTTTGTTACATAGTTATACACGTGCCATGGTGGTTTTGCTGCATCCATCACGCTATCATCTATATTAGGTGTATTCTTTTAAGGAAAGGATAGCAAGAGCACTAAAGGGTCATATGCTCCCACTCTTCACCCTTCAAGTGACTTTGTTTTTAAATAGTTTAATGGAGATATAACTCTTATACTGTGCAGTTCGCACATTTAAAATGCACAAAGATGGTTTTTTGATATATTACATCATTATTCAAATTGCAGTAAGACCTTTGGAATATTATTTTCCATTTTGACTATTTTAAAATATACAATTCAGTGGCATTAATTATATTAACAGTCTTGTGCAACCGTCACCACTATTTTCTTTTTTCTTTTTTCTTTTTTTTTTTTTGAGACGGAGTTTTGCTCTTGTTACCCAGGCTGGAGTGCAATGGCGCGATCTCGGCTCACCGCAACCTCCGCCTCCTGGGTTCAGGCAATTCTCCTGCCTCAGCCTTCTGAGTAGCTGGGATTACAGGCACGCGCCACCATGCCCAGCTAATTTTTTGTATTTTTAGTAGAGATGGGGTTTCACCGTGTTGACCAGGATGGTCTCGATCTCTCGACCTCGTGATCCACCCGCCTCGGCCTCCCAAAGTGCTGGGATTACAGGCTTGAGCCACCGCGCCCGGCCCTGTCACCACTATTTTCGAAGTTTCATCACCCTAAAAAGAAACTCTGTAACTATTAAGCAATAATTCCCTATTCCCTCTTCCCACATGTCCCTGGTATCCTTTCATGTACTATTTAGCTCTATGAATTCGCCTGTTGTGGGTACTTCATGTAAGTGGAATCATGCAATATTTTATTTGTCATTTCATATCTGACTTACCTCACTTAACATAATGTTTTCTGGGTTCATCTGTGTTGTAGCATGTGCCAGAACTTTATTCCTTTTTATGGCTGAATAATATTTTATTGCATGTATATGCCCCATTTGTTTATCCCTTCATCTGGTGATGCATATTTGGGTTGTTTCCATCTTTTGTGGAAACCTTTTGGCTCCTGTGCTCAATTGACTTTCGTATGCCTTTCAAAGGAGAGAACGTGTGCCTGGTTGCACTTCGCCATTGGCTGCACATGCATTCTGAATGCCTTGAAATTGTAACTGCTCTAAGGAGAAGCATCCCCTGATAGGCCTTTCAGTGCCCAGCATCAATAAAGACTGGCTGGTAAAAAATGCATATAAAGAAAATAAAGGGCAGACTCACTTGCCGCTTTCACTAACATAATCTACTTGAGAAAAGGTTATGTGGTTTTCCTAAGCATAAATCATGCCTGACTAATTGAATAGATTTCTTTGAGATGATACGTATTTATGTGGAAAAACAGACACTGAGAATATGGCTGGTTTAAGCTTCCAAAATGTCTTGGAGGAAGTTTTACACCAAGGCTATTATGTTTTAATTAAATCACCATAGGATTGGCAATAGGAGCAAACTGTTTTACCATTATAGGAAATTGACATTCCATTCAATGAATATTTATGATGTGCTTAGTTAGGAATTATGGAAAATACAAGATAAGACATACTCCCTGCCCTCCCCCAAATCCACCTCCCAAAGGGAAAGGAAACACAAATAATAAAAGTAAAATGTGTAGGGCATGAGGGATCAGATGTTTACAAGAAACAAATGTAAACAATGGGTTTCCTTAGAGACTGGGCTTTAATACCAGTTCTATTTTAAATATATTTAAAGTAATGTGGTGGTGAGCATCTAGAGGAACACTCCAAGCTTTCATAGGCCAATAAATCCTTCAAGGAAGGAAACTACAGATGAAATCATGCTTTGTGGATGAACAACAATAACAAAAATGATTCAAACATTTCATTGAGCATGGAAAAGGCTAGTGAACTAATACAAATAGTACAATCCATCCTAGAGAATGGGTTTAAATATAGCTATTATATTTCCATAAAATATGACCAAGATTACATACTTAAATACTTTTTCCCCACATCACAATTGTTGTGGTGGGCTCATATGATTTTAAAAATATATATGGAGTAAGATGGTAATATGATGACTATTTGAGAACAAGCCAGAATAATATCTCCTAACATAATCATCATTTTAGACAGTCATATTTAGAATATACATTGAATTAGATGTTGAATGTTTAAAATTATGGGATTATGGAATGAATATAATCCTGCAGTCTCACAAGTTCACAAAGTTCAGTGGCATATGGAGAAATATCAACTTTTTGAGAAATAATTTTTTAGAGGAAAACAAATTCTACCTTCACATTGTATGTAGACATGAACAATACTAAGAAATGACTATAAAAAATTTTTGGTTAAAGTATATTTTAAACATTTCACATGAGAAATCTGAAAAACACATTCAAATGAACTGGAGGAAGATCAAAAGCAATCGTTTAGCTTTTATCAAATGTTATTCTCAACTTACAAGTTATTACCAGGTGGTAAAGCATGAGGTACCTAATTGTGGAAAGCTAGTGTGAAATAATGTGAAAATGTCATTCAACTAAAAGAGAACTTAAAACATATCGGAGCACTCAAACAATGCCAAGCTTGTAAAGTTTAGTAGATATCATACTCATTGAGCCAAATTAACCCTGGGCCTGTTTATGTACAAGCTCTCCCTCCTTTTTCTTCTTTCTTTCTTTCTTCCTTCCTTTGTCTCTTTCTTTCTTTCCCTCCCTCCCTCTCTCCCTCCCTCCCTCCCTCCCTCTCTCCCTTCCTTCCTTCCTTCTCCCTCAGACAAGGTAAGGCTCTGGAGTGCAGTGGTGTGACCATGGCTCACTGCACCCTCAAATTTCTGGGCTCAAGCTATCGTCCTGCCTCAGCCTCCTTGGTAGCTAGGAACACAAGCACATGCCACGTTGACTGGCTAATTAAAAAACATTGTAGAGATGGAGGTCTCATTATGTTGCGCAGGATAGTCTTGAACTCCTGGTCTCAAGCTATCCTCCTACCAGTCTTCCCTTCTTTTTCTCTTAAATAACAAAGATCTAATGATCAGTTTGTAATGGCTTAAGCATAACTGGCCTGGCAAAAGTCCAGAGAAGGACAAGTAAAATGATTAGAGGAGTGGAGGGGGTGTCCATGAAGACAAATGTAAAAGTTGTGAAATTTATTTGCAAACGTAAAGATAGAGTGAGGCTATTTCCTATGTTATTCGAATTGTAAAAGCACAAACTAGGGAGAGGTATGGCTGGCTTATCATATTTTAGAATACTGGAATGAAGAGGAAATCTCTTCAATCATTAGTGAGGAAAGTTTTAAGATAATCATTTGGGATAGAGCTTCACAGTGCAAGGTGGACTAGTTGCTATAGAGCTTAAACATGAAGAGAAAAAAATTGAAATAAACTCACATATTGACAAGTTAATGATTTTAGAAGAAGACAATTAGTAGATTTTAGGATTTTCCTTACCTTTAAAGGAGATGCTCATGCTGTCAAACACATCTTCCGGCAATACATCTCTTGGTAGTCATATCTTAGAGTGCTAAACTAAAGAAGGACAGTAAGTGTGACCTACTCTTGTGATTTTTATGGTGATATGTTTTAGGCCAACTCCAGCGGGGAGACCTGACTGCAGTTTAGGTTGTCATTTTTAAGTTGAAAGAAATTAAGCAGAATACATACTTGGAAAGCTTTTTCCTCTAAAGCCTTGCACCCCACCCGATACTAGATTTCCAATGACTCTACAGAAAGCTACTAAGCAACATGCTCCTTAAACATTAACTCCAAAGGAACACATAAGAAAATCTACCCATTTTAGAGAAAAAACAATGGGGAGACTATTCTGAAATCTCAGAGATTCTCAAAATATGTATGTGACATTATCAGACTCTTAAATGCTAGAAAAGAGGTTATTATTTTTTTTTTTTTGCTGAAAAAGAAACCATTGATGAATCTTTTAATTTGTATTTATTAAAACATCACTCTCAAGATCATAATATTTATACAATTCTTTCATAATTTGGCTTGTCTGTAAACTGAGTTGGACTGTAGATCTCACCATTTCTAATTTCTTTAATTTTCCACATTAAAGCTAAATCCAAGTTGAAGTAGTGCATTCTCAGTAAAGCTTGGCTGATTTGTAGTGACTATTGTCTCTGACAAAAACAGATTAAGAAAAAGACCAGTTTATGCAGAATTTATATCAGGATTCACCTGGTTTCATGAATGCTTCAATTACCTCGTCTAGAAACAATTCCCCCGTTTTACAAGCCAAATTGTATATGGTTAATAAATTAGATTAGTAAAATGCAGATAATTCTTTACTATCAGGAAGTTACCTTTCATTCTATAATAGTGCACTGGAGCAAGAAGGATAAACAGAAGACTCCAGTAACTTGGGAATAAAATAATGATTGATTGAATTTGCTTCAGAAATGATTGCCCTTTATCTGCTTAGGAACAGATGCACTAGGTACCTCCAATTATGTAAGTAGGTTGAAAATTCATCCTTCCCTCTGGTAAGAAAATTCTAAAGTAAAATCCATGTCTCCTTTCTCTAGGTGAAACTTTCAGATATGTCGGGAAAGAATGTGTTTGTTATATAAAAAAAAAGTATATGGATAAAAAATATGCTTCTTTGAAGTGTTATATCAGATAGTACCACCACGAGATCTGTCATTCAATAGTTTAACACCTGAATCAGATGGGCATACTTGCCTGCTCACAGGCCAAATACTGAAGTGTTGGAAAAGCTACAATAACATGGGAAAAGAGTCCCATTTCCTCCCCCATGCCTGGTACATACAGAAGTTGATATGCAAATTATGTGTCCTTTGGAGGATTCTATAAAAGAACGATGGACTTAGTTTAAGCTGTATCCATTGAAGGGCAAAGATTGTGGCGAAAATGTATTATTTTAAAATAAAATCCTCATGATGGTCTTGAAGAGCTAGAAATAAATTGGGACCTCTATGTGGCTTGCTAGTTTCTTTCCTTTTTCATCTGAATGTGCTGGCATTGGATGGACCAATAAGTACATTCCTAAATTGGACTTGCTTCTGAGAATTCTTCCTATGCACAATCACAATTTCCTGTTTTCTCTTACACATGAGTTTTAACTATTTAAACAGATTTGGTTTTGCTAACAAATTGTAGCTTTCATTATCTTTTTAAATTGTTTGTTTAACCCTACACAATCTACCCTTTGATTTGCCTGAATTTTTGTCTTCTGAATCAAGAAGTTGATTAAGCCGAAATTTCATGTGCATGTAAATAACCCAATGATCTTGGTAACAAGTAAATTCTGATTCAGTAGGTCTGGTGTAAGACTTGAAATTATGCATTTATAACAAGCTCCCAGGACATGCTGAGGCTGGTGTGGTCTGAGGACCACACTTTGAGTAGCATAGTTAAGCAACTATCATTTAACCCATAAATGTAGATACCCAAGTGTTATGTTATCATGTAATCATAACACTTGGGTGTCTTCTGGAAACATTCGGAGTGTGCCACTGAAAGTCTACATTTTTATCCTCTAAAAAATGTCACATTTCTACTCAAAAACTGCTTTTATCTTTGCCTGTGTAAGCCAAGTAAGGTCACCCAAATGTAGAGAAACACCTGCAAGGAAAGAAAAATTACTTTTTGTTTCAATCAACTTTGCACATAAAGAGCGAAAGTTGTTTTCTACTTTCAAGAACTTCTTACCCAAAGGAATGACAATCGCTATACTTCGAAAAGGTCAAGAGATTTACCTTGGGTTTCCATAGCTGAAGAGTTCCATCACTTTTCTGTGAAAGGTTGAGCTGCTCGGACTTTGAAATGAAATAGCTACTAGGGCAGAGACTTCTCTCAAGCGTTGCAGTCTTTCATTGGTAATTTTCTAGCTGGAAAGGATGTGAAATGCTAGCTGGCTGTTTAGGTATATTACTACAGGCTATCGAAGTGTTCCAATTTTTTTTTTTTTTTTTTTTTGAGATGAAGTTTCGCTCTTGTTGCCCAGGCTGGAGTGCAATGGCTCAATGTCAGCTCACTGCAACATCTGCCTCCCTGGTTCAAACAATTCTCCTACCTCAGCCTCCTGAGTAGCTGGGATTACAGGCATGTGCCACCATACCCAACTAATTTTGTATTTTTAGTAGAGACAGGGTTTCTCCATGTTGGTCAGGCTGATCTTGAACTTCCTACCTCAGGTGATCCACCCACCTAGGCCTCCCAAAGTGCTGGGACTGAAGGTGTGAGCCACCATGCCCAGCCTAACAAACTCTTAAGAAGGAGAAATTATGACATAGACTATAATACATAAGAAAATATATTAACAATGTAAATTGAAATATAAATAATTTCTATAATTTAATCAAACAAGTTTCTATACTAAATTATAGATTTCTCAAAAATGATATATATTCATTAGAATGCCAAGCAAAGAAAGCATTTTAAGTAGAAAACACATAGGAATTAGAAAATATACAGAAAATAGGTAAAGGAGAATTGAAGAAACATCAGGCATATCATGAAAGATAACTATTAAATATTAAAACTTCAAATGTTCTCATATTCAAATTCCCAAATTCTGTGGATATAATTTCTTTTGTATTAGAATTCCAAAACTCTATGCTCAGTGAACAGACTATGGAAAGATGGAAATTGATAGCTAGACAAAGCTAAAGTTGGCAAAGCAGTTAAACACATATTAATACTGATTTCACAGAATCTATTCAAAATTGGCAGTAAATGCATTATCTGCAGATATTAAAATATCCTATTTTAATTAAGAAAGGATCTCTGTAAGTAGGAAAACATTAATTTGTATAATTTCATACTGTAATTGCCTTTATTATAGTTTAATAATCAGGAGCCACTAAAGGCAAATGACATTATGTATTTGTTCATATTGAACAATAGAGGTGAATGGATTCAGCAAATGATGGTGACATATAATATTCAGTAATATAGAAATTTAAAAATAAACAAATGGGATCTAATTAAACTAATGAGTTTCTGCACAGCAAAAGAAGCTATCAGAGTGAATAGACAACTACAGAAAGGGAGAAAATTTTTGCAATCTATCCATCTGACAAAGGTCTAATACTGAGAATCGACAAAGAACTTAAACAAATTTACAAGAAAATAAATAACCCCGTTAAAAAGTGAGCAAAGGACGTGAACAGACACTTCTCAAAAGAAAACATTTATGTGGCCAGTAAACATATAAAAAGAAAGCTCAATACCACTGATCACTAGAGAAACACAAATCAAAACCACAGTGAGATACCATCTCACACCAGTAAGAAAGGTAATTATTAAAAAGTCAAGAAATAGCAGATGCTGGTAAGGCTGTAAGGAAATAGAAATGCTTTTACCCTGCTGGTGGCAATGTAAGTCAGTCAACCGTTGTGGAAGACAGTGTGGTGATTCCTCAAAGACCTAGAACCAGAAATACCATTTGACTCAGCAATCCCGTTACTGGTTATATACCCAAAGGAATATAAATCATTCTGTTGTTAAAACACATGCAAACGTATGTTCATTGCATCACTATTCACAATAGCAATGGCATGAAAACAACCCAATGCCTATCAATGATAGATTGGATAAAGAAAATGTAGTCCATATATACCATGGAATACTATGCAGCCATAAAAAGGTAAAAGATAATGTCCTCTGCAGGGATGTGATGGAGCTGGAAGCCATTGTCCTCAGCAAATTAAGGCAGGTACAGAAAATCAAACACCACATTGCTCTCAGTTGTAAATGGGAGCTGAACGATGAGAACACATGGACACAGGGAGGGGAACAACATACACTGGGGCCTGCTGGTGGGATGGGGGATGCACAGGAGAAGGGACAACATCAGGATAAATAGCTAAAGTATGTGGGGCTTAATACCTAAGTGACGGATGGATAGGTGCAGCAAACCACCGTGGCACACATTTACTCATGTAACAAATCTGCACATCCTGCACATGTATCCTGAAAGTCAAAATAAAATAAAAGAAAAAGAAACATGCAAATATCCAGCCCCAAACCTAAAAAAAAAAAAATCAACATTCTCTACACTACTTAACAGCTGGATTTTCAGGATTGTCAGCAAGAGGGCCTTCACCAGACAGTAAATCTTAAGTGATCTCTGTGGATAGAGAAAGCACCATTGCAACATAATGATACTGCCAGCAATATAAGAGGAAAGATAGGAGAAACATTATCACTTGCACAGTAATAGAAAAGAAGGATTAAATATGGTAATAGAGGTGGTGGAGATAATCCCAAAGAAACTACTAACTGGTTACAAAGACACAATCAGTGACTCAAGGCTTGCTCATATCCCCAGGATATACTTATTTCTAGTAATATTTGACAATGACTGTGCAAAGGAAAAGCCCTAAATACAGTGAATCCTTAAAAAATTTGCTTAGTCGGCCAGTGGTGGTGGCTCACGCCTGGCCTGTAATTCCAGCACTGTGGGAGGCCAAGGCGGGTGGATCACGAGGTCAGGAGTTTGAGACCAGCCTCACCAACATGGTGAAACCCTGACTCTACTAAAAAATACAAAAATTAGCTGGGCATGGTGGCATGCTCCTATAATCCCAGCTAGTCTGAAGGCTGAGGCAGAACAATCAATGGAACCCGGAAGACAGAGGTTGCAGTCAGCCTAGATTGCACCACTGCACTCCAGCCTGGGTGACACAGCAAGACTCTATCTCCAAAAAAAAAAAAAAAAGTTCCCTTAGTCATCTTAGATAACAGCATATTGGCAACATTATGCTTTATACCTTCAGATACATCTCTCGAAAAGTTCTGAGAACTTGCATTTGTTTGTTTTAGCCTTGGTATGGCAGCATCAGCCTGGCTGATGTTACTCCAAGATTCCATTTGTTGGAAATGTAGAGTTACTCATAGCTATGGCTATTAGAAGGAAGAGGCTTTGTCATTTGACTAATAAGGTTTTACTGAAGTTAAAAGGGGTCTTCAAAGCTCCGAGATGAAATTGAGCTAAAAGTTAGGGATATATTGCAGAAAGCTAACCACTAAATCATCACTTTGACGGGATGTTTAAAATCTTTTCACCAGGTTGTATTATCAGATACTGCCATTCACCTTGCTGTGTCCACGGACCATGGTAAGACTGCAAAGCCTTATTTAGGTTTATTTCGGTTCAGCGACCCTTTTCTTTGGCCCTTTCCCCAGGATCAGATCCGTTTAAAAGAAAACATCCTAAAATTGACTTGATTGTGTACAATTTCAATATTCATACCTTAATTTAAGAAAGGCACCATCTTGTTGACTTCATTTCTCTTTTCTATCTCACATCCACTGCTTTATTCCTCCACTGGCCTTCTCTGAACCCCACATGTCTTTCTGCCTCTGCTTTTCTTATGTCAGTACTATAACACATGCCATTTAAAAGAGGATTTTTTCAATGTTTCATTTACACCGAGGGCCAAAGAAACCAAGATACATGCATCCACATACATGCATGAAACTTTTTAGGAACATATCTTTCTTCCTGTGCTCCTTTAGGCTTTCATTTTTTAGCGGCTTATTAGAGGTTTTTTTCGTTTTGGGTTTTTTGAGATGGAGTCTTACCCTGTTGCCCAGGCTGGAGTGCAGTGGCATGATCTTGGCTAACAGCAACTTCTACCTCTGGGGTTCAAGTGAGTCTTGTGTCTCAGCCTCTCAAGTTGCTGAGATTACAGGTACTTGCCACTAAGCCTGGCCTATTTTTTGTATTTTTAGTAGCGACAGGGTTTCACCATGTTGGCAACGCTGGTCTCAAAATCCTGACCTCAAGTGATCCCCTGGCCTCCCAAAGTGCTGGGGTTACAGGCACGAGCCATCATGCCCAGTCTGCTTATTAGCTTTTAAGCAGTGAGAGAGAAATCAATTTCCCTTTGAGGCTACCCCGGCCATGCTACATACTGAATATTTATGCCCTGTCCGCCCATTCATATGTTGAAATTTAATCACCAATGTAATGGGGCTCTGGGGAGGCAATTAGATCATAAAAGTGGAGATCTCACAAATGGGATTAGTGCCCTAATAAATCAGACTCCAGAGAGCTCCCTCACCCCTTCTGCCATGTGAGGACACAGTGAAGAAACAGCTCTCTAGGAACCAGGAAGTGGGCCTTTACCAGACACTAAATCTTCCAGCAGCACCTTCACCTTGGACTTCCTAGCCCCCAGAACTGTGAAGACGAAATTTCTGTTGTTTATAAGCCACCCAGTCTATGGCATTATCTTATAGCAGCCCAGACTGACCCAGATCCCTCAGTTTATTTATTTATTAATATTTAAAAGTATATTGGGTGCTATGCTTGGAGCACTGTGCTAAAAGCTGGAGGTATAGAGTGAGACAGCATAGTCCTTGCTTTGAAAAGACTCACAGAATAATAGAGAAAGCCAGTATTTCTTCAATATTGGCTTTAGAATTAAGACAGAAAAGTTTATAGATCTCTTCATTCAGTTAATCATTCATTCATACATGAGCCACTCATTCATTCATTTGTATATGATGAACAGGGACTATAACATCTCTGCCTTTGGGAGTTGGGCATTAAACAGAGTGCCCACGTGTGGCTGGGTATAGCGGCTCATTCTTGTAATCCCAGCACTTTGGGAGGTCAAGGTGGGAGGACTGCTTGAGGCCAGGAGTTTGAGACTAGCCTGAGAAACACAGTGAGACCCATTTCTACAAAACAGAAATGTAAAAATACTAGCCAGGCTCAGTAGCTCACACCTATAATCCCAGCTACTCAGAAGGCTGAGGCAGTAGGATTGCTCGAGCTCAGGAGGTCCAGGGTTTAGTGAGCTATGATCATAATACTTCACTCCAGCCTAGGCAGCAGAGCAAGACCCTGTCCCAAGGGAAAAAAAAAAAAAAGGGAGTATATGCTCATGCATGCACGTACGCACACACAGACAGACACAGAGGTTGTGCAGATACTGACTTAACGAGAGTTTTACTTCTAAAGGATATGTTTTATTTTGCCATCACACACAGAGTCCACAAGATTTGTGAGTGCTGCTTCACGCTATGCTGTGAATGTGCCCCTGACCTAGGCTTAATAGAAGTCTTGTAGTTTTAGTTCAAAATACTTTTTTGGTGAATATTTTACTGACTGTAGCTCCACCTGAAACTCATTATGCAAGCAAGCAGGGCAGTCTTTGAAAAAGGCATCCTGTGGTGTCAACAATGCCTGTGGGGGCTTAAAACTTCCACGTTTATCTATGAATAAGAAAGCTATGGTTGTGCTCCATACAGGGTTACAGGGACAATATAAGTGAAGAGGAATCTTGGACTGAGATATTTCTCAACATAAATAGCTTAGCAGGATAACATTATAGAGGAAATTCATTAGTATAATCTCACATTGATAAGCAGATACTTGTGACTTTTGTCAAGTTGACAAATTCCTCAGCTCTTTGAAACAAGTGAATCATGCTGAAAAAGTTGTCATGATTGGCTTGAGCAAGGCAAGAAGGAGCTTCCAAAATTCATTAGTAGAACTATGAAAACCTCAAGCACCTTCAAAATGAGTTGCAAATATGCTAGAAAAGGATGCATGTGGGTGTGTTTATTTTATATTTCAGTGGAGCAATGAAAGAAAACATTAAAGAGTTTGTAACTTATTATGCCTGTAGAAATGGAAAGAAGGCAACTGAATCACACGGATCAGAAAATAAAACATCTTTAAAAGAGTTAATCAATTAAAATCGTGGCGCGTTATTTTGTAGATAATAGTAAATGGATTGTAAGTTGATAAGGAAGACAAAAGACTTAGAATAGCCAACATAATATTTCAACACAATCTTTAAGAATAACAACAAAGCCACAGGACTGACACTACCCAACTTCAAGACTTGGTATAAAACGAGAGTAATCAAGACTATGCAGTATTGGCAAAAAAATAGACAAATCAGTGAAACAGAGTAGAAAGCCCAGAAATATACCCAGATGAATACAGTCAACTAAGCTTTGGCAGGAGAGACAAGGAAATTCAATAAAGAAAGGATCATCTTTACAGGAAATAGTGCTGACACAACTTGGCGCCTACATGCAAAAAAAGATGAATACAGACATGACTTTTTACCTTCCAAAAAATTAAACCAAAACAGATCATAGATCTAAGTGTAAAGTTTAAAACTATAAAACTACTGGAAGAAAACAGAAAATCTAGCTGACCTGGCTTTAGTTATGCTTTTTTAGGTACAACACCAAAAGCAATATCCATGAAGTAATAAAATAATAAAACTTCATTAGAAGTAAGCATTTCTGCTTTATGAAAAACATAATTAAGACATGTCGCAAAACATAACACATAAAGGATTTGTATTCAAAATATACAAAGAACTCTTAAAACTCAACAAAAAATAAGCAGTAATTCAGTTTTATTTACTTATTTATTTTTCCTTCCAACTTTTAAGTTCAGGGAATACGTGTGCAGGTTTCTTATTTGATTAAGTCGCATGTCGTTATGGTTTGGTGTAAAAATTACCCAGGTAATAAGAATAGTACCCGAGAGGTAGTTTTCCACCTCTCCACCCTCCATCCTCAAGTAGGACCTCATGTCTGTTGTTCCCTTTATGTTATGAGAACATGCATTACTTGGTTTTCTTTTCATATGTTAATTCCCTTAGGATAATGGCCTCCAGCTGCATCCTTGTTGTTGCACAGGACATAATCTCATTCTTTTTTTATGGCTACATAGTATTCCATGGTGTATACGTACCACACTTCCTTTATCCAGTCCACTGTTGAGGGCCATTTTGGTTGATTCCATGTCTCTTCTATTGTGAAGAGTGCTACAATAAATACATGATGCATGTGTCTTTTTGGTAGAACGGTTTATATTCCTTTGGGTATATACACAGTAATGGGATTGCTGAGTCAAAGGGTAATTCTGTTTTAAGTTCTTAGGGAAACCTCAAAACTAAATAACAAATTAGAGACAGTGGCTAAACTTATAGCCACAGTGGCTAAACTAACTTACACTCCCACTAGCAGTGTATAAGCACTTCTTTTCTCCATAACGTCACCAGCATCTCTTATTTTTTTTTTTTTACTTTTTAATAACAGCCATTCTAACTGATGTGAGACGGTATTTTATTGTGGTTTCAATTTGCCTTCCTCTAATGAGTAGTGATCCTGAGCACTTTTTTTCATATACTCTTGGTTTCTTTTGAGAGGTGTCTGGTCATATCCTTTGCCCACTTTTTTTTCCTTTTTCCTTTGCCTATTTTTTAATGAGATTTTTTTGTTATTTGCTTGTTGATTTAAGTTTCTTATAGGTTCTGGATATTAAACCTTTGTCAGATGCATAGTTTGCAAATATGTTCTCCCTTTCTGTAGATTGTCTGTTTACTCTGTTGACAGTTTCTTTTTGTGCAGAAGGTCTTTAGCCTAATTAAGTCCCACATGTCAATTTTTGTTTCTGTCGCAGTTGCTTTTGGAGTCTTTATCGCGAAGTCTTTGCCAGGACCTACGTCCAGAAAGTTTCCTAGGGTTTTTTTGGTCTACAGTTTTTATAGTTTTAGGTTTGACACTTAAGTTTTTAATTCATCTTGAGTTTTGTATATGCTGAAAAGAAAAGGTATAATTTCAATCTACTGTATATGGCTAGCCAGTTATCCCAGCACCATTTCTTGAATAAGGAGTCTTTTCCAAATTGCTTTTTATCGTGGGTTTTGTTGAATATCAAATGATTGTAGATATGCAGCTTTACTTCTGGGTTCTCTATGCTGTTCCATTGGACTATGTATCTGTTTTTGTACCAACACCGTGCTGTTCTGGTAACTATAACCTCGTAGAATGATTTGAATAGTGTGATACCTCTGGCTTTGCTCTTTTTGCTTAAGATTGCTTGGCTATTTGGGGCTTTTTTTTTTTTCCATGTGAATTTTAGAATAGTTTTTGTTTTTTTTTTAATTCTGTAAAAAATGTTGTTGGTAGTTTGATAGGAATAGCATAGAATCTACAAGTTGCTTTGTGGAGCATAGTGATTTTAGCAATATTGATTTTTCGAAACTATGAGTATGGAATGTTTTTCCATTTGCTTGTGTCACCTCTAATTTATTTGAGTAGTGTTTTGTAATTCTCATTTTAGACATTGTTTACCTCCCTGGTTAGCTGTATTCCTAGGTATTTTATTCTTTTTGTGGCCATTGTGAATGGCATTGCATTCTTAGTTTGGCCCTCAGCTTTGATGTTGCTGGTGTACAGAAATGATTTTTGGTACCTTGATGTTGTATCTGAAACTTTTCTAAAGTTGTTTATCAATTCTAGAAACCTTTGGATAGAGTGTTTGGGGTTTTCTAGGTATAGAATTATATCATCTGCAAGTGAGCTAGTTTGACTTCCCCTCTTCCTGTTGGGAGGGCTTTTATTTCTTTCTCTTGCCTTACTATTCTGGCTAGAACTTCCAAAATTATGTTGAATAGTAGCGATGAAAGTAGGCATCATTGTCTTTTTCTGGTTCTCAAGGGGAATGCCCCCAGCTTTTGCCTAGTCAGTATACTGTTGGCTGTGGGTTTGTCATAGATGGCTGTTATTATTTTGAGGTATGTTCCTTCAATGTTTAGTTTGTTGAGTGTTTTTAACATGAATTTTATTGAAAGTCTTTTCTCTTGTCAATTGATAGGATCACATGATTTTTACTTTTGTTTCTTTTTCTTATAAATTGCATTTATTGATTTGCATACATTGAACCAGCCTTGCATTGCAGGAATAAAGACTACTTGACTGTGGTGGATCAACTTTTTGGTGTGCTGCTGGATTAAATTTTGCTAGCATTTTGATGAGGATTTTCACATCTACATTTACCTGGGATATTTCCTGAAATTTTCTTTTTTTTGCTGTATCTCTGCCAGGTTGGCATCAGAATGATACTGGTCTCCTGAATTAGAGAAAGGGAGGAATTCCTTGTCCTCTGCTTTTTGGAATAGTTGCAGTAGGATTGGCACAAGCTCTTTTTTATAGATCTGTAGAATTTTCCTATAAAACCATTTTCTAAATATAGGAAATTTATAGGAAAATTTCCTACAAATTTTCCTATAAATCCAGCAGGTTTTAAATTACTGTTTCACTTGAGAACTCATTACTGTTTTGCTCAGGGTGTTATTTTTTTCCTGGTTTAATTGGAGGAGCTTGTATGTTTACAGGAATTTATCCATTTCTTCTAGATTTTCTAGTTTCTGTGGACATAGGTGTTTGTAGTAGTTCCTAGGGTTTTTTCTATCTCTGTGGGGCCACTGCTAATATTCTTTTGTCATTTACACTTGTGCTTATTTGGATTTTCTCTCTGTTTTTGTTCATTAGTCTAGCTAGCAGTCCATCAATTGTATATATTGTTTCAAGGAACCAACTTTTAGTTTCACTGATTTTTTTTGGTATTGTTTTCCATCTTTATTTCATTCAGTTCAACTCTGATTTTGGTTATTTCTTTTCTTCTACTAGCTTGAGGGTTTGTTTGATCTTGTTTTTCTTTTTTCTTTTTTTTTTTTTTTTTAAAGAATAAAGAGGAGGAAGAAAGAGAAAGAGGAAGAGGGAGAGAGAACGGGGGTGTTGCTTTATTGCCCAGGCTCGAATGCAGTCTAAAAATGGGTATGCTTATAATTGTCCCTAATAATGGAGATATGAAAAAAATGAGGGAAGAAAATAACAAACAAGCAGCCAACCATTATTTCATTTAAACCTGTAAGTAGGTGTGATATGGTACTGATAAGAGTGTATATTTAGTGTATTTAAAGTGGAGAGTTCTATAAATGTTACTTAAGTTTATAGTTTTTAAAGCAACAAAGATCAAAAGAAGCAAAAAAGGACATCATATAATGCTAAAAGGATCAATGAAACAAGAAGAGCTAAAGATCCTAAATATATACGCACCCAATACAGGAATACCCAGATATATAAGACTTATAGAGACTTGGACACCCACACAATAATAGTGTGAGACTTCAACATTAATATTAGACAGATCAATGAGACAGAAAATTAACAATGATATCCAGGACTTGAACTCAGATCTGGAGCAAGTAAACTTGATCTTGTTTTTCTGGGTCCTCTAGGTGTGGTTTTAGGTTGTTAATGTGGGAGCTTTCTAACTTTTTCATGTGGGTGTTTAGCACTTTAAGTTTTCATCTTAACACTGCTTTAGCTGTGTCCCAGAGATTCTGGTTTGTTGTATCTTTGTTTTCATTAATTTCTAAGAATATCTTGATTTCTGCCTTAATTTCATTGTTTACCCAAATGTCATTCAGGAGCAGATTGTTGGTTGATTTCCATCAAATCATATGGTTTTGAGAGTTCTTCTTGGCAGCAATTTGTATTTTTACTGTGTTGTTGTCCAAGACTGTGGTTGACATGATTTCATTTTTTAAAAATTTTCTATGAATTGTTTTATGGCCAAACATGTGGTTGATTTTAGAGTATGTGCCACGTGAATATTAGAAGAATGGATATCCTGTTGTTGTTGGGTGGACTGTTCTGTGGATGTCTGTTAGGTCCATTTGGTTGACTGTCAATTTTAGATCTCAAATATCTTTGTCAGTTTTCTGCCTTGATGATATGTATAATATTGTCAGTGGGGTGTTGAATCTCCCACTATTATTGTATGGTTATCTAAGCCTCTTTGTAGTTCGCTAAGAACCTCTTTTATAAATCTGAGTGTTCCAGTATTGAGTACATATACATTTATGATAGTTAAGCCTTGAGTTGAATTGAATATTTTACCATTATGTAACAGCCTTCTTTGTCCTTTTTGATCTTGGTTGGCTTAAAGTCTATTTGGTCTGAAATAAGAGTACTAACCCCTGCTCTCTTTTTTTTCCATTTGCTTACTGGATCTTCCTCCACTCTTTCACTTTGAGCCTATGGGTGTCATTGTATCTGAGATGTGTCTTTGAAGACAGCAAACAGTTGGGCCTTGGTTTTTTATCCAGCTTTCCATTCTCTGTCTTTTAAGTGGGATGTTTAGCACATTTACATTTAAGGTTAATATTGATTTGTGCAAATTTGATCTTGCCATGATGTTGTTAGCTGGTTGTTATGTAGACTTAATGGTGTGAGTGTTTTATAGTGTCAGTGGTCTGTGTACTTAAGTGTGTTGTTGTGGTGTCCTGTAACAGTGTTTCATTTCCATCTTTAGCAGTCTCATAGGATGTCTCTTAAGGCATGTCAGGTGGTAATGAATTCTGTTAGCATTTGCTTGCCTGAAAAGGATTTTGTTTCTCTTTTGCTTATGAAGCTCAGTTTAGCTGATTTGAAATATTTGGTTGGAATTTCTTTTCTTCTTTAAAAATGCTCCAGTCTATTCTTATTTGTAAGATTTCTGCTGAAAGGTCTGCTGTAAGGTCAATATTGAAATTCAGGGAATTCCGAGAACACTTGCAAGGTACTATACAAAATGACCATCCCATTGCAAGTGTTCTCTGAATTTCCTGAATTTTAGTATTGACTTCTGTAACAGATTTGGAGGAGTCTTTATGTACAATATCCTCAGATATGTTTTCCAAGTTGCCTGCTCTTTCTCCCTCTCTTTCAAGAATGCCAGTGAGTTGTAGGTTTGTTCTCTTTATATATAATCTATATAATCTCGTATTTCTCCAATATTTTTTTCCTTTTTTTTCTTTATTTTTGTCTAAGTTGACTGAAAGAACCAGTCTTTGAGCTCTGAGATTCTTTCCCCAGCTTGTTCTGTTCTGCTGTTAATACTTACGATTGTATTATAAAGGTCTTGTAATGAGTTTTTCATCAGATCAGTGTGGTTATCTCTTAATATGGCTATTTCATCTTTCAGCTCTTGTATAGTTTCACTTGATTGCTAAGATTCCTGGATTGGGTTTTAACTTTCTCCCGAATCTCTATGATCTTCATTATTATCTAGATTGTGAATTCTATTTCAGCCATTTTAGTGTGGATAAGAACCATTGCTGGTGACTGAGCTGGCACAGTCATTAGGAAGTAAGAAGACACTCTGGCTTTTAGAGTTGCCAAGTTCTTGTGCTGTTCCTTTCTGCTCTGTGTGGACTGCTGTTCTTTAAATTTTTGAAGCTGCTGTCCTTTGGACAGGCTTTTACGTTCTTTGATGTCATTGAGGGATCGATTATGGTGTAATGTGGATTTAGCCAACTAGCTTTATTTCTGGATGATTTCAGAGGACCAAGGCTCAGGTCAGCACTTCTGAGCTGTGTGCCCTAACCCTCTGATGTTAGGACCAGGGTCATGGCTTTTTTCTGTGGCCCCTCGAGGTTAAGTACCTGCTGTGATGGAGTCGCCAAAGTGTTCTTGGTCCACTGCCAACCAGCCTAATGGGAGGTGTACCATAAGCACTTCACTGGGGCTGGTGGCCATGGAGTCTGTGCTCACAAGTGCATGGCAGTGGCAGCAGGGCTCAGGTTCTGCATGCACGATGCATGTGTGCCACCATTGGTGGGGCAGTGGCATCCATGTGCTCACCCATGCTGGCAAAGCAGTTGAGGGGAGGCTATGGGCAAGTGAACACTGGGAAACCAGTGGGAGGAGGCTGCAGGCAGGTATGCATTGGTAGGAGCCCATATGCCAAAGCTCTCTGATGGTTACACAAAGTCTGCCAGCAAAAGAGCTATGGCAGTGGCCACTGTCAAGTACCCTAGTTGATCATCTGAGGCTGTGCTGCAAGCACTTGCAGCCAGGCAGGGACCCTGGAAAAAGCCAGCAGATAATGGGGCACCCAGATCAGACTGGCCCCATCCCAATTGCAAGATAGCCCTTTTCTGTTCAGGTCTAACACTCAAGAAATGCCAAAGCTACCTACATGAGGGTTGCAAGCTTTGAAAGATGTGCTCCACTGCTAGCATCCCTGTGTCAAACCCTCTGGGTTCTGTGCAGACCAGAGTCTTGTCCCTGCTACCTCTTCAAGCAACTCTCCCTTCCAGCTCAAGTGGGGGCCACTGGGTCTTCTGCAGCTAGGATTCTGGAGGTCTGTGGTGAGAGTGGGCCATTTCACACCTATATGACTCACTCTTCCCCAAAAGACACTTGGGGCCAGGAACAAATCCTGGTGCTTGACAACTCTGTGCAAGGATCCCAACTTCCTTCTCTTTCAAGCCAATGGTCTGAGTCCTCTCACCATTCAGTCTTAAGTCTACTATCTTCTTGATGGTCTAGTCTCTCAGTGGGAGAAGCTCTTTCCAGCTACATCTAGTCGGCCATATTTGCTCCTCTCCACATTCTAATTTTGAAATGAGCTAAAGATCTGAATAGACATTTTACCAAAGAAGATATACAGATGACAAATAAGCATATGAAAAGATGTTTAATATCATATATCATTGAAGCATTGTATATTAGGACAACATTGCGATACCACTATGCACCCATGAGACTAAAATTCAAAATATTGACATAATCAAATACTAGTGAAAATATGAGGCAACAGGAATCTTCATTCATTGCTGGTGAGAATTCATAATGGCACAGCCACTTCGCAAGATAACCTGGCAGGAGGGAGGGAATAAATGAGAATCACTGTAGTTTTTACTCAATTTTTTGTAAACTAAAAACTGTTCTAAAAAATAAAGCGTACTTAAAAAAAAAAAAAAAAAAAGAGGCAATATAAAAGTATTCCTGAAACAAAAATCACATTATACACAAAATAAAAAGAAAAACATGGAAGGAAAGTCTTACCCTTTAGAAGAAATTACAGGACAAGAAATTAAAAGTGATGTAAAATTGCTAACAATTTAAATGTCTGTCAGTAAGACAATGATTAATAAATGGAAAAACAGGCACAGTGAACCCAAGATAGAAAGTTCAGGAACATTTAATTCCAAGTTACTTTCTTATCCAATCCCATCAGGACCTCAAAACTACATGACTGTGCTATATATTCTAAAAATTCATTTGTCTCTTTTGACATATGTGTCATTCATATTCAACTCTAATTGATATTATAGTAATTAGAAGTCCAGGATATTGGCCAACCTACTCTAATTAAAATTTCTCAGGGAATCATCATTATTTTTTAATCGTCATATGCTGCAACAGTAAAATAACAGATTCATGATTGCATGTTGTAACAATTCCTGACATCTCCATGGTATTTGAAGAAATGTTATATTTTTGCTATATGGCCAATTGGGAAATGAAAAAGATAATGATGAAGAATTGCACACAATGATCTAAAGACTCAATAATGAACAGTTATTTATGGATATTGACAAATGGCACAGTATTTAGGCAGCCAAATAGACTCCTAATGAATGAGTGTTAGTTACACCACAGAAGAAAATTGGCTTGGTCTTACATGCCAAAGAATACTATAGTTAATATTTTGTATTTGGAGGGTTCCTTGGGCGTTAGTAGCTGTGATTTAGGGGAGTATTAGCCTAGTGGCAACAAAAAGCTCTTTGTTTGAAGGTCTGATTGCTACTTGATCATTAAGTATGATGAGGTCTTTTCTAAGATGGATTTTCTTTTCAGTTGAATTGTGGATGGTACAAATTGATTCTTAGTTAAAACTGGTTAAGTATGAAATGTGCCATCTTTGAGACCACCTTCCTGTTTCAAAACACAGCAGAGGCAGCAAACTCAAGTATGTCATGCTAGCCATTTTACTGCCTGGTCTTTCTTTCTGTGCTTAGAAGCTTTCATTCTACCATGCAGTAGACAAGATAAAATGTCATCCTGTTGCTGAGCCTGTAGGACACAAATATTCTGTCACAGTTTCGCTGAGTAGTCAGTGTTATTTGATGTGAACATCTTCATCTGCTCATCTTGAAATTCTTCAAAATCACCTTGACTTGTTCTTTCTCTCCCAGTTTCTGAGAAAATATATACTGTAAATTTCTTTCTCATCTGAATAAGAATCAGGTTGTATGCTGCAATAGCAGAATAACAGATTCATGATTGCATGTTGTAACAAAGAAATACAAAGAAAACACCAATGAGATGCCACATTTTATCTATAGGATTGGCAAAACAGTATATTCTTCCAGCATCAAGAGTTGGTGAGGATGCTGACAGGATTAAAAGTTAGTATAAAACGTTACTAGGGATGGCCAGTTGTGGATAAACCCCCTTTGGTCTCTTCCAGAGCACACAGTTTTAGTTGGGAAGTGAATGCTGACCTAGTGACTGACTACACTTCCAGCCTTTCTTCAAGGTAAGTGTGGCCTGGAAACCATAGTTTCCTATGTCATTGCACACAAAAAAATGCCCTATACCCATTAACAGTCACTTCTCATGTTTGTCTTCCTCTTTCCAGGCAAACACTGATCTGCTTTCTGTCTCTATAGATTTGCCTATTCTGGCCATTTCTTACAAATTGATTCATATTTGTGATCTTTTGTGACTGGCCTCTTTCCATCAGCGTAACGTCTTCAAAGTTCATGCATATCATCACATGCATCAGTAATTTATTCCTTTTTTAGTACCGAACAATATTCTATTGCATACATATACCATATTGTATTTATTATGGACATTTGGGTTGTTTCCAATTTTCAGTTATTATGGCTAATGCTGCTATATGCATTTACAAGTTTTTGTGTGGATATTTACTTTCATTTCTCTTGGGTATGTACCTAGGAGTGGAATTGTTGGGTCATATAGCAATTCTATGTCTAATATTTCAAAGAACTACCAAATTTGCTTTCTAAAGTTCCTGCAACATTTCACACTCTACTAGCAATGTAAGAGAGATTTCAGTTCTCTATATCCTTGTCAATAGTTAGTATTTTTTTGTCTTTTGATTATAGCCATACTAATTAGTGTAAACTGGTATCATATTGTGGTTTTAATTTGTATTTTTCTAATGAGTAATGTGGAGTTTCATTACATGTGTTTATTAGCCATTTTATATCTTCTTAGATAAATATCTATTCAGATTCTTTTCCCATTTTATTGCACTTTGTCTTTTTCATTGTTGTCTGACTTTCTATATATTCAAAATACAAGTCTTTTATCAGATATTTAGTTTGCAAATATTTTCTCCCATTCTGAGCTGTCTTTCCACATTCTTGATGGTATTATTTGCAACACAAAATTGCTTAATTTTTATGAAGTCCACACTTATCTTTGTTAGAATTTATCTTTATCATTAAGATAAATGAATAGCATCATAATGAACATCAGGCTTGTATCATATAATGACCAAGAAATAGATGAGTTTGGTAAGAATGACAATTTTGATTAACAGTAAAGAAATATTTTCCAGGATAAATTCGGTATAGAAAAAATTTTTGGAACAGCTCCTAGGTAACTATCTGGTATAGTCATTTTTCAGTTACTCTTCTGAGAATTCAACAAAGCAGTAAAACTTCTCTGACCATTATAACGTGAAGCACTTACTGAATTTTTCTGTTCAGAATTATCTTTACAAAAAGGAACTCTCAGATTACTTAACATCTGTTAATTAAAGATACTGTAATATTGTGATGTCAATAGTGTAGTGCCTTAGGCTTGTTTGTTCTTCTTCCTTCTAAAAATCTTTAGATTAAAAAGAAAGCTAAGACTTACTAAGCTCATAATATGGGCCAGGCATTTTACTACCTGGAAAAATAATTCATAATACAGTAATTCAGGGGAAGTTCTGCAGCCACAAAATATAGCCCTCCTTTGTTTTCTAGTTTCTGTAACAGAAAATTGAAATATTCATTCAGTGTGTCTTAAAGTATTAAATGCCTACTATGTGCCAATTATTTTTCCAAGTATTACAATGGAAAATATGATCTATTTATCCTCAAGGGGATTGTAGTTTGAGAAGGCTGAGGAGAAAGATGTAAACCAATAAATATAATAAAGTGTTACAGGAACAGAGTATTTATAGGGTACAGGGGATGAATAAAAGACAATAATATTTGTGAATATCGAGGTGCTTAATGTACATTGTTCCATTTTAAAACACACAGCAGCCTTGTAAATCAGATATTTCCATCTCTACTACACAAATGAGGAAAGTTAAAGAACTTAAAAAAGATGAGAAAAACTAATAAGTAACGTAATAGAAAGTCAAAGCAAGGTTCCCTGCTTGCAAAACTGTGTTCAATCTGTCACGTAGACCCTTAAACTCTCACTACACTTATCCTGTTAGTGAAGCTAATGATACAGTGGCATGAAAAGTGTGGCTCTGAGAGTATATCATTCTGTGAGCTCATCAGTGTGCATTGTCTATTGATTATTAATGTATTCTTAATACAACTCGTCCTCTTCAAATTTAGATCTATCCTGATGCACTGTCAGATTATAATAGCTATCAGAAATGTGTAATAGCTCCTGATAATCCTTATTAAACATACGATTTTAAAGCCCTTATTTTTATCTTTCAGTGTTAAGTCTTGTGGCAGATTGAATCATTGTTTGCAATTCTTTTTGCCTTCCCTTCTTTACACTTTATACATCTGCAACCCTTACCACTTGCCCTTTTGATTCCATTTACTCAAGTGGATAAAGTTTAGTGCCTCAGCACTGGGTTTGACAATTATCTTGCTTTGAACAATGGGATATGGGTAAAAGCAACTATGTACAGTTCTAACAGGCTGAGGGTGCAAAGCCAGTTTCTCCTTGTGCATGTTCTTCATGTGCACTTTGTGCTTTCATGTATACTAATGATTGCTATCCAAAAAAGTTCCTCTGTAACTGAACATCTTCAGCCTGAGCCCAACAATAAACATCAGTTGGAACACATCAGAGGCAAATCCACACCAAGAAGCCTAGCTCAGCTTAGAGCAGCTGATCTCCAACTGTTCCGCAAGAGCATGGGAAATAAGTATTTGTGGTATATGTCACAGAGATTTTTATCGTTGTCATTTACACTGCAATAGCTAACAGAGATAAGCCTCATTCTCTTCCTCGTGAGGAATTTAGAATACAAGCACTCCAGATTGATATATCCAGTCTGTAACATGGAACTTCAGTGGACAATATTGTCAGCCTATCTGATCTCTAAGTAGCAAGAAAATCATGATTATGGAGAATTGTTTTAATTTTTAATTTTTATTTTTATTTTACTTTAGGTTCTGGGGTACATGTGCAGGTCATGCAGGGTTGTTGCACAGGTGCATAATATATCCGGCATTTCTCTCCATGCCATCCCTTCCCACCCTCCCCAACCCCCACCGTCCCTCCCTACGCCCCTCAACTGCCCCCAGTGTGTGATGCTCCTCTCCCTGAGTCCACATGTTCTCTTTGTTCAACACCTGCCTATGAGTGAGAACATGCAGTGTTTGGTTTTCTGTTCTTGCATCAGTTTGCTGAGAATGATAGTTTCTAGATTCATCCAAGTCCCTACAAAGGACACAAATTCATTGTTTTTTTTTATGTCTGTATAGTATTCCACGGGGTATATGTGCCACATTTTTTTTGTCCAGTCTTATTGATGGGCATTTGGGTTGGTTCCAGGTCTTTGCTATTATACACAGGGCTGCAATGAACATATGTGTGCATGTGTCTTTATAGTAGAATGATTTATAGTTCTTTGGGTATATCCCCAGTAATGGGATTGCTGGGTCAAATGGAATTGCTATCTCTAGATCCTTGACAAATCACCACACTGTCTTCCTCAGTGGTTGAACTAATTTATACTCCCACCAACTGTGTAAGAGTCTTTCTATTTCTCCACGTCCTCTCCAGCATCTGTTGTCTCCAGAGTTTTTAATAATCGCCATTCTAACTGATGTGACATGGTATCTCAATATGGTTTTGATTGATTGCATTTCTCTAATGACCAGTGATGATGAGCATTTTTTTCATATGTTTATTGCCTCATATATATCTCCTTTTGAAAAGTGTCTGTTCATATCCGTCACCAAATTTTGGATGGATTTTTTTTCTTGTAAATCTGTTTTACTTCTTTGTAGATTCTGGATATTAGCTCTTTGTCAGATGGGTAGACTGCAAAAATACTTTCCCATACTGTTTGTTGCTGGTTCACTCTAATGATGGTTTCTTTTGCTGTGCAGAAGCTCTGGAGTTTAATTAGATGCCATTTGTCTATCTTGGCTTTTGTTGCCATTGCTTTTGGTGTTTTAGTCATAAAGTCCTTACCAATGTCTATGTCCTGGATGGTTTTGCCTAGGTTTTCTTCCAGGGTTTTTATGGTGTTAGGTCTTAGATTTACATCTTTAATCCATCTGGAGTTAATTTCAGTGTAAGGTAGGCGTCCCCAAACTCTTTACACAAGGGGTCAGTTCACTGTCCCTCAGACCGTTGGAGGGCCGCCACATGCTGTGCTCCTCTCACTGACCACCAATGAAAGAGGTGCCCCTTCCTGAAGTGCGGCGGGGGGCCGGATAAATGGCCTCAGGGGGCCACATGCCGCCCGCGGGCCGTAGTTTGGGGACGGCTGGTGTAAGGTGTCAGGAAGGGGTCCAGTTTCTGCCCAACACCATTTATTAAACAGGGAATCCTTTCCCCATTGCTTGTTTTTGTCAGATTTGTCAAAGATCAGATGGTTGTAGATGTGTGGCATTGCCTCGATGGCCTCTGTTTTTTCCATTAGTCTATATCTCTGTTTTGGTACCAGTACCATGCTGTTTTGATTACTGTAGCTTTGTAGTATACTTGGAAATCAGGTAGCCTGATGCCTCTGGCTTCATTCTTTTTGCTTAGGATTGTCTTGGCTATGCGGGCTCTCTGGTGATTCCATATGAAGTTTAAAGTGGTTTTTTTCAGTTCTGTGAAGAAGGCCATTGGTAGCTTCATGGGGATAGCAATGAATCTATAAATTACTTTGGGCAGTATGGCCATTTTCATGATATTGATTCTTCCTAACCATGAGCATAGAATGTTTCTCCATCTGTTTGTGTGCTCTCTTACTTCGTTGAGCAGGGGTTTGTAGTTCTCCTTGAAGAGCTCCTTTATGTTCCTTGTTAGTTGTATTCCTAGGTATTTTATTCTCTTTGTAGCAATTGTGAATGGGAGTTTGCTCTTGATTTGGTTCTCTGTCTGTTACTGGTATATAGGAATGCTTATGATTTTTGCACATTGATTTTGTATCCTGAAACTTTACTGAAGTTGCTTATCAATTTCAGGAGATTTTGGGCTGGGACGATGGGGTCTTCTAGATATACAATCATGTTATCTGCAAATAGAGACAATTTGACTTCTTACTTTCCTAATTGAATACACTTTATGTCTTTTTCTTGCCTGATTGCTCTGGCTAGATCTTCCAATACTATATTGAATAGGAGTGGTGAGGCACCAGACATCCTTGTCTAGTGCCTGATTTCAAAGGGAATTTTTCCAGCTTCTGCCCTTTCAGTATGATATTGCCTGTAGGTTTGTCATAAATAGCTTTTATTATTTTATGATACTTTCTGTCAATACCTAGTTTACTATTGAGAGTTTTCAGCATGAAATGAATTTTGTCAAAGGACTTCTCTGCATCTATTGAGATAATCAGGTGTTTTTTGTCCTTGGTTCTGTTTATGTGATGGATTACATTTATAGACTTGCGTATGTTGAACCAGCCTTGCATCCCCAGGATGAAGCCTACTTGATTGTGATAAATAACTTTTTGATGTGCTGTTGCATTCTGTTTGCCAGTATTTTATTGAAGATTTTTGCTTTGATGTTCATCATGGATATTGGCCTGAAATTTTCATTTTTAGTTGAGTCTTTGCCTGGTTTTGGTATTATTTGATGTTGGTCTCATAGAATGAGTTAGGGAGGCTTCCCTCTTTCTGTACTGTTTGATATAATTTCAGAAGGACCAGAACCAGCTCCTCTTTGTATGTCTTATAGAATTCGACTGTGAACGTGTCTGGACCTGGACTCTTTTTGGTTAGTAGGCTATGGATTGCTGCCTCAACTTCCTCCTGGTGTAGTCTTGGTAGAGTACAAGTGTCCAGGAATTTATCCATTTCTTCCTGGTTTATGTGCATAGAGCTGCTTGCAGTAATCTCTGCCGGAAGTTTGTATTTCTGTGGAATCAGGGGTGATATCCCCTTTATCTTTTTTTATTGCATCTATTTGATTCTTCTCTCTTTTCTTTTTTATTAGTCCAGCTAACAGTCTGTCAATTTTGTTGATCTTTTCAAAAAATCAGCTCCTGGATTTATTGAGTTTTTGAAGGGTTTTTTTTGTGTCTTATCTCCTGTTCAACTCTGATCTTAGTTATTTCTTGTCTTCTGCTAGCTTTTGAGTTAATATTATTATTATTATTATTCTGCCTCCTCTAACTCTTTCAATTTTGATGACAGGGTGTCAATTTTAAATCTTTCCTTGTTTCTCATGTGGACATTTATTGCTATAAATTTCCCCCTCGACACTGCTTTCAAGGTGTCTCAGAGATTCCGGTAAGTTGTGTCTTCATTCTGATTGGTTTTGAAAAACATCCTTATTTCTGCCTTCATTTCATTGTTTATTCAATCGACTCTCAGAGTCCTTAAACGTTTGGGGACGCCTACCTTACACTAAAATTAACTCCAGATGGATTTAAGATGTAAATCTAAGACCTAACAACATAAAAACCCTGGAAGAAAACCTAGGCAAAACCATCCATGACATAGACATCGGAAAGCACGTCTCAGTTTCCAAGTGGTTGTGTGGATTTGAATGTGTTTCTTAACTCTGAGTTCCAATCTGATTGCACTGTTTTCTGATAGACAGTTTGTTATGATTTCCATTCTTTTGCATTTGCTGAGAAGTGATTTGCTTCCAATTATGTGGTCAATTTTAGAGTAAGTGTGATGTGGTGCAGAGAAAAATGTATATTCTGTGGATGTGGGGTTGAGTGTTCTGTAAATGTCTATTCGGTCTGTTTGGTCCATACATTCAGGTCCTGGATGTGTTAATTTTCTGTGTCATTGATCTAATATTGACAGTGGAATGTTGAAGTCTCCCACTGTTATTGTGTGGGAGTCTCAATCTCATTTTAGGTCATTAAGAACTTGCTTTATGTATCTGGTGCTCCTGTGTTGGATGCATACATTTTTAGGATAGTTAGCTCTTCTTGTTGGATTGATCCTTTTACCATTATGTAATGCCCTTCTTTGTCTCTTTTGATCTTTGTTGGTTTGAATTCCATTTTATGAGAGACTAGGATTGCAAATCCTGCTTTTTTTGTTGTTGTTGTTCTCCATTTGCCTGTTAAATTTTCTTCCATCCCTTTGAGTTTATCTGTGTCTTTGAACGTGAGATGGATTTTCTCAATACAGCACACTGATGGGTCTTGGCCTTTTATCCAGTTTGCCAGTCTGTGTCTTTTGATTGGGGCATTTAGGCTGTTTACATTCAATGTTAATATTCTTATGTGTGAATTTGATCCTGCCATTTTTGTTACTGGCTGGTTCTCTTGCCCGTTAGTTGACTCATTTTCTTCAATGTACTTTTGGTCTTTGCCATTTGGTGTGCTATTGCAGTGGCAAACACTAGTTCCTTTCTGTGCTTAGTGTTTCTTTCAGGAGCTGTTATAGGGCAGATCTGGTGGTGACAAACTCTCTCAGTAATCGCTTGTCTGTAAAGGATTTTATTTCTCCTTCACTTATATATGAGATTCTGGGTTGAAAGTTCTTTTCTTTAAGGATGTTGAATATTGGCCCCCATTCTCTTCTGGCTTGTAGGGTTTCTGCTGTGAGTCTGACTGGCTTCCCTCTATGGGTGACATGACCTGTCTGGCTGGCTGCCCTGAGCATTTTTTCTTTCATGTCAACCCTGGTGAACCTGACAATTACGTGCCTTGGGGTTGCTCTTCTTGAGGAATATCTTTGTGGAGATTTCTGTATTTCTTGGATTTGAATGTTGGACTGCCTTGCTGACTTGGGAATTTCTCCTGGATAATATCCTGGAGCGTGTTTTCCAGCTTGGATTCATTCTCGCTGTAATATTCAGGTATACCTATCAAGTGTAGATTAGCTCTTTTCTCATAATCCCATATTTCTTGGAGGCTTTGTTCATTTATTATTTTCACTCTTTTTTCTCTTGTCTTGCCTTCTCTTTTTATTTCATTGAGTTCATCTTCAATCTCTGATATCTTGTCTTATGCTTGATCAATTCAGCTGTTAAAACTTATGTTTGCTTCACATAGTTCTCATGCTGCATTTTTCAACTGCATCAAGTCATTTATGTTCTTCTCTAAGCTGTTTATTCTAGTTAGCATTTAATCTAACCTTTTTTCAAGATTTTTGGTTTCTTTGCATTGAGTTAGAATGTGTTCCTTTAGCTCAGAAAAGTTTATTATCCACCTTCTGAAGTCTGTTTCTGTCAATTCGTTGCACTCTTTCTCGGTTATGTTGAGTCATGTTGTTGAGGAGTTGTGACACCTTGAAGGAGAGGAGGTATTCTGGTCTTTGATGGTTTCATCTTTTTTGTGCTGGTTTTTTCCCATCATCTTCATGGATTTACCTGGCTGTGATCTCAGGGAGCTGCTTGATGAGGTCACTTGTCTGCCTGTGGAGGCACTACTGGATTTCTAAGGACTCCTTCAGGTTACTAGGTAAGCTCCCTGTGTCTTTTTTGTTTACTCTGGGAGGTTAGGCCTGCCTCTTCTGCTGACCTGGAGGTGCTGCTCGTTGGTGAAGAACACCATCCTGTTGCTATGTAGGCTTCCTGTGTTTTTTGTTAAAACATGAAGCCCAGTCCCACCTCTTTAATGGTGGGTTGTATCTTTTCCCCATAGGGCTGGATCATTCAGGGTTCAGCTCAGACTGAGGCAGTGGCTGGGTAACCCAGTAGACTTGGTGCTGCAGCCCTCAGGGGTTTGTAGGGGAGGGGAGGGACCTGCCCAGCTGCACTGTCTTTCTCCCCGCTTTTAGCTCCCTCTCTCTCTGGGCAGGGGGAGGGGGCCCTAGCTTGGTCTGCAGGCTCTCCCCGTCGGCTTACAGGCTTATGTGTTTGCTTAGATCTGTGCGCCAATGCAGGACACCATCCTGGATTATTATTCAACTCTGGGCTTGTAATTCCCAGTGCCTGACTGCCCAAGATCCCCTGTTCTGTGTATTGCTGAGGCTGTGGGAGAAGTGCTGTATCTGGGTGAAGCGGTATCCCTCCCAGCCTCCGTCTGCCCTACCTGGGCTTTGCTCACAGTCTGACCAGACCTGTTGAAATGTACCTGGTACATCGGTTGGTGCTAGGGGATCTCTGGATTTCTGCCTCTCTCTTGCTGGGTGTTGTGCACCGGAGTTGTGTATGTTTAGCCATCTTGACTCCCCCGTTCAATTATGGAGAATTAACACTGGCAGCCATTACTTCCATTATAAAGTAAAAGTAATGTCTCCTTGAATGTATCAAACGTAATAGGTCAAAATCTGGACACTTCATTTCCACCTCTGAACTTAAGTCCTCCTTCAGTTTCCCATCACAGTAAATGCCACCTTGATCCAGCTAGAAACCCAGGAAGTCATCCTGAACTCTTTCCATTTCATTGCTCTCCACATTCACTCTATCAGTAGCTTTTCCAAAGATTTTCTAGGATTCTCTCTTTGACCCCTTGACAGTCTCCTAATCCTTATAAGCACAGCAATCTCTCTGCTCATCAAAACACACCATGAGGAGAGTAGCAAAGACAAACCACAAAAAGCAAACGCTAACAACTCAAAATATTTGCTACCCACTTAAAATTGTTGTAAGTTTAGAACAGTGCTGCCCAATAGAAATAATGCAAACCACATATGTAAGTGTGAATTTTCTCATATTCATATCTTAAAATGTTAACACAATTACAGAAAATAATTTTGATAATATACTGTTACTTAAGCCAATGTATCAGAATTTTATCATTTCAAGAGAAAATAAATAAATTATTAATGAGGACTTTCTACTTTTTCATAGTCTTCAAAATTTAGTTTTTGTGTTACTTTTACAAAACATCTCAATTTAGTTAGATTTCAAGTGAGTATATGAACACTTACGAATCAATGAGAAAAAGACATGAACAAAAATGAGTACATTTTGCCTTCTTTTACACTGTATTCGCTGTTACTCACTTTAAAGTGCTTTTTCTGTGATCAGACTGAGACACTGCGTTGATGACAGGGAGAGAGTGCTTCATTGCTCTAGAAGGCATAAAAATGAATGCAAATCTTAATTATTTCTAGTCATGATTTTATTTGTTACAGATTAAACAGACTGGCCACATCATTCACCGGAGTTTCATATTGAATTCTATTATACTTTAATGATGATGGATGTTTGTAAGATTTTAATTACCCAAAGTACTTTTGATTCTGATAGCCAATGTATTCTTCTTAGAAAAAATGGTGCTTCTGTATCTCAATCTTCTCTATCAGCATGGCGGCAACCCAAAAATTAGTGGACAAAAGGGAAAAAAAAAACTCATGGAGGTATACAAATATACTTATTTTCTAAAGTGACAAGAAAGAAACTAAGCAACCAAGTTTAACTTCTAGTTCACTGCACGCAGCATCTTTGATAAAGAGTATTTTTTTTATCGCTTAAAAACATTCACCTTAAGTGCATTGTTTTAAATCTGCCTAAGAGTTTTGTCCTTTCAAAAGAACAGTTTTGGCAGTAATTTTACTGTGATTTTCATGAGCGTTCCGGAAAGGTTATTCATTTCATAAATGATACTATCAGACTTTCTGGAGGAGTTTTTTGTGCATAGAATTCTTGATAAGCTTCCTCAGAGAAATGAGGGGATAAAGGAAATAATTCCTGGGCCTCAAGAATTAAATTTTTGATAGTCCGAGGTGGGAAACTGCCTCATTCTGAAGGAGAGAGTTAAATATTTGATCTCTTACAAGGCTGATGGCTCATTAATAGCAAGGAAAAGGGCTCTGACAGATCATGGGAAGTCCTGCCACTCACGTGTCCCGTGATCCTGATCATAGTATCTGCAATGGATTTTCTCAAGATGGGTAGTAAAGTTAAAAAAAAAAAAAAGTCAACATCAGCTTAAGATACGATGATTCAACACTAACCACTGCAATGTTAACAGCAACAAAAACAGAACCAAGAGGAGTAAGACGTAAGATGTTTGTGCCCTGCAAGCCTCATGTTGAAATGTAATCCTCAGTGCTGGAGGTCGGGGCTGGTGAGAGGTGTTTGGATCATGGGGGAAGATCCCTCATGAGTGCCTTGATGCCATCCTCTCAGGGTAATGAGTGAGTTCTCACTTGGTGAGTTCACGTGAGATCTGGTTGTTTATAAAAGTCTGGGACCTTCTCCATGACTGTAAGCTTCCTGAGGCTCTCACCAGAAGCCAAGCAAATGCTGGTGCCATGTTTGTACAACGTGTAGAACTGTGAGCCAGTTAAGTCTGCTTTCTGTGCAAATTATTCGGCCTCGAATATTCCTTTAAAGCAAGGCAAATGGACTAATACAGCCACCATATGAAGTGATAAAGTAATTATTGATTGTCTTAATGTCACTTAGGAGGGTACAACTCTAACAACATGAACAACCAAGGAAGGAGAAATGACATGGGGGCCAAGTCATGGTGACCACGCAGCAAGCCGGTGAGTGATGTTCCAAGTCATTCCCAGCCTCTCATGTAAGCATCAAGGTGGATGCTTCATTGAAAACCAACTGTCACTGCATCCTACTTCAACGATAAGATGGCATTTGGCCCCAGAAGCTGGAGTGCTCTGGGTGAACCATCCAGATTTGGCTGCCAAGGGAAGGGAAGTTGTTGAGTGATTTGGAAGCCTAGAGAAGGCCTTCTGTGGGAGGAGAGGGAAATGATTACATTCCTTTCACTGGAGACCTGTCTCCATCTTCCCTCACCTTCCAGCAGCCTGGAGACAGTAGCTGCAAGTCATGGTGATTTCACTTGCTCTGAGTATTGCAAAAGTTTTCATACTTTCGAGAAGCTTACTTTCCCTTCAGCACTTTTTAAAAGCTACTTATCGATTTTATGGACTATTTATTTCATGTTGTATGTGATTTATAATGTGAAAAAATCCCAAGTGGTCTTCTTTATGACCAGGAAGATGGTCCTACTGAGCTTTGGAATTGCTATGCCTTTTCTTTGAGCTATAATATATAGCTCAGGTATTTTTGGGATATTGCATTCAAATCCAAAATGTGAGCTGAAAGAAAAAAAGCAAGCACCTTGCTTGAAATTGAGTCTTAGAACAATGTTTCTTGAATTTTGTTTCCTATTTCCTTTAGGCAATTAAAAAGCATCAGATGTACATTTAAACTACATTGTAAGGAGCATGTAATTTGAATCTAAAAATGCCTAAATTATCTATTAGTAAACAGTTTGTACTCCAAAAACTATTTTGTTTAATTGAAAGTGCTCAAAAGGCAACTCTTTGTAAATATTCAAACTCAGTGACTTGAATTAATCTGCCTCTATTTAACTATTCTGTCCTGGGATGCAATTGAAAGTAACAAAGCTAATAAGTAAATATAATGGACTACTTTCTACCTGGATTAATACAGATTAGTAAATTAATCCTCCTTGATTAACACAGAAAATCTATGTTAGAAATATAAGCAAAATGTCTATTTTTCTTCTTGATAGCAAGGATATTTTAAAGTATAGACTATATGAGATCTTATTATATTGGTGTTTTCCCCTCAATTTTCTATTTTGAGACATTGTACATTTATAGGAAAGTTGTAAGAGTAATGACAATGAATGTCTACATAACACTTTACCATATTTTTCTCCTTTCTCATTTGTGACTTATCTAAGAGTCAGTTTATATCTTGACACCTCACTACTAAATAATTCAGCCTTTACTTCAAAACAACAGGAACATTTTCTTACATAAAGATAATTCAGTTATTCTAGTCAATAAAATTAACATTGATACAATTCTGTCATTTAATATTTAGCCTATTTATATTTATATATTAATTTAATTATTTAATTTAATATTTAATTATATATTTATTATATATTTATATATTTATATTTAATATTTAGCCAAATTTTTTGATAATGTTCTTTATAACTTTTTTAAAAAAATGAACAGTTGGGTAAAGAATCACACATTGAATTTAGTTGTTTACCTGCCTTATTTTAGACAAGTTCATTTGCTTTTAATTTTTATTCTTTGTTTTCTAAACAATCCTGAGAGGAAATTGCAGAGATTAACTAGAAATATCTCAGCACTTATCTCTAAAGAGCCAAGTTCTTCCCTTACTGAAACTGTGTGATTTTAAAAATCTGTGTGTGGGTTTTTGTTTTACTATATTTATTATAAAAATGTATTGCTTCTTTTTATTTAAAAAAAAATTGAGAAGATAGAATAGGAAAAGAAAGGGAAGCTCATTACCATCACCTAGTGAAAAACTGACTGTTCTGTTACATTTCATTTTAGTCTTAACTTACATGTAACAGGATCTCTCAAGCCAGAACAACACAAATCCAGACACTGCTGGACCAGTGAGACCAAGATTCAGGCCAACGAGTCCAAAATGTCAACATCAAGATTCTCTGGAACCCAAAAGCTGCCTAGAATTGTGGCAGTAAATTGACAATTAAGTCTTTCCATTCTATTCTTCAGAGTTTCAAGGCAACTCTTGATTGATACAATTGTAGCTTCAGCCAGACTAATCTAAATTCCAGAATTTTCCACCTTGGCATCTAATGGAAGACAGTGAAATGAGCAAGGGAGCCTGAGATGGGGTGAGAGTCAAATAGGAATTTTCTCAACTGTATCATGGCAGATTAGCTGAATTCCTCTCTAAGTGCCTAGAGGACATTATCATTGAAAACGCACTTCCTATTTCCCCAAGGGAAAGTGTCCTCAAACAGAACCATTCAGAACGCATTTCAAAGGAAATGAGGATATCATGTTACATGTATATTAACCTGAAAAGGCAGTACAGAGACTGGCAGAACTACCTGATTGAATAAAGAGTGTAGGGTTTTTTGGTTTTTGGTTTTTTGGTATTTCTTTCAGCCAAAACTCTATGGGGAGCCAGACACAGACCTCTGAGATTAGAATACTACTCCAGTGTGTAAGTTTATTACCAACTGGTATGAGTTTTATAGACATGATTGATAAAAGTGTGACAATTTTTTTAAATGAGTTAACTTTTCTGAAAAAAGAAAAGTTTAAGAGTCTTTATGGTCTCCTGTAACCACAATGACAAAATATAAATGAATATAATTTATTAACTTAGAGTCATGCACCCTTCCAAACTATGAAAATAGGACCACTCTTTGAAATTCTCTAGAATGGTTTTACATGCCTACTCTTTGGATAGCTGTTGAAAGGAACTATTCATTATTGTATGCATATATAATAAAAAAAGATTAATTCGAGTAACAAGAAATAAGAACTGCTTGTTCTTTTTGGGAAAGAGTTATTTCTCTTTTTTGTAAATATTACGCTCAAGGTCAAGTTTATGCTTTTATGATAGCATTAAATGTAATTGGTATTCTGTTTTTCCTGTTTTACTTATTTAAAAAAGGAAATAGCCATTTGTTAAAATTGTTTGGGTAGTTCTAACAGCTTATGTGAAAATTATAAGCCATGGTTTTTACATTGTTTTACTTAAAAAATCCACTTGTAGCATAATAATTTAATTGGTTCATTTGAAATGCAAATGTAAAAATTGTTACTATAATCTAGCATAAAAGACAGAACACATTTCAAGAAGTAACTTTAAAACTTTCAGAGAGTTTCTATAAAACTCTTCCATATAAGCATAATAACATAAATTAAAATTTCATAAGTCATTTTTACATACATGTGTATGCACGAAGTACAAATGCTGAGTCTTATCTGATTATCAGTATCAGAAAATAATTTTAAAAATATATTATTAATATGAATTGTTATCCTAGCCTCTCCCCAACACATACACAACTGCTAAAATACTACAGATCTGCTATGTGAACAATAATAGAAAATAAATGTGTATGTTATCTTTTCTAATAAGATACCTCCTTCACTTTACATAAAGGACTTTCTCAAGCTATTTTCTAATATTCTCAATTTTTAAAAATAAAATGTTTTTCTGAACACTGGACTCTCCATGTTGTGTTGATCAGACAACTAGACCTTTTGAAATGACACAGAAATTTGTATCTTCTAAAAGGACAAATTACTACTTAAAAGAAGAATACACAATAGCTAGTACTCCAAGGTGCTCACTGTTAAATTCATGGCAAACGCATGAACTTTGAAATCCCTATGTTTTCAGTTGCAAAAGACTACACCTGTTCTATAACTGAAAAAAATTATGCTCTTCAAAAACTGGAACTAAAACTCAGCCATGTGTACCCATCACTCAGTGTCAACAACACTCCACACACTCCCCACCAACTCAGTAAGTCCACAGTCTCAGAAGGGAGCAAGGATTTCTCGTCTTGTTACTTACTTGCTATGCACTGAATGTTTGTGTCCCCCAGAACCAATATGTTGAGAGTCTAATTATCAATATGATAGTATTTGGAGGTCGAGTCTTTGGGAGGTAATTAGGTCATGGGAATGGAACCAATATGAATGGGATTAGTTTCCTTATTTGAAGAAACACAAAAAAATTCTCTCCCTCCCTCCCCCCACCCTCTGTACCTTGCGAAGACACAGGGAGAAGGTAGCCGTCTTTAAACCAAGGGACCTCTGCAAGAATTCCACCATACTGACACCGTTATCTCAGACTTCTGTCTTCCAGAACTGTGAGAAATAAACACATGTTGGTTGTTTAATCCACCCAGTCTATGATATTCTGGGATAGCAGCCTGCACTGACGAAAACATGACTCAATTCTCAAATCCTTGTGGTTTCGGTATGGAGTTTGTTTCTTCAATGTGAGGAACATTGTGCTTACATCCTCTTGTTTCTATCTTCCTTCACTCTCATCACGTTACTTCTTCCCTGCCCCAATCTCCACCGAAATCTGTCATTAATTCCCTCGACACGCATACCCTTGTTTCATTGTTTGGTAAATGCCCATCTTCTCTTAGGAAAACGCACATCTTAATACTCTGGAAATTTAGAATAATTGAGTTTTAACATTTTCCCCTTTATTGTTGAGATTCAGTGGTCATTTTTCCTCACACAGTCATTTCGTCTTTACCAGCATGGGGCAAACTAATATTTCTACCAAGTTAGCAGTGTGCCGTCAGCATCAACTCTTCCAAACACATCATGACTTCACCTTCTAGTTTTCATTGCCTTTCAGCAAACAACATTCTTTATGCCCAGAAAGAAGTACCATCTTCCAAGTATGAAGAATTCAGAGTCCCTGAAATATGACCAGATCTTCCCTGCATTTCTCAAACTTTATCAAGAATAACTAAAGCTTGCTGTGAGAGTTTTCGACGTCTGAATTATTTCTCTTCTTTGAATAAAGACTGATTCAGTTACTCATTTACGGAACTTGTATTTTCATTTTTAAATATGCTACAGTGGAATTCCAAATGAGGAATTCAGAGTCCATAAAAGGATTGATATCTTCCCTTCCCTACAGCAGAAAAAAAAATACCGAGAAAAAGAAAATGTAATTCAGCCTCAAATGTATCCTATATCCCACCCCATAAGTATGACCTTACCATAAAGGGACATTAAAAGCTGCCTGTAGCAAAGACAGTGTTTCAACTGGTGTCATCATACTGGCTTTTTTTTTTTTTTTTTTTTTGAGACAGAATCATGCTCTGTCACCAGGGTGGAGCGCAGGGGTGCCATCTCGGCTCACTGCAACCTCCGTCTCCTGGGTTCAAGTGATTCTTCCACCTCAGCCTCCCGAGTAGCTGGGACCACAGGCGCGTGCCAAATGCCCCGCTAACTTTTGTGTTTTTAGTAGAGACGGGATATCACCTTGTTGGCCAGGATGGTGTCACTCGCTTGACCTCGTGATCCACCCGCCTTGGCCTCCCAAAGTGCTGGGATTACAGGCGTGAGCCACCGCACCCGGCCTCACACTGGCTAATTTTTTTCTTGTGCTAAGCAAGCATATTCTGATCTCCCTGTATTTTTCCAGGCACCAAGCTAAGCACTTCTGTCTGCATTATCTCATTTAATATTTATAATAACTTGATGTGGCAAGCATTGTTATTTCCATTTTTACAGATGAGCCTACTAGGGCTAAGAGAGTGGAATCATCATGTAAAGTTCCAAATCTACCAGTTGCTTGACTCTAGTTATCTGATTTCTGGCTCAGTCAGCATTCTCCTATCCTCCCATATCCCATCAGTTCATTCCCTGGTGGTGCCACAATTTATACGGCGGCTCCTTCATGTCTGAGTCACCCTGTGTTGTCAACATAGGAGATGGTTATTAATGTTTGCTAGATAGACAATATATACCAAGCTACGTGTGCCAGGCACAGTTCTAAATAATACAGCAGTGAATAAGGAAAAACCCTAATCTCATGGAATTTACATACAGCAAGAGGAGACATGAGGTTTATGAACAAATAATTATACAGTAGAAGGTGACAAAAGCCTGGGAGAAAAAGCTACACAAAGAGAGAGAGGAACAGAGAAGAACTACTGTGAATCGGCTGTTCAGAGAAAGCTCTCTCCAGTGGCAGCATTTAAGCAGAGGCCTGAGTGAAGTGAAGAAATGAGCCATTCTGATTTCTGGGGAGGAGCATTCCAGGAGGAAGATACAGCAGGTGCCAGGGCCCAGGGGCAGGAATGCGTCTGACGTATTTGAGGGAAATCGAGGCTACCCGAGTGGTTGGAACACCACCAGAAAATTGAATAGTTGCTGAAGACGACGTTAGAAACAAGGCTGGTGGGCAGACCAGGAAGAATGCAGTAGGCAAGGTGAGCATTTTATGGTTTATTCTGATTGAGATGAGAAGCCACGGAAGGGAGTGACAGTCTCACTTCAACCAGATCCCTCTGGTCACATGGACTTCTCTGAAGGGCAGGAGAGGTGGACTCTTCAGCAAGAGCCTAGAGGAGGAGCAGCGGCTACGGTGAGGAGAGAGCTGATATTTTAGAGCTGGGCACTGCTCCTATTAGAGCCAGTTAAGAGGGCTTGGTGGGTCATTCTGGCTACCTGTTAATTCAGAAAGCAGAGATGTTTCTCTAGAAGATGAGGAAAGGATGGCTAATGTTTTGAGTGATCTGTGGACACAATCAGGCTGGAAAAAGGAAGAGGCCACTGTGTCAACACAGCCTTGGTAGGGGTCCAAGTTAAATAGATAGGAAGCCAGGCTCATTGAAAACAGACTGAATCCATTGCACATTTTAATGAATAATTGGACTCCTTAGTTGATAAACTTGATAAACTCACGGCTGAAAAATAATACCAGTTTTGGAGGTTGGGGAAAAGATATCACCAAATCCTTTGGCTTTAAGATGACTGAGGGCAAAATGGGAACATTTTATCATTGAAAGAATCCTCCAACCAACTGCCAGTGATTTTATTTTTAATGCTTAGAATCAGGGCCTTCTTTCCCAAGTAATTATCTAAATAGATATAAATGTGTTTCAAAATTGTCCCATTTTCCAGACACTATTATTCTGAGCATGCTTCTGATATCCTGAAGCCCCGAATAAAATTATCTTTGCTAGTGGGGATAGTTTTTCAGACCGATTTCCTTTGAACAAGAGAAGGAGTTTTTCCTAGGTTTCCATTTCAAGAAAATTAAATTGAATCGGATTTTCAGGTACCATTAATTGATGTAGCAGAGAGAACAGAAACCTGATGATTTGGCTCAAGGCCTTTAAAAAAAAAAAAAAAAAAAAAAAGAAAGAAAGAAAAAGACTTTAGTGAGAATAGCCTCCAGGCCCCAAATGTCAGATTTCTTGCTGGTTCTGAAGCTATACCTGCAGTTAATAAAACAAAAAGAAACAATAGGGTTGATAATTTCCCAGGAAACTGCATATTTTTAGCTGCAGTTTCTATATTCCATATTTCATAAGTGCCAGAGATAGATGATTTATAGTAAATGGATTTAAGAGGCAGAAATATTGAACAATCTAGACGAGTACCATATCATTTTTTCTAGTCTGTATTTCAGTACCTAGTATTTCTAATGATTACATGGAGAAATTTCTATATGACGCTAACTATAAGACATTTAGGCTGATTGGATAGCCAGAAGGCTCTTAAAGACGACAACAATGTATTTGGTCAACAATGGTATTTTTCAATACTGAAAAAAATGTGAATGTTGTTAATTTCATTTGTAAAACTGCATCAAGATGCGTATGTGTATTTAGAAAAATTGTTATAACTTTTGTCTGGAGGGATACTGTACACAGGCCTAAAAGTCCAAAAATGAAGAGAAGAAGAAATCATGGGAGAAACAAGCGATTAGCATGGATTCTCCGCAGAGCAGGAGAATCCATTGGGGCAAACATTTATTCTTAGGGGTCAAGAAAATCTTCAGGTATTACAATGATTTATTTCCCTTTTCAGTAAGCAGAATAATGCTTTTCCAGGGCCTCACCCCACCAAAGAAGTCTATTCCCTACTCCTTAGAACCCATGACCTCATTACAGTAAGTGACAAAGAGGAATGAAGGTTGCAGGGGCAATTAAGTTTGCTAATGAGCTGACCTGGAAAGAAGAGGGGAGATTGGCTTGGATTACCAGGTGAGACAGTTTCACTGTATGTCCACCCAAATCTCATCTTGAATTGTAGCTCCCATAATTCCCATGTGTTGTTGGAGAGACCCAGGGGGAGATAATTGAATCATGGGGGCCCACTTCCCCCATACTGTTCTTGTGGTAGTGAATAAGTCTCAGGAGCTCTGATGATTTTCTAGGGGTTTTCTCTTTTTTCGCTTGGCTCTCATTCTCTTGTTTGCCCCGATTTAAGACGTGACTTTTGTCTTTCACCATGATTGTGAGGCCTCCCCAGGCACATGGAACCATGAATCCATTAAACCTCTTTTTAAAAAATAAATGACCCAGTTTCAGGTATGTTTTTTATCAGCAGCATGAAAATGGATTAATACACCAGATATGCCCAGTATAAACCACAAAAGTCCTTAAAAGTGGAAGACGAAGATGTGACTAAAAAGGGACAGAGAGAACCCACTTCTGCTTTGAGGGTGGAGGAAAGTGTCCACAAGCAAAGTTATATGACTGGCCCCGGAAGCTGGACATGGATTCGCCTCTAGACGTTGAGAAAGAAATGCAAACCCGGTGACCCCTTCACTCTAGCACAGTGAGACTGTGTCAGACAGATATCCCTGCAGAACTGGAAGGTGACAAATTTATGTTGTTGCTGCTATGTTTTTGAGAATTTATGATAGCAGAAATAGCAGGAAAATTAATATACCCTCCCAAAGGTCATAGAATACAAATATAGAGTGTAGCCGTAGTATTAAAATGTCTTTGGTGGGCAATTAGGAAAAATACATCTAAAAAGGCTCCTTGAGGAGCAGTAATGAAAACAAATTGAGTAATACTGCATGAGAAGATGACAAGCAGGCTTTCTGACTCCAGAATTTCATAAAATGGGGGCATTTATGGCATTAGTATTTGACTGAGTAAATTTAACAGCACCAAAAGCTTTGCTTTAATCTGTAGCAGATCAGAAAAGTAGCAAAAATACAGTTATTCTTAAACATGAATAACTCAAAGTATTCCACAGGAAAAAGACTTAGGAAACCCTAATAGAAATAATGTAGTTGATATGAAACGAAACCTAAATATCACAGGTATAGAAGATCACTTCTCTAATTACAGGTGTATAGTTGCCTGGAAGAAAAGGTTTGAAAGTTGATAGGTCAAATGCTAATAGTGAGTTCTATCGTCATTCTAATTCTGTTTTCTGTTGTTTTTATTATTGTTGCTGTTGTTTAACTTTGCTATATATATATATATATATATATATATATAAAATTATTATTATAGGAGGCTTTTACTATATGCCAATAGTGGGTAACTGGATGGGAACCAACATTTCATAATAAACAGTTTTCTCAAAATCCAGTTTGGGTTGAGTCTTAATCTTAGAAGAACTGGAATTATAAAGTAAGTTTATTTCATTTTATGCATTGTTATTATTACATTTATGTTACAGATGTAACCATGTAGTTAGAGCTGTGTTTTTAGAGAGTGGAGAATTGAGAAAATTAAAGTAGTGGCAATTTTGGTCGTTTTATTTCTCAAATTTATATGATTACTTGATTATATACTTCATGTTTGATTTCTGCAGCATAATTACAGAGAGGGTCATATTTGAAGGTGGTGTCAGTTTTCCCAGGGTTTTGCCTAATCCTTGAATAATCTAATTATTCCCTTTCAAAGTCGCAATTGTTGCAGTCATCATTGTGTATTTTTCCCCTTAGTGTTAATTGGTGAATGGTGCCAACTTCTAATTTGTCAATGATTTGGCTTGTAATTGAAACAGTGCACCAACCTTTTTTCCAACACGTTCTTAAGTCCTGTATGTTTTTCCACAAGATTTTCAGTTTCAATTTGCCATCTATGTACATTGAATACCTAGATGTTTAAGAGGTTAGGTGTGGTTGAATGTTTGAATGACGGCTAATTTTATCATTGTTTTGCTCATTAGTTAATAATATTGATGACTTGTTTTTCTATACAACTGTCTAAGTTGGGGAGAACTTAATTAGATCACATTGTACATGAACAATTTTCTAATATTTTACCACACACATATACGAAGACACACACACTCACACATCTACTCCGTATCTTTCAAAGATCTGGGTTTAAAATTTGACAAATCTGGCCAGCGCCATGGCTCATGCCTGCCATCCCAGCACTTTGGGAGGCCGAGGTACGAAAATCACTAGAGGTCAGGAGTTTGAGACCAGCCTGGCCAACAGAGTACAATCCCACCTCTACCAAAAATACAAAAATTAGCTGGGTGTGGTGGTGCATGCCTGTAGTCCTAGCTACTAGGAAGGCCGAGGCAGGAGGATCACTCGAACCCAGGAGGCAGAGATTGCAGTGAACCAAGAGCGTGCCACTACACTCCAGCCTGGGTGACAGAGTGAGACTCTGTCTCAAAAAAAGAAAAAATAAATAGAATAAAATAAAATTTGAGAAATCTGCTGCCATAGCTTTCAGGGAAGAACTCAATGCAGTTTTGCCACGTAACTTGTAGGGCATAACTTTAAGCTTCTGAAGCTCTGTGTTTTACAGAGTGCATGGGTTTTTCATGAAAATGCTTTCATTTAAGTAGGTTATACTAGTTGATTTAACAAAAAGAAATTTGAAGTTGAGAAAACAAATGCATGATGGTTTCAGCATAGTTTGCCTATGTATGTGTCTATCTTGATGGATAAGAAACCAAATACACATCTATGGCACCAATGCACAGGGCATTTGTCCAGCCAGCAGGGACTACTCTGGCCTAGGTTCTGGGGGTACAAAGAACTTACAGGCCAGTGGGGTCAGTGAAATAGTCTCTCTATTAGTGAAGGTTTCTCAACATTCTTGTTAGCCAATTCTTTTTTTTTAACAACCTCAGAAAATGTGTGTCTTCCCCAAAGCACTGAGGTTTCAAAAGCAATGTCCCACTCCCCAACACACACACATTTCATCCCTTCTTGCAAGACACATGTCCCTGGCCATTGACCATCTTCTGCTGTCTTCATTCCTTTCTCCCCCAGGGAGATGTCACTCCATGTTGAAATTCCCAAGAGGTGCTCTTCTGGGCTTTGTATGAATAGTCTCAAAGCAAAGAAAGTTGAAACTAAAAATTTCCTATTGATCACTAGGTTACAGGTTATCATTTTATAGATAAAGAATCAAACTCCCAGTGCATTTCAGAGCTGAATTTTGGCCCTACCAGAGGTATCAATGACAGCAGACCTTCCCAGGCACAACTACTTGCATAGAAAATTCCCCAGAGAAAGCATACTGTGAAGATGTTATCATTCTGTGTTCCTGTTAATCTGGACATGGCAAGATCCCTGCTGCCAGGTACTCACAACAGCTCTATGGTGGGGCAGAGCGTGGAGGATGAATTGTAAAAGAAAAGATTGTGGGGTTTCAGAAGACTTCACATTGGCCTTGACCTTGTCTGTAGGCCCTCAAAGATGTCTCAGAGTGACCAAGTAAACAAAATGGTATGGGAAAGCTGAACACTGTTGACTTAAGCAAGAACTGACTCTCCTTGACTGAGCTCTTCTCCATGGAAGGTCAGAGTGGACCACAAGCATTGGTCACAACCACAGATCCCATACAGGACATGTGCTGTCTTACATGCCTAATTCTCTCATACCCAGGACTCCCTGATCTGTGGTATCCATTCTGAATGAAGTACTACAACCTCACATACCACTTATCCCAACCCTACCTCCTGCACCCATTTCTACTCCAGGTGCCTGTGGCTCAACCCCTCCAAAAATTCTGAATAAAGTGCCAGAATCTCACACACAGTTATACCAACCGCACCTCCTATGCCTTCTAACACCAAGGGACTGTGGCTCAACCACACCAAAATGCCTCCCTCTCCCATTCATATTTACATTCACCATGTCCCTTAAAACACATTTCAAGAGTCACATTCTTTCAGAAACTTCTCTCATTTGTTCCATGATGCTTTTCATCATCACTTTACCCTGTTCTCTCAGCTTTTGGGAAAAGACTTTTAGATAGATGGATTAATTGGTAAATAGATGTGGGGATTTAGATCTGGTCATCTCAACTTCGTTTTAAGCTTCTGAAGCTTGGATACCACATTTTCTTGTTTCTTTTATGTTTTCCTTCCCCAGTTTTCTGCATTCTGTTTCATATCTTTTCCCCCACCTTCTTTGAACCACTGTGGTCAGCTCTGGCCCTGTACACACACTCTGGTATGTTTTCCCAACTTCTCTGGTGTGTTTTTCAGCCTCTTTCTTGCTGAGAGTGCCTTGATCCCATTGCTTAAAGTCCGTGCCTGCCTAGATACAGGTTTCTTAAACACACAATCTCTGTTTATGTTCAGGGATCCTTGCTACTTGTTCTTGGACTTCACAACATGCTGCTCTTTCCTGGATGCTCCTCTGTTATCTGAGCCCATTAGATTAACTTTCTGGTCCACTAGTGATATGAAGCACCCAGCCCAGGGACGATGGCAGATGAGGGCCTGACTAGCCAGCCTGCACCTCCAGACCAAGCTGATAGCCATTGCGATAATGTTTCAGAATGATGGACAGGGTGAAATAAAAGGGCTTCACTAGCTGTAATGCCCTTACTGATTCCCCGTGCTCTATTCCTAAAGACTGAAGATCATTTTCCTTTAGCATAATTTGGACCTTGGGTATCTGCTATGATTTCTCTCACGGGAGATCACATTTTGGTTTGTGACTTCCAGAACCTGAATCAAAGTCTCTATTTCCTAAAGCAAAATAAAAAAAAATACAAAAATTTTCTCTGTCTGTTCCTAAAGGTCCTTTTAAACCTATCTGCAGTCTGTCACCTAAAAACACACAGACTCAGATACACACACACATACACACTCCACATCCACTTTCACTAACCAACCACTATTACCAACAAATAGTTCCTGAAACTGGAGTCTAGAAATGTCTATCTTCTCTTGAGCCTCAGAAGTGGCTTTCATTTTCTTCCCTTAAATCTAGGGCTTCCTTCACAATAGACAGCAAGAGAAGGAGCAAAGAACTGCGGGTTTTCAGTGTCTGGGCCAAGTGTTTTGCATACTTTATCTCAGCTAATATGCACGGTACTCTAAGACTGAAGTGTTCTCATGTCTATTTGATGAGGTAGAATATGGAAGCTCAGAGAGCTGGGGTAGCTTGCTCAAGGTCACACAGCCAGTGAGTCACACATCAGAGATTCAAACATATCTAAACCCACTGAGCTGAGCCCCCAGTTAGCCCCCCAAACCAGAGCCCTTTTGTTGGGTGAGCTCCCCTTTCCTCAGAGAATGCAACAAAGAAGAAAACCCCATATTCAAGATGAGGCCACCACTGACAAAACGAATTTGGAGAGTAACTCTGAATAAAACATTCTCCAGTGTACTATGCGCCCATGAAAAAGAGTGAAATCACGTCCTTTGCAACAACATGGATGCAGCCGAAGGCCATTATCCTCAGCAAATTAACACAGGAACAGAAAACCAAATACCCTGTGTTTTCACTTATAAGTGGTAGCTAAACATTGAATATACATGAACACAAAGAAAGGAAAATTAGACACCGTGGCCTACCTGAAGGTGGAGGGTGGGAGGAGGATGAGGATCAAAAAACTACCTATCAGATACTGTACTCACTATCTGAGTGATGAAATGATAAAATAATATGTACTCCAAATCCCAGCAACCTGCAATTTACCCTGTAACAGACCTGCACATGTACTCTGAGCCTAAAAGTTGAAAGAAAAATATAAGAAAAAAATAATCCTGTGTCTATCTCCTAAAAAAAAATACATTCTGTAATGTAAACAACAGGCTTGACAATCATTAGGCTGAGTATTCAGGTGGAAAAAGAACATATCACCTGGGGATGGTTGCCTGCCCCTGCAATCCTAGGAACTCAGGAGGCTGAGGTAGGAGAATTGCTTGACCCCGGGAGGTGGAGGTTACAGTGAGCTGAGATTGCACCACTTCACTCCAGCCTAGGCAACAGAGCAAGACTCCGTCTCAAATTTTTAAAAAATCATGCCATATTCTTCTCCTCACTGTAGTACTTGAAAGAAACTCTTCTCTTCCTGTGTCCCTGTGTCATCTCTGAGTCGGCCGCTCCCTGTGGGAGGCTAAGCTGTTGGTTGGGAAGCTGGGCGCACCACTAATATTCTAGGTATAACAACAGTGAAAATACAGTCTCACCTATCAAGATGATGGAAACAAAAGCCACACCTGCTTCAGTCCAGGTAGCCAGGCTGCCGCAGAGGAGCGTCACATCTAAAGACTAAAACCGGCCGTCCTGTGAGGTGATTGGCCCCAGCTTTACAGACTGGCAAGGGGGAGGAGTGGAAGTTTCTCTCTGCTGGGAGATTCATGATCATGATGAAGAAGCCCTTCAGTATCATGTCTCACGTGGCCTTGGCCCCTGGCTGTTTTATTTTACTATTTTATTTTTCAGAGATAGGGTCTTGCTATGTCATCAGGGTAATCTTGAACAACTGGCCTCAAGCGATCCTCCCGGCTTGGCCTCCCAAAGAGCTGAGATTATAGGTATAAGCTACTATATCTGGTCCCTTGACTGACTCTTGAGAGGTCTGGGATCCTAGACCCTCCCTGAGTCTGTGCTCTCTCAGCTATAGAACAGGAAATCTGGAACCCCCTTCATATGCAAAAGAGTAGCTGACCTAAGTGACGAAAACGTAAACATTATTTTCTATTTTTCTTCTCATTTCTGGTCAACACTAGGGCCCTTAATAAACTGACAAAATGGGATATATGTAACAAAATGGGATGTATGCAACAAAATGAGATCTATGCACCAAATCAGTACAGAATAAGTTTGACAAAACTCATGTTAACAAGAATTGTGGAAAGCTTTGCCCTTGCATAAACAGAAGATGGGAATGTATCCTTTGGGAAGGGTGGTATGGCATTATATATCAAAATCAAAAGTTCACATACCTTTTAATGTTGTATTCCCAGCAATTTTATCCTACAAGCAAGATATATATATCTCCATATATATGTGATATATATTGATACATTTCATATCAATATATCCTTTTAAAAAATAATTGTATAATAGTCATCATATACACATGTGTCACATATATATGAAATATATATGTTCTAAATGTGTGACAATAGGGGTGTAATTTTTAAATTTTATAACATTTCTATAATGAATACTATACAGCTTTTTTAAAAGGACATAGTGATATGAAATGTGATCAAAATTAGATTTAAAAACTAGTTGTTCAAATGAGGACACACAGATGCAGGGAGGGGAACACACAATGGAGCCTGTCCAGGAATGGAGAGCAGGGAGGGAGAGCATTGGAAAACATAGCTAGTGCACACCGGGCTCAGTACATAGGTGATGGGTTGATAGGTGCAGCAAACCACCATGGCCCGTTTGCCTTTGTAACAAACCTGCACATCCTGCACATGTACCCCAGAACTAAAATGTAAAAAACTAGTTCAATGCACCATATAGTATCAATACATTAAATACACATACACATGTATATTTATTTATGCAAAAGTATCTGAAGGGTTATTTAATATAGCTGTAATTGCTATGATCTGCTCACTCCCAAATCTCTATATTTTAAAAGAACGAGAAATCCTAATTAACTTCAGAGTGGCAAAGGCCAACTACAGTTAAATGATATAGAGATTCAAGGCTCTCTGGTGCAGGAAATACATGGAAATTCATGTTAGATATTATGCAGTACTTGTATTAATAAAGTCATACTCGTAATTCCAGTTCTTATATAGTCCTTGATGTCTGGATTCACTGACTTCATACCACACAGTATTGGCAATAGACCAAGTTTGCCTAAATTAAAAAGCAATGCTTTCAGGAAAAAGTCTCAGGGAAATACATGGGTAGTAAGAAAACCTTGGACCAGGGCAAAAAAACAGAACAATTTCTTCTATACTTCATTTATTTATTGGGGACCAGCTTTGACTATACAAAATAAGGAGAAAGTTTCTTAGTATTTTCTAACTTTTTATTTGACTTCTCAGTGGAAAAGAAGAAATATTTTTCTTAAACTCTGAAGTTTATTACCCTGCAATTGTTTATGGCTTTTACTACACCAAATTTCAATAGCTGAAATGTATCTCAGTATATTTTTTAAATGACTTTACTTAGGTGACAGTGTATATAACTTTTATTCCTGAATTGGCATCCCTGACAGTGCAGAAAACACTGTTACTTAATTAAGCCTCCTTTTTTTGATTATAGCTTTGATGAGCTGAATATGAACCACACTGTTCTCCTGACTTTAAGTGTGTTTTTGGATTATTTTAGAGGCATTGTATATATACACCAGAATATGTACAACATTCTAAAGTCATTAATAGGAAAACACAAATTATAGCCAAAATAAAGTAATATTCTAGAATGGATATAATTTGAAAGACAGATAATTTGGCAATGGTATGGATTTTGAGACCTTTCTACCTTGCAGGTAGGACTGTTCACAATACAACCACATTTGTAAAATAGTTTGGCAATGTTGTAAAGTGTGAAATGGAGTTCCCATATGACCCAATAATTCCACTCCCAGGTATATGCCCAAGAGAAGGAAAAACATACATCAACACAAAAACTTGTACATAAGTTTTCACAGTAATGCTATTCATGATAAGCCAAATGGTGAAAGAAATCTAAATTGTGACCAACTGGTGACTGAATAAATTTAATACTGTTTATCAGTGGAATACTATTCATCAATAAGAAAATGAATAAATATAATATTGTGACCAATGACCTTCTTCACAGAACTGGAAAAAAACCACCTTAAACTTCATGTGGAACCAAAAGAGAGCCAGGATAGCCAAGACAATCCCAAGTAAAAAGAACAAAGCTGGAGGCATCATGCTACCTGATTTCAAACTATACTACAAGGCTACAGTAATCAAAACAGCATGGTACTGGTACCAAAACAGAGATAGAGACCAATGGAACAGAACAGAGGCCCAGAGGCAATGCCACACATCTACAACCATCTGATCTTTGACAAATCTGACAAAAACAAGCAATGGGGAAAGGATTCCCTGTTTAATAAATGGTGTTGGGAAAACTCCCTAACAGTGTGCAGAAAGCAGAAACTGGACCCCTTCCTGACAACTTGCACTAAAATTAACTCCAGATGGATTAAAGACTTAAACATAAGACCTAGCACCATAAAAACCCTAGAAGAAAACCTAGGCAAAACCATTCAGGGGACAGGCATAGGCAAGGACTTCATGACAAAAACACCAAAAGTATTGGCAACAAAAGCCAAAATAGACAAATGGGACCTAATTAAACTCTAGAGCTTCTGTACAGCAAAATAAATGATCAGTGAACCACCAACCAACAGAGTAGGAAAAAAAATTTTTGCAATCTACCCATCTGACAAAGGGCTAATATCCAGTATTTACAAAGAACTGAAACAGATTTACAAGAAAAAAAAAAAACCCATACAAAAGTGGGTGAAGGATAGGAATAGTTATCAAAAGAAGACATTTATGAGGCCAACAAACATATGAAAAAATGCTCATCATCACTGATTATTAGAGAAATGCAAATCAAAACTACATTGAGATACCACCTCATGCCAGTTAGAATGGCATCATTAAAAAATCTGGAAACAACAGATGCTGGAGAGGATATGGAGAAATAGGAACACTTTTACACTGTTGGTAGGAGTGTAAACTAGTTCAACCATTGTGGAAGACAGTGTGGTGCTTCCTCAAGGACCTAGAAATAGAAATTCCATTTGACCCAGCAATCCCATTACTGGGTATATACCCAAAGGATTATAAATCATTCTATTGTAAAGACATGTGCACACATATGTTCACAGCAGCACCGTTTACAATAGCAAAGACCTGGAATCAACCCAAATGCCCATCGATGATAGACTGGACAAGGGAAATGTGGCACATATACACCATGGAATACTATGCAGCCATGAAAAAACAATGAGTTCATGTCCTTTGTAGGGAAATGGATGAATCTGGAAACCATCATTCTCAGCAAACTGACACAAGAACAGAAAATCAAACTCCACATATTCTCACTCATAGGCAGGTGTTGAACAATGAGAACACATGGACCCAGGGAGAGGAGCTTCACACACTGGGATTTGTTGTCAGGGGTTAAGGGAGGGACAGCAGGATGGGGGGCGGAGGTCAGGGAGGGATAACATGGGGAGAAATGCCAGATGTAGGTGACGAGGGGATGGAGGTAGCGATCTACATTGCCATGTGTGTACCTATGCAACTATCCTGCATAGTCTGCACATGTACCCCAGAACCTAAAGTACAATTTAAAAAATAAAAAAAAATAAATATTGCATATCTTTACAATGTAATAGTATTCATCAGCAACAATAAAATGAATATAATATTGTGTATTTTTACAACAGAATACTATTCATCAACAATAAGAAAATGAAGTACTGATATAACATCAACAAACCTTGAAAACACTATGCTAAGTGAAAGAAGCCAGTCACAAAAGACCACACTTTTTTTTTTTCTTTGAGATGGAGTTTTACTCTTGTTGCCCAGGCTGTAATACAATGGCGTGATCTTGGCTCACTGCAACCTCTGCCTTCAGGTTCAAGCTATTCTCCTGCCTCAGCCTAGTGAGTAGCTAGGATTACAGGTGCCCACCACCATGCCTGAGTAATTTTTGTATTTTTAGTAGACACGGGGTTTCACCATGTTGGTCAGGCTGGTGTCGAACTCCTGACTTCAGGTAATCTTCCTACCTTGGCCTCCCAAAGTGCTGGGATTACCGGTGTGAGCCACTGCACCCGGCCGAAAGACCACATATTGTATGAATCCATTTATATAAACTGTCCAGATTAGGCAAATTTCTATAGACAGAAAACAGGTTAGTGGTTTCCTGGGAGTGAGGCTGGGAGGAAGAAAGGAAGAACAGGCAGTGACTACTAATCAATACAGGCTTTCTTTCTTGGGGAGATTAAAATGTTTTAACTTAGACTGTGGTGATGTTAAGTCACAAGTACACAAGTCTATCAATTAAATTGGACACTTAAGATGGATGAAGTTTATGCTATGCAAAAATTATCTCCATCAAGCTGTTAAAAAATAGGATGTGTTTACCAATGTGCAAAGGACACCACCAGGATGTTAAGACTGCAACCATTAGAGAGCTCTGGACCTAGGTCTGTTAACCAAAGAGGCTGTGCATCAAAGTCTGCATTTAAAATGTTTAATTTTAACAGGACACTGGTAGAGAGGAATTGGTGATCTTTAGCTAGAAAATACTTCACTGCTGAGTTTTCTTTGCAATAATTTATTGAAGTGGCAATGATGTTAGAATGTTCACCTTGAAATGCTGCTCTCCAGACTTATTTTTCCTTCAGAGCAAGTCAAGTCATTTCCTCTTTTCTTAAACCACCATAAATAAGTGAACATTTTGACATACTGTACAACGCAGTTTGATTTTCTTTTTTAAACAATGCAGGAAATGTTTGAAATTTTTATTCCTTGTAGACTTGACAAACAAATAAGAAACATAATAAATAAAACCTTTTCAGTCTTATTCACTCCTTGTAACTTTCTCTGAAAGCCTACTATGAGACACCAAATCTCATTTTCTTCTACCTATCCAAAGGCTATATAATGGTCCTCATTAGCAGGGAAAAAAGCCTACAAAGCTAGGACTGAGTTAAGAAGGTTGGCCATTATCTCTTTAGGGCATGCAATACTCATGAGGCGTCCAATGGACAGAGAGCATGAAGAAGCCAAGTGTTAAGGTAGTGAAACAAAATGTATCACAGCCCTCCACTATTATCGGCATAATCCCTTTATTAGCACTGCTGCTAATGAATGATTACAGAACCCCAGGATGTGAGCAGGGGAAGAGAGTGGAATAACTAAACTTTTGCTTTAATCGACAGAGTGGCAAAAAGACTGCCTTAGAAATCTTTACATCGAACTAATCATTTCAAATCCCAAATAGCATTAATTATTAATCTGAGTAGCAATGAGTTCTATGATGTATAAATTATACCTCAATGAAGCTGTTAAAAAATATGGCAAGGTTTCTAATGTGCAATGAGCACACAAAGAAAACTTGCCCATCTGTAATCTTCCTATATGTTTGTCTTTCTTGAGGTATAATTCATGTATCATAAAATTTTAAGTATGTAATTCAATGATTTTTTAAGTAAATTTATAGAGTTGTACAACCATCACCAACAATCCAGTTTTCTCTATAGAGCACATATTTAGAATGAAAAACTGAACAGAATTCAAGGAAGGATTCATAGAAGGTGCAATGATCTGTTAATAGTAAGAATACACTGTCAAGAACTCCTTAAGCTTTAAAAAAATTACTCATGTAAAAATGTTACAACTTTCATGTGTAGGTTTCATACTTGTTTTAAAATTGAAAGATGCTGTTGCTGTTTTAGGGAAGTTACCAGACATAATGTAAACTATTTTATGTTTATTTCTGAAAAATAAAAATCTTTAGTTTATACATTTTTTAAATATTTAAAAACCTGAAGTGTTTGGATTCTGCCTTAAACATAACTGAAAAATGAACAATCTCATAAGGATTAGAGGATGTGGCTGTTTCTAATAATAATGTCTTCCTTTAAGGAAAATGAAAAACAGATATAATCAAGCAAAGTTGTTGGCCAGCCAGGCGCGGTGGCTCAAGCCTGTAATCCCAGCACTTTGGGAGGCTGAGGCGGGTGGATCACGAGGTCGAGAGATCGAGACCATCCTGGTCAACATGGTGAAACCCCGTCTCTACTAAAAGTGCAAAAAATTAGCTGGGCATGGTGGCACGTGCCTGTAATCCCAGCTACTCAGGAGGCTGAGGCAGGAGAATTGCCTGAGCCCGGGAGGCGGAGGTTGCGGTGAGCCGAGATCACGCCATTGCACTCCAGCCTGTGTAACAAGGGCGAAACTCCGTCTCAAAAAAAAAAAAAAAAAAAAGTTGTTGGCCAAAATGGCAATTATCCCTCTAACGAGATACTAAAGGAAACTGATACAGAAGAAACCAATGAGCTCTGTGTTTCTTGTTCTGTATCAACTGAGTATGGAATGGAATGTGTGTTCCTCCTGAATTCCCTGGTTAGCTGCTTTACTAAACAAAAAAAAACCTGTCTCCTTTTCCACTCTCACTCCCAGCTGCCTTACAAAGCAAAAATGCATTCAATCCAAATATGGCAGCATAAGGTTTATGTAATCAACCTTGAATTTGGCTGCAAACACAATGCCTGTAGCAACACATTGTGTGTATAACTGACAAATGATGTCACATGGTATACTCCCTGGACCACCGAGGCAGCTCTCAAGATCATTTCAAGGTTTGGCTATGGCAACCAAGAGTATGATAAAATGATTGCAGTTTTCCAGGTAACTAGTTAATTATTATTACTAGATAATTAAAGAAATGAAAAGGAGGTTAGTTCTAAATTATTCTAATACAACATCCACCATCTGCCTTTGGGTAGATAAAAGAAAATCATATTTGGGGTCTCTTAGCAGAGACCACAAATTACCTAGATAATGCCACAGAATTATATTATATTCCATAAAGTCTGAGTAGACACAGTTTTGTTCATGCATTCAATTAGTCAACTGATATTTACTAAGTTTCCGTATGGGCCAAGAACTTTGCCTCATAGAGTTTACATTGATTCTATTCAATCCAATAACATATGAAGACCATGAAAGAATTTCTTATCCCTGTAACAGCATATATTTAACAATTGTAAATATACAATTACCCTTAAGTAAAGAAAATGCAGACTTTTTATTACAGCATCTATACAACCAATGGCCAATAAGTCTCCTGATTATATTTAATCCAAATCGAACACATTTCCTCAATTCTCAATTACTAGTTTTCCCCAAGCAACATTTAGTTACTTCAGTAAATCTTAAACAGCCCTAACTTTTATAATAGTCATAAGTATTGTTTTCTAGTTATTCATGGACATGAGATCTCTTGCAGGAGGTTGGGAAGAGAAAACCCTTGGTTCCTTCTTACTTCTCTGAACTTAAGTAAAATGAGAAAAAGAACATCCACTTCAAGGATCATAAAGAGGAATAACTGAAATAAAGAGAAGCAATGAGATCAGCACTGTATCTTGCTCAATGCATGCGACTTTAAAAAAAAGGGGGGGTCTTGCTCTGCTCTGTCACTCAGGTTGAAGTGCAGTGGTACACTGATAGCTCACTATAACCTTGAACTCCTGGGCTCAACTGATCCTCCCACCTTCCAAGTAGCTGAGACCACAGAGGCACACCACCATGCCTGGCTAATTAAAAAAAAAAAAAGTTTTGAAGAGATGGTGTCTCACTATGTTGTCCAAGCTGGTCTTGAACCTCTGGCCTCAAGTTAACTTCTCACCTCAGCTTCCCAAAATTTTGAGCACCTTTATAGATACCTTCCTTTTACTTAAGAGTCACCTGTCCATTTACCCAGTCATCAGTATAAGGACAGTATGTAAAACTCATGTGACACTGAAATATGAAAGACAAAGGCCTCTAGTGACTGACAGGAACGGAGCTAGTACCTCTCACATAAACCTGAGTGAAACAGCTCATGATGAAATTTAACTGCAGTCTGAGAAATGAAAGAAAGTACAAGCAAATAAACTAAGGTTATACAGTGAGCCAATGTGCAGGCCAAGTTAACCCAACCCCAACTGATTATTAAAACCATTAAACTTCCACTGACTGCACAGACACCTCACACTGAGTTTCTGGAGTAGTCTTCTTTTCCTGACGATGCTCTTCAGAGTTTCATAATGATTTAAAAATTATGATATAGTATCTCTTATTGGCTTTATGATATTTTTGTAATTTATTTATCAGACTATATCTGAAAACACTTGGTAGATTTGGATGTCATTGATAACAACATTTATATTCTTAATAATAAACACAATAATGTTTCAAAAAGTTTTACAAATCCATCACAGTTCTGTTCAGAGGTGCATGGTGCTATACACAAAATGCAATTCTCAATCAAACATGCCACACTAATCATGGCAAGATGCTCAAAGTCTAACTTTTGCTACTCAAGACCCATCAAACTGCTAAAATTGACTCAAAATCAGAAAAGTTGATTTAAAAAAAAAAGCTCCTGCTCTGATTCCTGGCAGCCTGTGTTCTTTCTTAAAACCGTATGTTCCACATGGAAAGCATAAGCCCTGTTGTGAGATTTCAGTATTATCTAGTAAAATGGGTTCCATCTGTATGTCACTTCCAGGTTGGAAACAAAAGATCAGGTTGGAGGCATTTTTCCTTTTTCCAATCTACCCTCTCATCCTCCCACATCCCCTTCCCAATAACCACTCAATTCTGCAAACAAACAAGGAAACAATTATGAAGCAAGTACACATTTCTGGAGGCCACTTAAAATAGCACCAATTCTGGATTGAAATTGTCCGCATATTATCCACTGGCCCCCACCCCCTTCCCTTCAATATATATGCTTCCAAGATGCCTGCTGTGAAATCCTCAGAACCAAGTACTAGAGGTCAATCAGCTTCATTTATAACCCACCAATGAGAAGTAAGCTTCCACGTTTCTCCCTGCATTCCTATGATTTCACTAAATAATAGAAAAAGAAACCCGTGCACAAAAGGATCAAAATGCCTGTGGAAGCTCATTGTTGAGTTACCGTCAGGAGCATTGATGTTGCCTGTTGCTAAGGTCACAGTAGTGACACTAAGACTTGCAGAGAAAGAAATTTTGAAAAGAGGATATAAGGGATATTTTACTTAAAATGTGCTGGCCCCACATCGACAGGCTTGCTTTCTTCTCTTTTTTCTTTCTTCTTCATCCTTTTTTTTTTTTTAATGCAGCTATATTTGTTGAGCACAATCAATTGCTCTAAAAGCGTGTTGAATTAAAGTACAATAATGGAATGCGCCAAATACATTCTCTCTGGCAGTATATTACTGTGGATGCTCAAAATAACTCAAATTTAAACAGGAGCAAGCTGGGACTTAAAGTAAAATTCCTCTGAGCAGAAGCTACTAGTTTATTTAATAGCAACCACTGTTAAGGTATACCTGAATAACCAAGAACAAGAAATTTAAAAGACGTGGACACTTATCCAAGACTGGTATGTCTGTGATCTTGGTTTACAAATCCTTGCATCTTTATTTTGTGACTAGTAGCCTTCAAAACTTCCCACCTTTTCCCTGGATTGGAAAATAGCTGTTAAGTGATGCCAGGAATATGTGTTAAGATATTTACATCCTTATTCAATCGCATCTACCTGTGTGAGATGCAGTATCATCTCAATGGATGTCTTTATGTAAAGGCAAGAAGGAATTAACTGTCTAAGAATTTCAAAACATCATACAAACCAGTAAAGGAATGGTCTATAAATTATGATCAATGTCAGAACACAATGGCTCAGGGCCATTGACTGAACATAAATATTATTAACTCATAGATTTTGATGACAAGATCCTGTAAAGATTTCACTGATTTTCCATGTGAGTTTATTTTAATTCTTCAAAATAGAAAATTATTGCAATAGTGATATAAAGATGTGAGATCAAAGGGGAAAAGAAATAATTTGGGCTTCGTGGGAGTCACCACGGCTTGGAAGCCTGCTAAAACTTGTGTTATTAATATACTTCATATGTCAACATCAAATGAGAGAAGTACAGACATAACATGGTAGGTACCATTTTAAAAGACCCCAGCTGGAAGTGGGACAACTGAGCCTTGATATATAGCTGTCAATATGCTGAGTTACTTTGATGTGGCATTACACTACAAGAGATTGTGATACTGAGTGCGATTTGATATTTCCATTTAGAACATCATATAGTGGTGCTCCAATGTAGCCTGCTTTCTACCGAATTCCATATTATAGTGGGTATTTTGTAATCTACACCTCAGTAATTATGATCTCAGTGCTTTCATAGCCTGACATTTTTGAGCCATTAATAATACATCTAGAACTCAGATCCTAACTGTGCAAAAGACAGGCCATTCAGATGAATATATATATTACTGTAACTTTAGAAGTAATGATTAGGAAGACCACAGAAAAGGGATACAAAAATAATTGGTATTTTATCAAAATGCTTATTCTTGTCCATTTGCATCCCCTTATCCTAAAAAAAAAAAAAAAAAAAGTCCTATAGTTCATAGGAAATCTGAACAAAACACCACAATTTATTTTTAAAGGCACTCTGAGGTCAAAGCAGATTGATAGCATGGGGGAATAATTTATAGGGTAAGATGATAAACTGACCTAAAAAAATCTTCAAAAAAGCTAAATCATTAATACTCCACAAATTCACAACACTGAAATAGTAAGTCTCTAGATTATAATTTCAGAAAGGGAGACAGTGTTGTAAATTTATCAAGAATTCTGACTAGAAATTTAATCAGCAATCTTATAAAGTAAGTAATAGGCAATTGAGCACATCACTGGCACAATATTTTAGTCCGATCTCATCTGAATTTACTATACTGGAAAGTAAAATAACATCAAATGCAAAATTACGATATAAGTATACTGAACTTTATTCTTATTCTTCCTGAATGAACAACACAATAAATATTAGACTTTAAAAAAAATACATATGAAATGTAACCATTCTTCCAGGACTGGTCTTCTGAAGTTTCATGATGATGTTTACTATCATCTTTTCTTAGGTAAACAAATATAGTTTGTTTCAGTCTTGGAATGCCCTCTAGACCCTGAATCTCTAAGGTTTCATTCTAGGACAGTGGATGCTTTCTACTCATGTCTCACTGTGATTTAGTGACTTCTTCGAATTCTTTCTCCTGTCACGTCGTGCAGTGCGGCATCTAGTGCAAAGCCCTAACACTAAGATCCCCCGCGAGGACCAGCAGGAAAAGTCTAAAACAAGGACCAAAGGGACTGGTTAGAAATGTCTCATTTGAATGCGATTTCCCAAATGACTTTGCACCAGAACTCCACTGGACTGTTTGCAATAGAAAATGTGTTCTGGGCCGGGCGTAGTGGCTCAAGCCTGTAATCCCAGCACTTTGGGAGGCCGAGGCGGGTGGATCCCGAGGTCGAGAGATCGAGACCATCCTGGTCAACATAGTGAAACCCTGTCTCTACTAAAAATACAAAAAATTAGCTGGGCATGGTGACACATGCCTATAATCCCAGCTACTCAGGAGGCTGAGGCAGGAGAATTGCTTGAACCCAGGAGGTGGAGGTTGCAGTGAGCCAAGATCACACCACTGCACTCCAGCCTGGGTGACAGAGTGAGACTCCATCTCAAAAAAAAAAAAAAAAAAAAAAAAAAAAAAAGACAGAATACATTCCAATTAGAATTTTATATTATCACAATTTTAAAACACTGCTGAGGGACAAATTTCTATTTACTTTCCTCATGAAAAAGCATCTATGATACTTTTTGAAAAGTAGCTTGGGAGAATACAGGAAACAATAAGATATAGGAAAATAATTACCTATAATTTTACTATCCAAAGGAAACCTCTGACATTTAAGTATGTTCTTCTTAGTACTTTTCAATGGTTTTTCTGAAAGATTAAAATCAGACAGCAGATACAGAAACAGTTCATTTTATCACACTCTGCTTTATTGCATTTCACAGATACCATGTTTTTAGAAATTGAAGGTTTGTAGCAACCCTGTATCAAGCAAAGTCTATCAGTGCCATTTTTCCAACATCAAGTGCTCAGTTTCTTTCTGTCATGTTTTCGTAATCCTCACAATGTTTCCAACTTTTTCATGATTATTGTGTGTCTGGCGATCTGTGATCTTGACGTTACTGTCATTGTTTTGGGCCCCAGGAGCCGCCATGCCGTACAGCGAGCTGAATCAGTAAATGTTGTGTATGTTCTGACTGCTCCACCAACTGGCAATTCCTCTCTCTCTTTCCCTCTCCTAGGGGCTCTTTGTTCCCTGAGATACAAATATTGAAATTGGGCCTATTAATATTCCTGTAATGGCCTCTAAAATTTTCAAGTAAAAGGAAGAGTCCCATATCTCTCACCTTTAATCAAAAGCTAGAAATAATTAAGTTTAGTGAGGAAGATCTGTTGAAAGCCAAGGTAGGTGTGATGGTTAATACTGAGTGTCAACTTGATTAGATTGAAGGATGCAAGGTATTGATCCTGAGTGTGTCTGTGAGGGTATTGTCAAAGGAGATTAACATTTGACTCAGTGGGCTAGGGAAGGCAGACCAACTCTTAATCTAGGTGGGCATCATCCAATCAACTGCCAGCGATTACAAAGCAAGCAGAAAAACATGAAAATAAAGACTGGCATAGCCTCTCAGCCTACATCTTTCTCCCATGCTGAATGCTTCCTGCCCTTGAACATCAGACTCCAAGTTCTTCAGCTTTGGGACTCAGACTGGCTTCCCTGCTCCTTAGCTTGCACATGGCCTATTGTGGGACTTTGCGATCCTGTGAGTTAATACTACTTAATACACTCCCCTTTATATATATATATATATATATATATATATTTATGTATATTTATGTATATATATTTATATATGTTTATTTATATATATATTTTTTATATATATAAAAAGGGGAGTTTATTATATATATGGGGAGATATATTATATATATATAAAGGGGAGTTTATTATATATATGGTAGTTTATTAAGTAATATTTTATATGTATATAAAATGTGTACTAATATGTACTAATATATATGTATATGTATGTATATAAAATATGTACTAATATGTACTAATAAGATATATATAATATATATTATATAACATATACTGATGGGATTATATATATCCTAATAGTATATATTATATATAATATATTATATATAATAGGATATTATATATATTATATAATAGGATATTATATATTATACATACTATTAGGATATATATAATCCTATTGCTTCTCTTCCTCTAGAGAACTCTAATACAATAAGCCCAAAGCAAGGTATCTTGCAGCCAAGAGCAGAGTTCTGAATGCAAAGAAAACATTCTTGAAGGAAATGTAAAATGCTACTCCAGTGAACACATGAATGATAAGAAAGCAGAACAGCTTTATTTTGGATATGAAGAAAGTTAAAGTGGTCTGGATAGAAGATCAAACCAGGAGTAACATTCCATTAAGTCAAAACCTAATCCAGAGCAAGGCCCTAACTCTCTTCAATTCTATGAAGGCTGAAAAAGCTAAGGAAGCTGCAGCAGAAAAGTTGGAAGCTAGTAGAGGTTGGTTCATGAGGTTGAAGGAAAGAAAGCTATCTCTGCTAGGTGTGGTGGCTCATGCCTGTAATCTCAGTACTTTGGGAGGCCATGTGGGCAAATCACTGGAGGTGAGTTCAAGACCAGCCTGGCCAACATGGTGAAACACTGTCTACTAAAAATAAAAAAATTAGCTGGGCATGGTGGTGCATGCCTGCAGTCCCAGCTACTCAGGAGGCTGAGGAAAGAGAATTATTTGAGCTCATGAGGCAGAGGTTGGGAGTGAGTTGAGATGGCACTACTGCATTCCAGCCTGAGCAACCAAAAAAAAAAAAAAAAAGAAAAGAAAAAAGTTATCTCCATAACATAAAAGTGCACAATAAAGCAGCAAGTGCTGATGAAGCTGCAGCAAGTTATCTAGAAGATCTAAAATTATCGATGAAGCTGATATAGACACACTGAACAACAAATTTTCAATGTAGACCAAACAGCCTTTTATTGCAAGAAGAAGCCATCTAAAACTTTCAAACATAAAGAAGTCTAGGCTTCAAAACTTCAAAGGACAGACTGAATGTCTTGTAAAGGGCTAATGTAGCTATCGATTTTAAGTTGAAGCCAATGCTCATTCCCCATCCAAAAATCCTAGGGTCCTTAAGAATGATAGCACCTTTGTTTACAGCATAGTTTACTGAATATTTTAAGCCTACTGCTGAGACATAATGCTCAGAAAAAAAGATTATTTTCAAAACACTAATGTCATTGACAATGCTTCTGGTCCTTCAAGAGCTCTGATGGAGGTGTACCAAAAAAAACATTGTTTCCATGCCTGCTAACACAACATTTATTCTGTAGCCCATAAATGAAAGAAAACTTTGACTTTTAAGTGTATTATGTAGGCATACATTGTGTAAGGATATAGCTGTAATAGAGGGTGATTCCCCTGATGGATCTGGGAAAAGTGAATTGAAAAACTTCTTGACTGAACTCACCATTCTAGATGTCATTAAGAACTTTTATGACTCATGGGAGAAGGTAACAATATAATTAACCTAAGTTTGAAAGAACTTGATTCCAATGCTCATGGATGACTTTGAGGGCTTGAAGACTTCACTGAAGGAAGTAACTGCAGATGTGGCAAAAATAGCAAGAGAACTAGAATTAGAAATCCACCCTGAAGACGTGACTGAATCCTGCATTTCATGAGATACCTTGAATGAATGAGGAGTTGCTTCTTGTGGATGAGTAAAAGTGGTTTCTTGAGATGGGATCTACTGCTGGTGAAGATGCTGTGAATATTGTTGAAATGACAACAAAGGATTTATAATCTTACATAAACTTAGTTGATCAAATACCAACAGGATTTTACATGATTGACTCAAATTTGAAAATAAGTTTTACCGAAACATCTATTGAATTGCTTTAAAACTATAGAGAGAGTAAAAATGCTATCAAACGGTATCACATGTTACAGAGAAATATTTCATTAAAGGAAGAGTCAACCAATATGCCAAATTTAATTAGTATCTTATTTTAAGAAGTTGCCACAACGACCCATCCCAATCAGTCAACAACTATCAACATCAAAGCAAGACCCTCCACCAGCAAAAATATTACAGGTTGCTGAAGACTCAAATGATCATTAGTGAAGGATTTTTAAATTAGGATATATAAATTTTTAACACATAATGCTATTGGCACGTAATAGACTGCATGGTAGCGTAAACATAACTTCTATATGCACTGGGCAACCAGAAGATTCATGCAACTCATTTTATTGCATTATTTGCTACATTGCAGTGGTCTGAAACTGAAGTGGCAATATCTCTGAGGTATGCCTTTAAAGATCTGATTCATACTTTCTTGCACATAACATTACAGTATATCATGGGTTTTCTCATACGATTAAAAATATTTCAAAAACACGACTTATTGTCCCATAAATGGATGCATCAGAATTCATTAATTATCGCATCCCATTGTTAGTCAGATTAGTAATAATTTTCTCACTTATTAGCAATCTTATGGTAATAATCTTATGGTAAGATTCACAATCTTATGGTAAACATCTTTAGGCATAAAACCATGACAAATACTTAAATGTTTTCCTTATGGTATATAGGTTTGCAAAATTCAAAATACTGAATTAAAATTGTTGAAAACATTTTATCTTTAATGTTCTTCATATACACTTGTCAAATAGCTTTTCGTAAAATTTATACTAATTTAAACTCTCACAAGCAATGTATTAGACAATTTCCCTCTCCACCCTCTCCATTCAGTCTTCTAATTTTAAAAATATTTGCTAATCTGGTGGGTGAAAGGAATATTTATTAAAAAGGTATCTGTTTGCTGAAAACTTCTTTATAGTTTCAGAGCAATTCAATAGAAGTCAACTGAGTTTTTCTTGGCACCGAAGAAACTTTTTCTAAAATGTAGATGGAAGAGTAAGGAGAAAAGATGAGTCTAAACATTTTGGGAGAAAAGGATAAGAAAGATATGTCACAGCTCAGGACTCATTTTGAAGCTCAAGTGATTAAAATATGGGAGTGTTGCAGAGATCGGCACATTAACTAATTAAATAGGCTGCCCAGAAATAAACCCATTAATATATAAAAATTAAGCCACAGCAGGGAAGAGCACAGCCATGGGAAAAAGAATTTTCACAAAATAGAACTAGATAAATAATATTTTTTAATGAAATAGGATTCTATTTATCTCAAAAAACAAAAATCAATTCTAGATGGATTAGTACTTAAGAGGTAAGTATAAAACCTTTGGAAAAATTTAGTTCTGTTGGCAAATATCCTGCTGACTCTGAGGAGGATAATGGTTTTGCAAGCAAGACTCAAAAAGCAATAGGTGTAGTAGAAAAAAATGAATTTAGATGTATTAAAATTAAGATATTTTGTTCACCAATATCGAATATTTCTTTGAAGAACTGATTTAATTTCCTGTGCCTCAGCTGCTCAGCTGTAAAAAAAAAAAAAAAATGGTACTAACACTATTTCATAAGGTTGTTGTGAGATTTAAAAGGGTTAATTACGCATTTATGTAAAAATTACCTGACATTTAGCACTGAATAATTATCAGCTCATTATAGCTAATAATAATTTAATGACTAGTGTTTATGTTTTGTATACTGCAATCATTATCATTTATGATTTTATTGACTGACTTTATTTTTAAATGACTTACTGGAATGTGATTGACATTAAAAAGCTATACATATTTAATGTATATAATCTGATAAGTTTGGGGATAAGTATACACTCATGAAACCATCACCCCTTCAGGACCTTTGACACATCCATCATCTCCCCCCAAAATTCCCTCCTGCCCCCTTTATTATTATTGTGTGTGTGCACAAGCATGTGTGTGTGCTGAAAACATTTAAGGCCTGATGTACCCTCTCAGCAAATTTTAAGTACACAACACATACAGTATTGTTAGCTATGGAAACTATGTTGTGTAGTACAGCAATCCCCACACTTTTTGACACCAGGGACCAGTATTGTGGAAGGCAGTTTTTTTCACAGACCAGGATACCATGGGGTCAGGAGTCAGAGGAATGGTTTCAGGATGAAACTGTTCCACTTTAAATTATCAGGTATTAGACTCTCATAAGGAGTGTGCAACCTAGATCCCTGTCATGGGCAGTTTTCAATAAGGTTTGCACTCTTATGAGAATCTAATACTGCCACTGATCTGACAAGAGGCAGAAGCTCAGATGGTAATGCTCACCTCCCGCTGTATGGCACCAGTTTCTAACAAGCCATGGACTGGTACCAGTTTGTGGTCTGGTGGTTGGGGACCCCTGCTGAGATAGAGCTCCAAAATTTATGTCACCCAAACTTTATACCTTTTGACCATCATCCCCTCATTTCCTCCTTCTCTAGCCCTTGACAACAACCATTCTAATCTCTGCTTCTGTGAGTTTCGCTATTTTAGATTTCACACAGAAGTGAGATCAAGCAGTATTTTATTTGTTATTTCAAGATTCCTTTGGCTATTTGAAGTCTTTTGTGGTTCCATATGAATGTTAGAGTTGTTTTCTATTTCTGTGAAAAATGGCTTTGATATTTTGATATTTGAAATTTTGACTGCATTGAGTCTGTAGATTGCTTGGGTTAGTTTGGACATTCTAAAAATAATTCTTCCAATCCATGAACATGGGATATATTTCTTTTTATTTGTGTCATCTTCAATTTCTTTCATCAATGTTTTAGAGTATTCTATTGATTAATTTGTCCCCATCCTGTCCCCATTTAGACATAAAATACTCATGAACATTTGTGCTTAATTTTTATATACAAATTGTTATTGACATATTTTATTTTTTCATAACATAGAAGTTTACTTTAGTGCATGCTGAAAAGCAGATTTAAACATTTAGCTAACTGTCTGGGTATTATTTGTTTCATAATCCTTTGCTTTTTCACTGATGTGTGATGACTACATTATTTAATCATATCTTTTGCCTTTCATTTTTATATTAGTGTCCCATTAATTTACCTTTTAGCTCTATAATAACTAGTTAGAGGGCAGTTGTTTTGACAAAATTATCAGAGCAACTTCTTATATCTCGTACATCATTTTCACACTTATGAATTACAATTTTAATTGTTTTGGCTAGCTCATTTCCCAAACATTGTTTCCAAAACACCAAATAAAGTTCAAGAAGTCATCTAGTCATTCAATTATAGATCCAATTTTTAACCCATATTATTCATTCACATATAATCAAGCCTGAATCAGGCCTCTCTACTACACAAAGCTGCTATAAAATATAAATTTGACAAGTACAGTCTGGACCTTTCCTGTAAAAAGCCATCTTATTATTTTGCATAAAAATATATAACTACTGGATGTCAGGTTGTGAGACTAAAAGTCATAACATAAGCCCCAAATCATGACTATGTAAAACAGTTAATATTTAGAGCTCTTTCTTGCTAGTAGAACCAAATGGCTTGTTACTTCTTTTTCAGCAATACCTTATGCAGAACAGCAACAGCATACCTAAAATAAATGTGCTTGTATGTGCCACTTTCTAAGACATTTATTACAAGGCATAGTTTATAGTCTGAAAGAGTTTCAAGAAGTTTTATGAGATAAATGCAAGCAGACATAAAAATAACTATGTTGTAGAATCCATACAGCTGAGATTTTAAAAAAAGAAAGTAATACATAGTTCAGCCAAAAGCTTTAGATGGCATGATTAATAAGCCTAGAAATCATAAAGTAGTGGAGTTAGCTTGGCTAGACTGAGTAATGTGGAGATAATAGGAGAAAAACACTGAAAAGCATTAACCCAAAGTGGTCAACCTAGTTCACTGCACTGTTTTTATTAGGTATGGGTACATCTTGCCTCTGGGAAGTATCATAATATATTATAAACACCTAAGTAAAGCAAGTAACTAAATAATGTCACTTAGTTTTGATTTATTGCAAATGTCTCCCAGTTACAATGGACTTTTGAATTAGAGATGGTAGCTCAACATATTATCAATGCGTTGTGTAGTGAAAGCATCTGCTAGTTTCCTGAAACTGGGGTACCTAGACTGTAGTTCAACCTCTGCCCCTAGACTCCTTGAGTGACCTTAGCCAAGTTACAAAACGGCTTCACTTCAGTATTCTCATGCTTAAAATCAAGAATCTATACCAGCTGTAACCAAACCTAAGGGTTATTAAACATGTGAAGTGCTTAGAACATTAAACACAATGAAAACAATAGGTTTTCTGTATTTCCAACACTGAAATGTATGATTCTATTGTTCGGAGTGCACACTTAGCAAGCACCTGCCCTTAGCATTTCAGATTGTTCTAATAGGATTATCTGTTATTAGATGTGTTTGTGACCCTCTTTACCCTTTGGAATCAGACTGGATTTGGGATTCCTCAAGTGGGCATGAGGCACAAGAAATCTTTTCTGTCTGCAACCATACCTGAGACACACTCTAGGGTAAGCAAGAAAATTTGAGCACCTTCCCAAGGGAAACCAAACAACTCTGAGACTAGATAGTGTGTTCAGTAGTTTTCTAGGAAAATGCCATTCTAATACCTCACTATACCTCCCATTCTTATTACTTTATTATTCTGGACTTAAAACTAAGCAATATGAAATCTTAGATGGTCCTTCCTTTTCCTTGAGTCCATTGTTTTTGTATATCCTTGACATAAGTGACTCCATCTTAGAAAAAGACTCCATCTTACATTTTAAAAGGTATCAAGCCAATGGGTCCAGGTGCTCACCTAATCCATAGAGACAATAGCCAACCAGTTAAGGGTATAACCATTTACTACCAATCCTCACCAGAGGACTCCAGGGCCATAAAATGAACAAGACTTTACCAGCTATGCATGGCCATCTTGACAAACCCTGTCTTGCTGCCACTGGTGATCAGCACCCAGCATCTGCCATCAAAGGCTCTGCCCAAATCAAAGACTTTTCTTTGCAAGGTATTAATATCCATCTGGATCAAGCCAGGACACACCCCTTGTCTATGTTACTTTCCTTGGAGTGTTACATTAACCCCTTTTTCATATCCCCCTTTTTTTGATAAATGTTTGTTTGATATGAGATGTTTGATCTATATTATGTATGTATTGATTAAATATACTATTACATACTGTTTGCAATACGACTGATCTGTGGAGTGGCTTGAGCATGTATGCCCACAGCCCTGACTACTGAGGGAATGGCTAATAGTTCGCAGGTTTCATGATTAAAATCGCATTCATACAAGTCTGACCTTGTGGAAAGACACAAATGAACATGGACCTGGTTATATCTGAATTTGCGCCACTCATGGAAGTTTTAAATCTACATTTTAAGTTATTTCACAACTAAGGTTTTATTTGGAAAGAAAATGCAGATCATTAGGGAAGCCCGATGGATTAACACGAGCTGAAAGGAAGTCAGCCCAAAGACTTCCTTCTCCTAATGATGCTCAAATTCAGAGTTTGTTTTTATATAAACTCGGTGTGCTTCCTGTAAAGAGATCCTTGTGCTCTCCCTATCTAGGAGAAGAGGGGATCTACACAGGAGGGAGTCAAAGGAAGTCTTGGGTGAGTGATCAGTATCCATGACAAATTTTTAAATCCAATCTAATTTGGTAGCTTAATTATTCCTGAGGTTGGATCATGTTGACAACCTGCTGAAATATGTCAAACACCAGTGGCAAAGCTGGAGATAAGACTGAGTTGAGACTTTTAACTATAAAATGATGGATGGTGAAGACAAAGGAGGTTTCCCAGAAGGATTATGAAATAGAAGAGGAACTCCGGACTTTTATCCCTATTGAGGGCGTTTTAAACCAGAGGTGCAAATAGAAGCCTTCTCTCCTGAATGTGACATTGTTTCAATTGCTAACAAAATTCCACTAGCTGAATTTCAGGATTATGAAGCAAAGTGGGATTGGGGGAAGCCTAAAGAAATCCAGGGAAATGAACCCCTTCGCAAGCTATGAGGCTTTATAAATGCTGAAGAAGCACTTAAAACTCCACAGTCTGCAAAGGAATATCACCTCCCAAATCTCTTAAAGGTTTGCTTAGGGTGCTCTTCTGCTGTAAGAGAAAATATTTCCTTCCCAGCTATCAGATGGGAGACCTAGACTGACTGACTCACCCTACTAATCTCTGTTTAGCACTGGGCAAAATGACTGAGTCAATTAGAAGCACTTGAGGATTTCATCAGTAAATGAAATGCTGTGTCAGGGATTAATGATCTATTTTTTTTCTGACTTGGAACAGCAAAGCATTCCCACCCTTATTATAAATAAAATTATTAGTGGAGTTTAGAACTCAATGAGCCTCGCCAGGTTTTAAAGCACGTGGAATGTTTAAAATTGGGCATCCTGTTTCACTTAATAGCATTTACTGGTTTTTCTTCTAAAAATGTATATATACAAGTCCTTTATGAAAGCATTAGGAAATGCAACTGTGCACAGAGAATTTTTCAAAATGACTTAGAACCTCAATATACAACGGGGTTTTAGGTGAATCTAATCTGTTATTAAGATATAAGGTTTGTTCCAATTTATTTGTTCCTTCTACCACTAACAAAATCACTCACCACCATCTGTTTGCAGAGCTATTATAGTGATTATTTAATCTGATCAGTGTGGATAATGGCTAAAGATTAGAGACTTATCACTCTTAAGCCTGATCCACTGCCATTTGATAAAATATCAACTGTTTATGAAAAACAAGATCTCAACCAATCATCAAGCAAGGAAGTGCATCAAGATACATTTTAACACAATTTTTCCATCTCTTCTTTGTCTTTGTACCAGGCAGAAACATATTTTTATTGTATTAGATTTAGCTTGCCCAACCTGCTGCCCAGGATGGCTTTGAATGCAGCCCAACACGAATTCACAAACTTTCTTAAAACATGAGATTTATGCACTGACCTATTTTATTTTATTTATTTATTTATTTTAGGTAATCAGCTATCATTAGTGAAAGTGTATTTTATGTGTGGCCCAAGACAATTATTCTCCCAATGTAGCCCAGGGAAGTCAAAAGATTAGACACCCCTGTATAAGAAATAATCACAATATTTCACAAGGCTATTTCACTAGACTTACTGACTAGAGAGAAGTGGGGTGGGAAAGAAATAGAGAGACGAGAGAGAGAGGGGTCAGGGGAAATTGAGGGAGGGAGGGAGGGGAGAAAGGGGACAGGAAGGGGGGAAGGGGGGAGGGGGGAAGGAAGGAATAGTCAGACCGTCTGAGAAGCCAGCGGCATATCAGTAGCATTATCTTGGTAGAAATGTCAGTTTTGTAGGATTCAAATGGATTTCGGATGAGGAGCACACTGTATACCACCCACAAGCACAGACCTATAAGCCTGCATGCTTCTTTGTGCAACCATGAGCCTCAATCCTAGGTTAGCTTAGACTCTACTGTGATTCCACCAGCCAAGCCAGGAGCTGAGGTGGGAGCCTGGCAGCTGGGACCTGACCACACAGGGAGGTGCTGGGAGTCATTTATTCATCATAGAAAACAGAACCACTATGGTGACCCTTTGAGGTATCCCAGACAAGGCTGGGCTCTAGGGCCTCTTGGTGGCTCAGGTCCTTGAAGGGGACCACAGGTTCACAGGGAGTGAGGTGGGACCACCCTCACTGTCCAAACTCCAGGCAAAGGTCAATGTACAGCATGGCTCTTGCTCAGAAGAACAGGCTAGAATGCCAGCTAGAAGGTAAACTTCAAAAGGGTAGGAATCTCTATTTTTTCACTCAAGTATTCATTCATAAATAACATTTGCTAAGTGAATGACTGACCTTAATGACACTCAAAAGAAACCAACTACATAACCAAAATTCTGTTAAAAATGAGTAACTTTTGCCTATCATATTACAAATAAAGAATACATTCATTATAGAAAAGAGTAAACAGAAATAAATGAAGAGAAAAAGACCCTCACACTAATAGTCTCACTATGCAGATGTCACCACTAAGAATTATTATTTTTTGAGACGGAGTCTTGCTCTGTCACCCAGGCTGGAGTGCAGTGGCACTATGTTGGCTCACTGTAACCTCCATTTCCTGGGTTCCAACGATTCTCCTGCCATAGCCTTCCAAGTAGCTGGTACTACAGGCATGCACTACCCTACCCAGCTAATTTTTTGTATTTTTAGTAGACATGGGGTTTCATCATGATGGCCAGGATGGTCTCAAACTCCTGACCTCAGGTGATCCATCCGCCTCAGCCTCCCAAAGTGCTGGCATTACAGGTGTAAATCACTGTGCCTGACCAAGAATTTTTTTATATAGATGCATATTATCTTCACTCTTTTCCTAAGAGAATGGATATGTTTTCTAAACTAAAAGTTAGTTTACTTTTACTGCACTGTTGTGCACTGTAAAGTGATTGTTTTACTTGATAATATAGTTGCTAGCTTTTCATGTGAAAATAACATTTAAAATTCTTAGAGTTATTTCAGACTAAGACTTCATTTTTGTGATATATCAAAATGCACATAACTGATTTCCTTATATATTTAGAGTAACAGAATGCAATAAATATCCTCATGTAAAAATTGCATGAGTTAGTTATTTCCTTAGATAGATTCTTAAATTTAAAATTAATCTATGGGAATATATGTATTTGAAGCTTTTGATAATATGGACCAATTACTTTTCAGAAAGTTTGTGTCAATTTACAATCTTGCTAGCAGTGTATGATGGTGAATTAATTCCCAAGTACCAGAGGTAATCTATTTTCTTGTTCAATCAATTGGCTAAAAATAGTATTATAAACAAAATAAAATTAACATTAAAATGGCATCCCATCATTGGTTTGATTAATGCATCATCTTTATCATGGGAATAAGTGAGAGCTGAAATTTGGACAATCTCCTCTTTGGACAGGTCTTGGAGGCATGCTGGTTCTTCAGGCTGTCTTTGATACTCTGATTCCACATTCTCTAATGCATTCTCAGTCCTCATATTATTTCCTCCAGATATGTTTTTGCCCAACAGCTTTATTTCATACTAGTTAAACATCAATTACATTTAGATCCTGTGGGTCCTGATTTTTATCTGGGAGATTTTCCACCTTCTAATGAGACACTGACAAATGTAATGATCTTATCTGTTATGTTAAATTAGAAGATTAAATTATAAATGTAACTTTAAGCGAGCAGCCTGATTTCTCTCAGTTGCAAGTTTCTGGGATCAATTCACTATTGTTGCTAAATGACCTGCAGTACGTGAGTCGCATGTCCTTGCTCGGGACTTGCAGTGAATGGGAGTGATGACAGAAATGTAACAGAAACAGAACGAAAAACACAGCAACTGGACAGCACCTTGGAAATTATTCCCCAGTCAATGGTTTCCACATTAAACACAGAAAACATGAGGCTTAGGAAGATTCATTTCCAAAGCCTATGACAGCATTTACTTGCAGGCTGGATGTCTGTTTAGGTTAAGATACAAGTAAGTGTTTAAATCACAGGCTACCACTTCGAAAAATGTCCAGAGAACATTTTATTGTTAAAGCTGTGTCCCTCAAAGTGTAGGTTACATATCTAAGATGGATCACAAGGGGTGCTTGTTACAAATTCAGATTCTTGTCCTCACATCAGGGTTAAATTAGAATCTCCAACTGCACAGTCCAGATATCAACACTATTAAGTGCTTCAGATGATTACTGGGCAAAATGAAACTTGGGAACTAATGCTTCAGCCATAGGAAAATTGTCAGAACTAAATGGGTACTTCATTTTAGAAGCTGGCTTTTTGCTTTCAAATCCAACTCTAGCCAAAGAGAGTTTTAGTTTGTATTGTATGTTTTTTTGTTGTTATTGTTTGGGACTATACTATGAGAGTGGTTATTAGATGTGTACAGAAGCATATGTGCACTTCTTTCCTTATGGTTTGTAGATCCTCTGAAAGAAATATACAGGCAGAAAGTACATTAATGACATACTTTTTTCCCAAACATCAGATGGATGGAAATGCTGAAGTATGGAAAAATGAATTCTTGGCTAGGAAATGAGGAAAAATGAATTCTTGTACTTGACTAGTGAGAGTGTTCATTGCTGTAACCACGAGGGAGAGAAATTTGGCAGTAGATTAAAAAATTGTTAATGTGTCCCTATGCCTTGAAAATTCCATGCCAGGTACATTTCATTCATTCATTCATTCTAGGTAGGGTCTTGCTCTGTCACCCAGGCTGAGGTGCAGTGTGCTATTGCACACTGCAGCCTCCAACTCCTGGTTCATGTGATTCTCCTGCCTCTGCCTCCCAAATAAGATAACAGATGCCTACCACCTTGACCAGCTATTTTTTTTAAATCTTGTGATCAAAATAAGGTCTCACTTTGTTTACCAGGTTAGTTATGAATTCCCCGCCTCAAGTGATCCTCTGGCCTCAGCCTCCCAAAGTCCTGGAATTACAGGCGTGAGCCACCTAAACCAGCCAAGGTACATATCTAGATAGACTCTTGTTAATATAAACAAGGATATCTAACAATAGCTGATGTCGATTGAGGCACAGTTGTCTTTATATGTAGTTCCCGTAATAATTACAACCCTGTAAGATTGATGACTATTATTGTTGCTGAGCTGCTGCAATGTTGAGCTGCTTGCTAAAGCCTCATGGCTGGCATGTGGTGAGTCAAGAACAATGCCTGATGCCAGAGCCCTTGGTCTTAACCTTCAGTTTAGACTGCCTCCTACAGTCCTGTTACAAACTGAATTGTGTCCTTCAAGATTCTTATGTTAAAGTCCTAACCCCCCCGTATGCCTATATTTAGAAATAGGACCTTTAAAGAAAAGCTTAAGATTAAATGAGGTCATAAGAGTGGACTGTAATGCAATAGGACTGGTGATGCTTGCGCACAGGGGAAAGGGTTTGTGAGGCTACAGTGAGAAGACAGTCTTCTGCAAACCAAGGATAGAGGCCTCAGGAGAAACACAACCCACTGACACCTTGATCTTGGACTTCCAGCCTCTAGAATGGTTATTCAAGCCATGCAGTTCATGGTATTTTGTAATAACAAAATATTTTGTAATTAGCAAACCAGTACAGGTACTTACAAAAAACCAAAGGGTTATACTATGAGATAGAGTGAACCCTTAGAAACAAACTCAAGAGCCATTAATAGCAGAATGAATAAATCAAATGTGGTATACTGATATGAAAAAACCCTGTAAGGATATTAAATAGAAAAGACTTAATCTTTATGCATTCATATGGATGGATCTCCAAAACTATGTTGAGTGAAATAAAGTTAAAGAACGATATAAAGTATGAAATCATTTATATGAACTTAAAATACATGGGAATACAAGATATATAAATTCATGTAAGTATATGATGTGGTTTTTCCACTGTTTTGTGGGACAGAAAAATACCTGTGCATGAAAAAGAAATGGGAATTTGACCTTACTTGGACTATTAAAACTAATATGAAAAGGACTTTAAATGTAAGTAAAATGTTAATACTGTCATTTTGGGAGGTAGTTATATAAACATTCATTAATTTTTCTTTGAGCTCCTTTGTATTTTTTATATTTTTTATCAAGATATTCTTATAAAGAGAAAATGAACATATTAATTGGTGGAAGATATGGGTAGTCCAAAAGTTATTGAGACTACATAAAGCACATACATTTTTTTTTTTGAGAGGGAGTTTCATCCTTGTTTCCAAGGCTGGAATGCAACGGCACAACCTCCGCCTCTGGGGTTCAACTGATTTTCCTGCCTCCCAAGTAGCTTGGATTACAGGCATGCCCTACCACACCCAGGTAGTTCTGTATTTTTAGTAGAGATGTGGTTTCTCCTTGTTGGTCAGGCTGGTCTTGAACTTCCGACCTTAGGTGATCTGCCTGCCTGAGCCTCCCAAAGTGCTGGGATTATAGGTGTGAGCCACCACACTCAGGCTAATTAGTACTAGTTGTTTTTTTTTTTTGTTTTTTGTTTGTTTGTTTGTTTGTTTTTTAATTTTCAGCACACCACAAGTGATTTAAACAAATTTATAAAATAATGTCCTGCCCAATAATACTTTAGGAACATTCTGGTTATCAGAGATTTTTTTGTTGAGTCTTACAAATTTCAAAGGGTAATCTTGAAACTTTTGCCACGATATCATACTTGTTAATTAAGTAGAAAATGAGGAAAGGCTGTCATGAAATAAAACACTTATTTTCACACTACTTGATGATTTACAGAAAGTGTGATAACTATGTTCAGGATCTTTTTTTTGAATTAATTTTTTTCATCAACTCATTCAATACATAGGAGAAACACAACAGTCTGGAAGCCATCTTCAATAGCATGACTATGTAGAATACAAATTTTTTTTTAAATGGAAAAAACAATGTTTTCATAGCCAAATATTACTAGGATTTGTGTACTCTAAGCTCCTACCCTAGTGGAAAGGATTATTTTCTTCCCTTGCAGCTTAGAAGAAACTGTGGCTTGGGAGTTAGATTTGCTTCAATTTCCTGCCTAAATTCACAAACTAGATGACTTCAGGCAAGTTATTTCATCTCTCTATGCTTTAACTTTTTGCCCTAAAGTATATGAAGAGTTATCATTATAATTCATATAAAAGCCATGTCATGCAGGGAGAAACAGAGCAAATTCCTGAGCAGACTCCTAGGTTTGACACTGGATGCACAGCTTGAGAGTGTAGGACATCATTCATTATCTTTATTCTTGGATTTACCCAGTGTATAAGAAAAAGATTATGGGAGTTCCTATCTTGTCCATGGTTGGAGTTTTCAATGGGTAAATATACATGAGGCGCTCAGAATCATACCTGGTACATTCTTACTCTTTACTATATGTTTGCTACTATGATCACTGTAACACAGTTATTGTAGGATTAGAACTAATACATGATAAAGGTGGGATACTTAAAAACGGTTTTATAAGCAACTACTATTCAGCCCCAGCAAAATTTGACAGTTTGGATGAGAAAGATAGATGGAGTGAGAAGCTTACTATAATATAAAACAGTCATGAAATCAAAATTGTCAATGATTCTCTTTCCCAGGCTTTAAACAATGTCCTGATCTTTTAACCAGGCTTTGCTGGATGTGTGGTATTAACTCCTCACATTGCTAAAGTTACCTTTAAAACACAGAAATGATATCAGCCTCTTTAAAAAGAGATTCAAAACCTCCAAATGAGAATGTAATAATTCAAGCTATCCATGTTCAACCCTTCTGGGGATTAGGGTTGAGATGTTGCAACTTGCTAAAAGTGGAGGAGTCTCTTTGAGAAGCAGTGATGTACAATGCCCCTGTGGCCTGGCAGAGTTAATGCAGCTTTCAGCAGCCCCTAATTATCTCCTAGAAGTAGTTGGAGCTCTGAGATAACCAGACTTATTGAGAGCACATGAAGAGGTAAGAGCACTAATTACCCCCCCAGGGCATTTTGGCTTCTTGTTGGCCTGGCTAAAGTATATGCCAGACCTCACTCCATGTTCATCAGTGGGCCCTGCTTATTCAAAATTCCATTCCCAGGCTTAAAGGCATGGATCAATGGGAGATTAAAAGAAATCCAGATAAAAACATAGTTGGTGAGTTCACTTTCAAATGAAAATTAATGTACCCTCTTTCACTACAGCCAGGTATACAAATGTTCTGCTAGGAACTTAAAAATGTGGAAGCCCAACTATCATCACATAAGGAGAACAGCGAGGTGGTGGAAAAACAGATCGTGTAGCCAAACTATCTGTATTTGAATCCCAGCTTTGAGTCCCTGGCTGCCTGCCTATGGGTAATTTATACACCTTCTTGGTTCCTCAGTTTATTCATCATCAATATGAGGGTAGCAAAAGTAAGTTACGCATGGGCTTCTCATGAATTAAAACAAAGTGCTCAGAACAGTGTCTGGCATGTAGTCAACTCCATGTGTTAGCTTTTGTTAAAATGTAGCCGTATCTGAAACACAAACCTAGCATTTTGTTGCTAAATCATGTACTTGCTGTCCCCATGTGTTGGACACCTATTAGACCTGTGCTATCCAATATGGTAGGCAGTAGCCACATGAGTTAACGGGCACTTGCAATGTGGCTAGTCTGGACTGAGATGAGCTGCAAGTGTGAACTACACACAGCTTTAGAAAACAGGACCAAAAAAAAAAAAAAAAAAGAATGTAAGGTATCTCTCACTAGCAATGGAAACTTGGGAAATTCACTTCACCTCTCTGACCCTCACTTTTCTCATCTGTAAACAAAGATGGGCTATAACACCCATCTTCTAGGGTAATTATGAAAAAAAAAAATGATATATGTAAATGATACCACCAAATGGCCAGGCACAAATCAGGCTCGCAAATTGTGAACAGTCATTTTCTAAAAATTCTTACCATTCTATAATTAAGAGGTGACATTGTTTAAAATGGAACACCTGCTCTACCTTCCCAGCAAGACACACTCTGGAACTCCCTTAGGGGTAGGCATGATTAACTGATGTTACTCTAGCATAAGATGACTTCAGAAAATCATGTCATCCTGGATCCTGACACATTTATGTTAAAACATAAGATGAAAGTAGATTAATTCATAAGCTACTTAATAATGTGTTCCATTTTAAGGTATGTCAATATCCCATGTCTCAAGATCTATGATTTAGGACTGACCCAGAGAGATGAGGATGACATTGAGCAGAGCGTAGAAATTATATAATGACATGTAAATCTTTTTTGACTCTTCCAAATAGGGAGACTTCCTAGACTTCTGGTTTGCAGCTCAGCACATAAGGAGCTTGGAAGTCATGTTTCATCCTCACCACAACTAAAAATCAACAAGTCTTTTTATGTCCAGCAGACAATTGAAGTCACAAGGAAAACCACTGTACCAAAAGTAGAAGAGCTAGACAGGCAAATACAGAGGATCACAACTTAGGTAAACAGAAGCCCAGCAGAAGAAAACACCACTGCAACCAGTGGTAAGCGGAAGATAACGGAAAGAGCTGCAAGGCTCAGACCTTATTGAAGATGTTTCTAAGGAAACCCAAAGACAACACAGGAGACAAAAGCAAAGGACATCAAAAGAAATTTTAGCCTCTAATCCTTACAGCTAAAGGAAACAGTAAAGATAGCCTACCCCTTAGCATAATAAACATAGTATCTCAGGTTAAAGGCTCATTTGCCTCAGTTCCTTTTATGTACTACATCACATTCAGCTTTCAATAAAAATATTGCAAGGCATACTAAAAGACAAAAAGAAAACAGTTTGAAGAAAGAGAGCAAGCATTAGGACAAGACTCAGATATGGAGGAGATGTTGAAATCATCAGACTGGGAATTTAAAACAACTACAGCTAATATGCCAAAAGCTGTACTGGAAAAAGTAGACAACATACAAGAACAGATGAGTGATAAAAGCAGAGAGACAGAAATTCCAAGAACAGATGAGTAACATAAGCAGAGAGACAGGAACTCTAAGAAAGAACTGAAAAGAAATGCCAGAAATCAAAAACACTGTACAGAAATGAAGAATATCTTTGAGGGGCTCATTAATAGATTCAACATGGCAAAGGAGAATCAGTGAGCTTGAAGAAAAAGAAGTCTTTTTAAAAAAAAAAACAAAACAAAAAACAAAACAAAACTACACTTATTGTAAAAACAATAAATGCTGAAATCCAACACAGATTTGTGGAGGATTAAACCTGAGAAAGTATATTTGACATTATATCAATTCACTGAACATGAGGTACACTTTGGCATGATTGCTAATTAAATTTCATAGACTTACTAAATTACACTCTTAGGTTTTATGGAGTAAGCATTGTCAAAATGGAATATTTATGACAAACATTTAATGACAAGCACATAATGTTTGTTAACTGATGAAATGGTATTTGTTAGTTGATGAAATAATTTTTAGAGAATGCATTTGTTGGAATGGTTTTCATTCACGTGTCACCTGCCTTTTATGTATTTAGGATAAAACACCTGTCTTTCTCATTCCACTTTTATTGCCCCTAAACTAATTCATGCTCTTAAGAAAGCGACTTCCAGTAAAATTTTATGATATGCAATTCCTGGGCTTTAGTAACTCATAGTTAAATCTGCATTTACCTGTTTGGAATTTCTTTCTAAACTACTTTCACTATCTTTCTTTGCAGTCTCTATACTAGTCTCATTTGCCACATTTTCCCTGTCCAGTCTATCATTGGTGGGCATTTAGGTTGGTTCCAGGTCTTTGCTATTATAAATGGTGCTGCAATGATAATAGAATGATTTATAATCCTTTGGGTATATACCCAGTAATGGCATTGCTAGGTTAAATGGAATTTCATATTGAGGAAGCACCACACTGTCATCCATATGGTTGAACTAATTTACACTCCCACCAACAGTGTAAAAGTGTTTTTTCTCCACATCCCCTCCAGCATCTGCTGTCTCCAGATTTTTTAATGATCTCCATTCTAACTGGCCTTAGATGGTCTCTCAATGTGGTTTTGATTTGCATTTATCTAATGACCAATGATGATGAGCATTTTTTCATATGTTTGTTGGCAGCGTAAATGTGCTTCATTTGAAAAGTGTCTGTTCATCTCCTTTGCCCACTTTTGAATGGGTTTGTTTTTTTCTTGTAAATCTACTTTAGTTCTTTTTAGTTCTGGATATTAGCCACTTAAAAAATGTTCTTCAATTTGGTCTTCCTGCAATTTGACTCCTCCTTGTCCCCTGGAAAGGACAAAATACTAAAATTTTACTGAGTTTTTACTTGTGGTTTTTCAATTTGTTCTTAGGGAATATCAGAGCAGCCCAGTACTGCAAGAATCTCTGCATGATTTAAAAAAAATAAATAAACTGAATGGGTATTTTACTAGAGTGAGTATTAAGAGCTAACAAGCAAGGCACAATATCTGCAATATTTCATGCCTTCCTGCTTGCAAACCTCTCTCTTCAAAAGCCTCCTTGACAGATTTCCTCTCCCTCTATCTTCTTTAACTCAATGTTAAAACTTGCCTCACTATTTCCTGATCATTCAGGAGCTGGATCTTCACTTTTGTGTGTCCCACACACAAACCCAGTGTTTTGGGCATAGTAGATGCTCAGTAATAATTTATAGTATTAAATTGGAGAGGAGGATCCAAAAGCATTTGACTCTCTCTAAGAATTTTGGATAGTGACCTTTCTATACAATCGTCTTTCTTCTAGTAAGAGAATTAGAGACTATGCTTTCCTCTACAAACTTTCCTGCTCCCCTAGCATGCAAAGTGGATAGGACTGTGACTCCTAATGTCTCTCTCTCCTGGCCAAGCTACGGACACATGACCCAAGATAAGTCAGTAATACTGCACTTTCCAGGGATGTTCATTGATAATAACCAGTCTACTGTCTATTCCCACCCAGCCAAGCAACACAGGACCTCTGGGACTTTTTACATTCATTTCTGCCTCTGATGCCTTTGCTATCATCGGACTCTCTAGCCAGAATGTTTTTCTTCCAGACACTTACTGCTTTCCTCCACCATTGCATTCCCATCTTTGCTCAAAAGTCATGTTCTCAGAAAGAACTTTCCTGACAATACCGTGTTAAATAGCTCCATCTACCTGCCTTATTACTGTCTTTCAACTTTCTTTGCTATATTGTTCTCCGTTTCTTTTTCTTTTTTTTTTTTTTTTCTGAGATAAAGTTTTACTCACGTCGCTTAGGCTGGAGTGAATGGCACGATCTCAGCTCACTACAACCTCCACCTCCCAAGTTCAAGTGATTTTCCTGCCTCAGCTTCCTGAGTAGCTGGGATTACAGACGCACCACCATGGCTGGTTTTTTTTTTTTTTTTTTTTTTTTTTTTTTTAGTACAGAGGGATTTCATCATGTTGGCCAGACTGGTCTCGTCAGCCTCCCAAAGTGCTGGGATTTTAGGCATGAGCCACCATACCCAGCCTGCTGTATTGTCATTTACTGCTGTTTGGCCAGGTGACATTTCTATGCTCCATTATCGCTTTACTTGTTTTCTCCCCCTCTCACTCCTGTAGGAGAGGGTAGGTACCTGTTTGGGCTTGTTATTGAAGAAGACATTTGCCTAGCACATAGTAGAAAATAAAAATATATTTACCGAATTAATAATTAAATAAATGCTACTAAATCCCTGGTATTGCCCTGATTCCTGTCCTTTCTGAAATCCCGCTGACTGTTCAGATTTTCCTTTTCGTTTTTCCAGCACCTTTCCTTTTTCTTACTTTTGGTTTTCTTGTGTTTAAGTTAAAGAGTTTAAGTTTCCGATTCTTATAGTTAAAGAACCCCAGCTGACAGGATCCAAATGTAAAAGCACATTTAACATGACTCTTGGAAAAGCATCTCGCAGAATTTCTGACACATAAGTAGAGCACATAATTTGTATGAGTTCCCCATCCCATTCTTTTTCTACTCTCTTCTAGCTAACCTCAGGGACAGCTTGCAGCAGACTAGGAAACATGTCAGACAGGACTAGATACATGTCAGTGCTCAAGAAATATTAGTTAAACATTCTATTTGAACTGAAAAGAACCACCACCTACTGCCTTGGCCTCTAGAAAAACTATTCCCCTGGCACAAGAATTGGGACATGGCAGGTGGCTTGGAACTCTCATCCTCCAACTGGCATTTGGGCAGATATAGGCAGCAATACAAAAAAAAAAAAAAAGAAGAAAACAAAACTCACATCATTTATTTCAACCATAAAACTGATTTTTAAAAATGCCAATTAAACTACAAACCTCTGTGTGCACCTAAGCCAGTCACTATAGGAGGAAGTAAAGCTGTGAGAGAAGGATTGAATCCAAGTGTGAGAAGTGACCACAGCCAAGCAGGTCTCTGCCAGTCACAGAGACATCATCAGCAAGAATTGCTCACTGAGGGCTTGTAATATGCAGAGCAGGATGCTGAGATCTTCAGAAAATTCAAGAGTCTCCATCTTCCAGGATCGTAGGAGACAGAGTCAAGTAAGCAACTCATTGCATATCCAAATAAATGGATGGAGTATTAATGGAAGCAGGTTCAAACTGCCAGGAAACAGCAGTGCCAGCTGATTCATGTGCATGCCCATTAGTGCACGCATCAGATCGACATTGATTGCCTGCCTAGTAAGCTTCATGCTGTGTGCAAGATCCTGTCAGTAGAAATCTCATACACCCTTATATGCTTTGGCTGTGTCTCCATCCAAATCTCATCTTGAATTTCAGTTCCCGCAATTCCCATGTGTCATGGGAGGGACCTGGTGGGAGGTAACTAAATCATGGGGGCAGGTCTCCATGGGCTGTTCTCATGATAGTGAATAAGTCTCATGAGATATGATGGTTTTATAAAGGGGAGTGCCCCTACACACGCTCTCTCGCCTGCCATCATGTAAAACATGACTTTGCTTCTCATTCACCTTCTGCCAGGATGGTGAGGCGTCCCCAACCATGAGGAACTGTGAGTCCATTCAACTTCTTTCCTTTATAAATTACCATCTCCGGTATATCTTTATTAGCATCATGAGAACAGACTAATACCCCAATATTCCAGTGAGTATATACATACTCACTGGAATATGTATATGTATACACACACACACACACACACACACACACGCACACACACACACACACAGATAGGTTACAAGAAGTCTGGAGGAAAGAATGATTTCATCTGGAAGAATTCAGAGAATGCTGCACACAATCACAGTAGTGAACATTTGCTCTCCACCTTTCGTGACCAGACCCTCCTTGAAGCCCGTCATGTGCATTAGCTCATTAAGTATCTTATGGTTACATTATTATTCCCATTAAAGAGTGGGTGGCAAATATTTTCCTGAAGAAAGTAGGTATATTTGCACATAAAAATAATAGCGAATATTTTTTGAGGATTTTGTATGTTGAAATTTCAAGTGTTTTATATCTTCCAGCATGTTCATCAAAACTTCTACTATTATCCGCATGTTTGTACATAGAAAGCTGAAAGCTGGAGAGGTCAAATCACCTGATTAAAGTTTTCAAAAACTCATTAACCCATTTATACTGGAGGTTGTAAAACTTTTTTGTGAAAAATACCTTGGCGATGACCTTGAGCAGTAGGATATAATTAACTCCCACAAGCTTAGCATTCCAATAATGAAACACTAGGTATAAATGGGTTAAGGGGCAGAAGTGGGAGATGAGTCCTGGTAGTCCAGGCTTTTAACCTCTACCTGTCTCCTCTGCTTGGTAAATAAGATGTTTGAGTTGAGTCTTGGGAAAGGTATTTGCCTGCCAGAAAAAAGTGCAGGCATCCCAAGCAGAGGAATGATGTATTTGCTGTTTAGAACTGCCATAATACATTACCTTGGTAATTTATTATTTCATGGTTCTGGAGGCCAGAAGTCTAAGAGCAAGGTGTTGGCAGGGGTAGTTCCTTCTGAAGGCTGAGTGAGATCCTGTTCAATGCCTCTCTCCTAGCTTCTGAGGCTCTTGGCAATCCCTGGTGTTCTTTGGGTTGTAGGTGCATCACGCTAGTCTCTGCCTCTGTCTTCATGTGGCCTTCTCCTTCTGTGTGTCTCTGTTTTCTCTCTTATAGGACACCTGTCATTGCATTTAGAACCCACCCTAATCCAAGGTAAAACTTGAGATCCTTAGCTTTTTTTTTTTTTTTTTTTTAAGATGGTGTCTCATTGTGTCACCCAGACTGGAGTACAGTGGTGTGATCTCAGCTTAGTGCAACCTCCACCTCCTGGGTTCAAGCAATTCTCCTGCCTCAAGCCCCAGAAGAGCTGAGACTGTAGGTACATGCCACCATGCCTGGCCAATTTCTGTATTTTTAGTAGAGATGAGGTTTCACCATGTTGGTCAGGGAGCTGAGACTATAGGCACATGCCAACATGCCTGGCCAATTTTCGTATTTTTAGCAGAGACGAGGTTTCACCAAGTTGGTCAGCCTGGTCTCGAACTCCTGGCCTCAAGTGATCCATCTGCTCACCTCAGCCTCCCAAAGTGCTGGGATTACAGGTGTGAGCTGCCACGCCTGGCCATGATCCTTAGCTTTATTACATCTGAAGACTCTAATGCCAAATAAGGCCACATTCTGAGGTTCCTGGGATCACAATTCAACCCACTACAGAGGGCACATGCAAGGCTTGGAGCCATAAAGTACACAACACAGTTGGAGGAGGAGAGCTGTGCATGTAAGCTGCAAGGTTCCGTGGCGCTGTGGCCAGCTGGAGATGAAGCTGGTAAAACATGTGAAACAAACAAGTGTCATTATTTGATTCCCTTTGGGTTTTGTGACTATAGAAATAAAAAGGAGAATGGATTAGAATAAAGAAAAAACAATGGCCTGGGGAGTCAGTGGAAACAGCAATGGGAAATGGGAGAAACCTAGACAAGGATCACTGGCTTCAAGGCTAGTTCTCCTTGAGAGAAATCAGCAAAGCCCCAAGGACAGGTTATCACTGGAGCTGAGAATTTGCTTCCACAACTTTTTGTGCCTCTCAGTCTCAGACACATAAACCTATTCTAACTAGATCTAGAAAATAACCTAATACATTTTAATAGTACTTTTTGGTTTTAAAATAATGGCCAGGTATGGTGGCCCATGCCTATAATCCTACCATTTTGGGAGGCTAAGGAGGGCGGATCACTTGAGGTCAGGAGTTCAAGATCAGCCTGGCCAAAATGGCAAAATCCCTTCTCTACCAAAAATACAAAAGTTAGCCAGGCATGGTGGTGCACACCTGTAATCCCAGCCACTCAGGAGGCTGAGGCAGAAGAATTACTTGAACCCAGGAGACAGGGGTTGCAGTGAGCTGAGATTGCACCACTGCACTCCAGCCTGAGCAACACAGTGAGTGAGACTTTGTCTCAAAAATAAATAAATAAAAATAAAATAACTAATCGGCAAATGCTAAACCAAACCAGTGATGGAAATCATGTCTGTTTTACCCTATGAATCAATCATTGAATGAGGGTATCAATAGGAAGTAGGTTAAACAATTAACAGCAGTTGATGTAATCTGTAAAATAAGTTGATTCCTGAGGAACTTCCTTGTGTAGCTATTCCACATGCATGTCTATGCCTTCTGATCAGTTGTTTATATGAACAAATAATTGACAAATGTGTCATAAAATGATTACACTACTCCCTCATTCTTGGCATAAACACCTAGCATTTACCAGCTGCATAATCAAACTTGCAATTGCATTCAAATTAATACATTTGAATGCTTAAAATTTCATGTTATCAAAAAATCAGACATTATCAAAGGGAAATGAATATGATATAAATAAATATCTACTTTTAGAAAAATGTACAGCATTTTATTTCCATGTTAATGGCCAGTTCTCTTGTTGAGAATTGAATATCAACTTAAAAATGAGTAGTTCTGGTCACTTAGAGAGTTTTGCAGACCAGAGACAGAGTGGCTTAAATTTTGTGCAAATAATTTAAATTATTTTCAAAGAGAACTGCTTTTTAAATTTCATTTCTAAGAAACATGCTTTCTTATTAAAAGAATTTTAATGGTTTTCTTGCTCCTCATTTACAACAGATCACACTTTCATTAGAACATTAAATGCCAATGTTTTATTTCATTATTTGTGCTTCATTTAGCTGCCTTAATAACTAAGAACACTTATGCAAAAAAATCTTTATAATTGCTTCATAGTTGGACTCTTTATTTTCAAAAGTTTTCGTATGACTCCAGTACCATGTAAGAAAAATAAATTATTCAGCCTGTCACATTTTTGTTATAAATTCCACATTAGGCAAATGTCTATTTAATTTTTTCCTTTAAACTTCTTTTTCTCTTTAATTGTAATACTTTTAGTTTTAATTCTCAATAGTTTTATGTTAGCTTCTTTAATCAGTTTTCATTTTAGATGCAGATTAATAATAAATTTTTATGATGCATCTATAACATGCTTGTAAAATTCATCAGCTTTGCTTTTTGATAGTGAAGTTAAAATGATGGTTAATTTCAACAGATGTTCATTCCTGCTTTTAAACACTCAAACTGTCTATGCACGTACCTGAAAACTATAAAGAAATGAAAGGAATCGTAGATACAAAGGTCAGTGTTACCTCTGAGAGGTAGTGAAAGAAATTGTATAGAACTGAAGGGGGGAATGTGAGATTCCTAGACAATTCCTATTGTCCTATCTCTCAAGCTAAGTGAGGAACTCAGAGTGTATACATTATTCTTAATATTTAGATACTTCACATATTTTATAAATATGTGTTTCTACGTATTCAGTCTTTAGTAAAGATAATTTTACAAAAAAGAACAAGCATGTAACAGACGGAAATGTATTGAGCCCTTATAAGAGAGCAACATAAATGACCACCTTGCTCACCAAGTCATTTGGGAGTTGAGTAAATATCACTTTTAAATATTGCATGCCCTATCATCTCAGCACTTTGGGAGGCCAAGGTGGGAGAATTACTTGAGGTCAGGAGTTTCAGAAAAGCCTAGGCAACATGGCAAGACCTCATTTCTATAAAACATCAAAATATTAGATGTTGTGGTATGCACCTGTAGTCTCAACTACTTGGGAAGCTTCAGGAGTTAAGGCTTCAGCAAGTCATGATTGCACTACTGTACAGCCTAAGTGACAGTGTAAGAAACTGTGTCTACTAAAGATTAAAAAATTAAAAATAAATACCTTCCTATAGCTCTACTATCCTCTGGTCATTTAATATCAAATGTGTTCCCCACCAGAGCAGTAGGGTTTCATAATGGATGAATTTACTCTTTTGGACATCAATCTAAAAAGAAATTGTTACGACAAAATTAAAAGAACTCAGAGTTCTTTTTGTTCCTATTAACGTATTTTTAAACTTAAAGTACATTCTTTATAGTGTTTTACAGCATTGAAATGATCCATTTATAAGCAACAATCACCATATATTTTGTTACAGGAAGGGTGGGTTTTACCACTGCTCTGGCTTGTTGAGAAATTTCCCTCTGGTTCTACTTATTCCTAACACAATCGTATTTGAAGTTTTCCACTTGTACCATCACTACCCTCTAGTTGTCACCCTTCATTTTAGGGGATCCTAGAGTGCCTTGAGTTTTTTAGCAAAGGGTAGTCAACAACACACCAACCTTCATCCCAAAATCAGGGTAGGATGAATAATGTACAATAAGAACAAAGGGAATAAAATAGAAAAGGTTCTGAAAGTCTACTTTCATTTCAAGCTAAGAAGTTAGCCTTCCACTTTTTCACAGATGTTATGAGACTCCAAGGTCAGAGAGGAAGGGTGTTTTCATTCTCAGCACAGCAGACAGCATGAGCTTCATGTCCACATTTGCCTCCGCTTGTCCCTCATGTTCCACAGGGGCAATGAAGAGGCAGGTCCGCATGCCTGCTGTGTATGCAGGAGGTTGGGTCACAGCTGAGGAATTCTAAGTGTGAGAACCCTTGAATCCTATAAAGTGGTCTACAAGCAAACTTGCCCAAGCGTTGTCCCACCGAGAGGCATGGTCTTCATTATACTAGTTATGAGACAAATAAGCCTTCTGACCCGGAGAAAGACACTGTCTCTACCTTCTGAGGCCCTCTGCTATGCAAACACAACAAAAGCTTTGTAAACACTATGGAGGATTTGCCTACAACACAAATAGATACAGTCATGTGCCATAATGATGTTTCGGTTAATTATGGACCACATATGTGACTGTGTTCCCATAATATTATAATGGAGCTAAAAAATTCCTGTCATTTAGTGCAATGGCTTGGTTGTGGTTTATCTCCACCAAAACTCATGTTGAAATTTGATCCCGAGTATGGTGGTGTTCGGAGGTGGGGCCTAGTGGGAGGTGTTTGGTCATGGGGGAACATCTCTAATGAATGGCTTGGTACTGGTCTTGCAGTAGTGAATGAGTTAGCAGTTTGGCAAGACTAGGTTAGTTTTCATGGGACTATATTTGTTCCTGAAGGGTGAGTTGTTATAAGCAAAGGAAACACCTTTGCTATCCCTCTTTGCTCATGTCTGCTTCTCATTTGACCTCTGCCAGGTTTGGATGCACCACAAAAGCCCTCACCAGAATCCAGAGTCATACCCTTGAACTTCCCAGCCTACAGAACTTCGAGCCAAATAAACCTTTTCTTTATAAATCACCCAGCCTCAGGGATTCCATTATAGCAACACACAAAACAAACTAAGACACCTAGTGATGCTGTAACTGTCATAACATCATAAAGCAACACATTACTCATGAGATTACAGTAATCCTGGTATAAACAAACCTACTATGCTGCCAGTCATAAAAAAGTATAGCACACACAATTAAGGACACTTGATAATGATAGTCAGTGATTATATTACCAGTTTATGTATTTGTTATACTATTTTTTATTGTGATCTTTTCATTGTGATCTACTTTTAATTGTGATCTACTTTTCATTATGATCTTATAATGTCCTCCTTCAAATTATAAAAAATAAGTTTACTGTGAAACAGTATGTTGCCTCATACATCTTGTGTTTACCTTGCTTCTTGATAGCATCATTTTCTCTTGTGCATAATTTAAACTCATGTTGTTTTGTTCAACATGGCCCTTAAATACACAAAATCCACTGCTAATGTTGCCAGCAAAAGACGACATCAAACAATTAATGTGGAAATTAAAAGTGAAGTAAGGATGACAAAGGTGGAAAATCAGTGATGGTTATTGCTTACCAGTCAGACATGTCCCATTCCACCGTAACTATAAACTTGAAGAACAAGAACAAAACGATGGAAGCTGTCAAGGGATCTGCCTCTCTGAAGGCAAGGAGACTGACAAAAATTCAAGAAGGGCCTCTATCAGACATGGAGAAATTTCTGATGACCTGGACTGAAGGCCAGGCACAGAAGTGTAGTTCTCACAGCGCTGTCACAACCGTGGTCAAAGCAAAATTTTGCCTGTGATGTTCAAAGAAAAGATTGAGCCCCATTATGATGTTGGATTTGCTGCAAGCTCTGGGTGATTTAACTATTTCAAGAATTATTATTATTACATAATGTAAAAGTGAGTGGTGAGTTTGCAAGAGATAATGTGAAGGCAGCTGAAGAATTTTTGGAAACTCTAAACAAGCTAATTGTGGAGGAAAATTACCTGCAGAAGCAAGTCTTCAGTAGGGATAACATTTCCCTGTTCTGGAAAAGGCTTCCTGAAAAGATTTTTGCCTATCAAAGGGGCAAGTCAATACCAGGTTTCAAGGCTCCTAAGGACAGGATAACAATCTTGGTTGGGAGCAGCACAGCAGCCTATACGTTGAATTATTTTATGATGTGGCACAGTGAGAACCCCAAGTCTTCAAGCATGTAAGTAAGCACCCGTGGCCAGTGGACCACAAGAACAGTAAGAAGTTATGAATGACCCAGTTCCTCTCCTAAGATGCCCTCTCCAATGGCTATGCCAGAGAAATGGAGAAGCGAAATTGGGAACTTTCAAGATTTTGCTTATTGTTGATAATACTCTCACACATCTGCCTTTACTGGTGATCTTCATCCCAATATAAAAGTTGTGTTTCTCCATTAGAAACACCACCTCTTCGATCCAATTAATGCAACAAAAAATTATAACAGCTGTCATGGCCTACGACCTAAGAAGAACCTTTGCACAGGCTATTGCTGCAGTTGAAGAAGACACTCAGAACACACTGATGCAGTTTTGGAAGGATTGTGACATATATAATTGGCTCACGAACTTGCTTGAGTTTGGCATGATGTCATCAAGGAGTGTGTAAATGACATTTGGAAGAAGATAGTTAAGAGGTTTGTCCATGACTTCAAAGTATTTTGCCAAGGACGAAGAGGTTGCAAAAATCATTAAGGCTGTATGGTTGAGATGGCAAGGAATTTTAAGCTAGCTGTGGATGAGGAGGACATTGAGGAGCTCACAAATGAATGTGGTTCCTGATGAGTTGACTAATGAGGAGTTGTTGGAACTGGAACAGGAACACACAGCTGAAAACCAAGGCCAGAGAAAAGAAAACCACACAAGAAGGTAAAGAGGAACCCTCAAGGAAATCCACAGTGGAGAATTCAGCAGAAGCTTTTGCAGACCTCAGCCGATTCCTTAAAAAGTTTGAAAACATGGACGCAAACATCAAAATGTTTTCGTGAATATAGAAGAACATCCATGGTGCATTATTTGCTTACAGGCAAATGGATGATAGAAAAAAAAAGAAATCAAGCAAATCACCATAGACATATATCTGGTAAGAGTGACTGTTTGCAAAAAGAGCTTTAGGCATGTCTCTCAGGAGATCTTCCAGAAGAAGAAAGCACTGTTATAATAGATGGCAGCTCCATGCTGTGCATTTGTGTCTTAATTTTTAACATTTTTAAAACATATTTTAAAAGTAGCAAAAAGCTCACAGAATGAAAATGTAAAGAAAATATCTTGAACAGCTGTATAATGGGCTGCGTTTTAAGCTAAGTACTATCACAAAAGGATCAAAAGTTTAAAAAACTAAAGTGTTTATAAAGTTATTTATAGTAAGCTAAGGTTAATGTATTATTTAAGAAAGAATATTTTTGAATACATTTATTGTAGCCTAAGTGTAGTGTGTATGAAGTCTACAGTAGTTTACGGTAATGTCCCAGCCTTCCCATTGATTCACCACTCACTCACTGTCTCACCCAGAGCAACTTCCAGTCCTGCAAGATCCATTCATAAGTACCCCTATATAGGACACTTATAGGGGTACCTTAATTGAAATACCTTTTTAAAATCTTTTATACCATATTTGTACTGTACATTTTCTATATTTAGACATATAAACACCATTGTGTTACAACTGCATACTGCAATATTCAGTAGAGTAACCTGCCATGCGGGTTTGTAGCCTAGAAGCGACAGGCTATAGCATATAGTGTAGGTATGTAGGCGGCTATAGCACCCAGGTTTGTGTAAGTACACTCTATGGTGTTGTTTGCACAACAATGAAATTGCCTGATTGCACATTTCTCAGTAAATGTCCCTGTCATTAAGCAACACGTCTGTATAAAAAGGTGAAAGGAACAGCCAAATACATTAAGGAAAATAAATAGAAATATGTTTGGATATAAAGCATCTCTAGATTGTCACATTACTGACTTCATTAGCAACTATTCTCCTTCACACCTAAATCACATTAGTAATTTGTTTCCCTTCATCTGAAATATTCATGTGTTTTATGCTGGTTGGCAAAGTTCTTTTGGAGCTTTTTTTTTTTTTCAGGGAGAGTTCAAGGAAAAGAGAGAGGTTATTAGAGATATTTTCCACAGCTCTGGTTCCATTACTGCAGTAGTAAATAAGAGACATTAAAATCTTCAACTTATCGTTGCTCTGACTAATCAGCAGCTGAAAATTCTGTGCTTATCGTTTAAGAAGCATTCCCTTAGCAATAAAAACCTCTTTACTGCGGCTTCTTTTAATGAAGAGTGCATGCAATACCCTCCCACGTGAGAGACAATGGGATGTGCAGGAACAGATAAGCATCCTCCCTCACTTCCAAACACTAGCACCACAACGAAACTCCAAGGAGAAGCACGTTTGCCCTCTCTCCCCACTCTACCCACTGGTGGACAATTTTAGTTCTTGGGAATATCTGACAACTCCCTGGTTTTTAACTTTTCATTTTTTCAAATTTTTGTATATTTAGGAGTTACCAGTACAGGTTTCTTAAATGCAAATATTGCACCGTGATGAAGTCTGGTCTTGTACTGCAACTATTAACGAATAGTGAACATGGTAACCAATAGGTGATTGTTCAGCCCTGGCCCACCCTCCCGCTCTCCCACCTTTTGGAAACTCCAGTGTTAATTATTCCAGTCTGTATGTCCATGGGTACCCATTGTTTAGCATCCTTTTGTAAGTGAGAACATGCAATATTTTTCTGTTTCTGAGTTATTTCACTTAGAATAATGGCTCCCTTAAGTGTTTCTCCCATATAAAAAATCTAAAAATCTTCAAAGCTGCAAATCAACAGCTATTATTTCGGTCTTTTCTTTCTCCTGGGGCGGCTACTTCCTGAGGTTGTACACAGCATCAGACCAGGTGGAAATTAGATGTTCTAGGATGTGAGTTGAGGTTCCTGAATCAATATCACATTAGGGTCCTGAAGGCAAGAAAGTGAGAACTTGTCTCATTCCAGTAGTAAATGCTTGGGTGTTCTTAAAGTTGTCAATCATGAACTAAACTTCGTAAAAATCATCTGGAGAGATTTCAGAATGAAAAGGAACTGATACTATATTGCCTTGAAAACTACTGTAACAAGAAAAAGGTCCAATTTTGGTTGATTGAAGACAACAGTTGGAATAAGTACCCATAGAGCTATGGTTTTTCATTTCAACCTATAGGGTTTATATTATTTTTCAAGTCTCTGCAACACCAACAGCTCGTTAACCATTTGGTTTGATACAGATATTTGTGTGTATGTTGGGGATGATGCGGAGATGAATACGCACAGTTCTTTTGATCTGTCAAAGAAAAATGTGACAACTTGTGCTATTTGAAGTGAGTTTTAGATGGTATCTGGATATCTTCAACAGGTATCTGCTTCACAAAAGTGAAAGTTTTTACAAACTGAAAATCATAAAAACTCGCTGGATTGGAATCTAGTCATGCTTTAATTCAAATCAAAAAGCTCATTTTACTCTAACATATCTGGTTTGAGCAATATTCCCATAATAACTCAAAAGAGCACACAAATTAAGTCTTTAATATCAGTGTTAATTATCAGATAATCATTCAGATTCTTTTTGCACATACTATGTAGCTTGATAATTCTTACTTTGGCCAGTTCCTCACACTGCATGGAAAAAGAAGAAGGAACTTAGGAGCAGATACGGTTTTTAATAAAAATAGCAAACACTTCCCAACATTAATTTTAACTATTATTAGTGTTTCCGGGTTTTGGGGTGCAGGGGAGGGCTCAGCTCCCCTGAGAGGATGCTTTTTCAGGCTCTTGGTCTCTCACTCACCCAAAAATGGGAGAGAGTGGGAGAAAGGACCATGGCCAGTGCGCTTGTAAGAAAATATCAGACTCTCAAGAGTTTTTTTTTCTTCTTCTTCAGAAAAGTGACTTATTTAGGCAGAGAAAGAGAAAAAGATGAAAGAGGGAAAGCTTGCACAGAAAGTGTGGAAGGGGACCCAATTATGGAATCCAAGGAGGTGAGGAAGAGGGGGACTTTTAACCTGGGAGGAATTCCCACCTCCTCCAAGCCCCCTGGCCAATGAAAAGAATTCCTTTAAACTTCCACTGGAGTGATTGACTTTGATTATTTTCCCATACCTTCGAAAATTTAAACAAAGACCTTTAAGTCTCCCGGATTGAGAGAGGGGAGGGGGAGCATGGGGAAGTCCTTGACCTTGAAACTACGCCCCCTTGTGGACCGAGGAAGGGAATACATTTCCTCACTAGTTGCTATAGAAAAGGTCAAACTAGCATGAACTCATTTTCCCCTGCCCCTTAGAGGTATTTGAGGATCCTTTCAATTTTTCCCTCTGCAGTAGAGAAATACAATGAAAGTTGTTTAGCAGTAATGGTGAGTTCTGCTTATATTTTTCAGCAGATTATGGGTCACCGTTATTCTGTTCTAAATGAATCAAGAAAATGCAGTGTTTCTAACTGATCAAACACAACTCACTAGGGCAAAAAAAGATTTTTCATGTCAACAAACTAGAAAAGTAATTTAGTCCAAAGGATTTTTTAAAAATCCTGATTCGTGTGGTTTGTTCACCCTGGATTTATGATTTAATTGAATTAGCTCTATGTACTGGTGTTCACCCAGTCTGCCTGAGTTGACACTCCTGTCCTACCTACCATTTACCAGTTGTATGGCCTCAATTAAGTTAATTCTCTAAGTCTCGGGTTCTTCAACTTTTTATATTATAATTTATTATTAATTTAGAGTCAAAAGGAACCGATGCTATAATCTCTCTAGATGATTTCTACAAAGTTTAGCTCATGATTGACAGCTTTAAGAACACCCAAGGATTTCCTACTGGAATAAGACAAGTTCTCACCTTCTTGCCTTCAGGACCATAATGTGATATTGATTCAGGAACATCAACTCATATCCTGTACATCTAATCTCCACCAAGGCTGATGCTGTTTACAACCTCAGGAAGTAGCTGCCCCAGGAGAAGAAAAAGACCAAAATAGCAGCCCTTGATTTCCAGCTTTGAAGATTTTTAGATTCCTTTATACGGGAGAAACACTTAGGAAAGCCATTATCCTAAGTGAAATAACTGATTATTTTTTTAATAATAATCATTTGTCATTAATTTTTATAACATATTGGGCACTATTAAAAGAGTTTTACATGAGTTATTATTTATAATCTCTCTATAAGATGGTGTATTAGTCCATTTTCACACTGCTCATAAAGACATACCCGAGACTGTACAATTTATAAAAAAGAGGTTTGATGGACCCACAGTTCCACATGGCTGGAAGGCCTCACAATCATGGTGGAAACTGAAAGGCACATCTCACATGGGGGCAGACAAGAGAAGAGAACTTGTACAGGGAAACTGCCCCTTTATAAAACCATCTGATCTCGTGAGACTTGTTCACTATCACAAGAATAGCATGGGAAAGACTTGCCCCCCACAATTCAATTATGTCCCACTGGGTTCCTCCCACAACACATGGGAACTGTGGGAGCTACAATTCAAGATGAGATTTGGGTGGGGACACAGCCAAACTATAGCAGATAGATACTACCATTTTTTTCAGATGAGGAAACAGAGATTCAGAAAAATCACGTAATTTGTCTGAGGTCTGAGTATTATAAAGCAAAGTGATAAAGCTGACTGATAAAGCAAAGATTTGAACCCAGGTAAACAGCTCCGAAGCCTTGACTTCTGATGACTGTGTTAGGTTCTCTGTCAACAACACTTCATTAGATTTTCAGGAAGTTGTGAGAAAATGCTGGTCAAGCACATAACCCAGTGTCTAGCATATAGTAAATACTTTAAATTCTTACATATAATTATCATCCACACAAACTTCCTGGGAATGGTAATTAACTCTCTACTATAAATGAGTTTACTCAGTACAACACAGGTGATGAATAACATGTACCTTAAGCTATGTAGAAGTCTACCAAGTTTCCCACTGAGAAAATTGTTGGTGACATCATTCTCTCAATCACTCAGAATTGGATTTTAAGAATACTTTGTATATACATATAAAATAAATAATGAAACCATCATCAATTTCACTGGGTTAAAGTTAAGTTGTGGCAGGACTGGCTTCTGAAAATTTTACTTTCTTTCTTTTTCCATCATCTAGTGGCCATCTGCATTCTTTGTATCCTGACCCCTTCTTCCATTGACAAAGAGCATCACTACAATCTCTGCTTCTGACATCCCATCACCATCTCTGGCTTCTCATGTGTCCCTCTCATAAGGACCATTGTAGTAGTCTCATGCCCACCTAGGTAATGCTAACCTGTTCCATCTCAAAAACCTTAAATTAATCACATTTGTAGAGTCCCTTTTGCCATATCAGGTTGTAATCACAGGAGCCATGGAGTAGGCTATGAACGTATCTGAGGGGCCATTATTTAGACTACCACACTCCCATGCTTTTTCTTTTCTCTTTTAAAAATTAGTGCTAGCACCCTAAGCCAGTTTGTTACCTTACACAGCTAACCTAATTGCCTCCTAATTGGTCTGCTGGCTCAGAGGTGAAGCAAAAGTGATATTGAGAGGTATATACACTCTATGGGCACCAATTTGTGGGGCTGTCAAAAGATGCCGGAGAATGTTTTTATTGCAATTTTTTTTACTGAGTTACTAACTTTGTTTGTTGTCCATGAAACATATAAAAGTGTCCCTAATATCATTTCTGTATTTATTCATGTCAAGCAAATATCGACATCAGATAGGGAGAAAGAGCTCAAACGCATTGTATTGTCTTTGGGTACCATTTATCTTCAATGTGTCAGCATACCTGACTCAGTTGCTCTCTGTTACCAATCCTACACTGCAATACCAAATCCACACTTCCAAAATACAGGACATTGGATTACTTAACAACCACCAAAAAAATGCACACACAATAAGGAACAAAGATAGTCAGGGGCCCCCAATTGCCTACAGTCCTGATTCTCAAATGTATTCAAGTTCAATAACTAAGTCACATTGCTCCAGGAATGTCATTTTAAAAAATTAATAATAAAAAAAAAGGGAGTACTTTGGCTTCAGACATACCTGGGGTTAAATCCTGATGCTGCCCTTAATAGCTATCTATGCATTGGGTGGAGCCCATGTCTTCTTGGATAATTTGTCCCCTAATCTGAAGCATTTGTGGAAAGAATAAAATCACATATTACATGTAGGGCGTTTAGCACAACACCTGGCACTTGATAGGGACTCAAAAATCTTATATCCTTCTCTCTCCTTTAGAAAAATACTATGCTGTTTACAGAAAGCTATGAAATATTAATTTCTCAAACTAGAAGCAATATTTCTTAACGGACTGTGTCATATATGCTATAAAATATAAGCTCTAACAGCAAGATCTCAAGAGAGCAAAACTGTTAGGGTAAATCCAATCAACTACGTCTGTATTTTGGAAGAAATCATCCTAGGCTATCTTCATATATTGACATGGACTAACATTTGCTAGTAGATGAGCAGTAGGAGTGGGTCCCAAATGTTCAAGAAAAATATTTGGGCAGAAAAATTGCAAAAAGAAAAATGGGGGGGCTGGGCGCAGTGGCTCACGCCTGTAATCCCAGCACTTTGGGAGGCCGAGGCCGGTGGATCATGAGGTCATGAGATCGAGACCATCCTGGTCAACATGGTGAAACCCCGTCTCTACTAAAAATACAAAAATTAGCTGCGCATGGTGGTGTGTGCCTGTAATCCCAGCTACTCAGGAGGCTGAGGCAGGAGAATTGCCTGAACCCAGGAGGCGGAGGTTGCGGTGAGCCGAGATCGCGCCATTGCACTCCAGCCTGGGTAACAAGAGCGAAACTCAGTCTCAAAAAAAAAAAAGAAAAGAAAAAAAGAAAAAAGAAAAAAAGAAAAATGGGGGAAAGAAAAATCCCTATTAATTAATTAGGTCTTTAACAGGTTGAATAAGTCTGGCATTATTTGATTTTAACCTCAGAAACTTCAGCTCAAGTCATAAAATAAGAATATTCTCTGGGGACGTGGTGGGAAGAACCACTCAGATAAACCCAAATTGCCTGCCTTGACCTTCCAAATGCCTCCAGTTTCGTTCCAACTAATGTTTTCAAGGTTTTCTCCCTGAAAGCCCTCTGTCCTAGTCAGATTAGTCTGAAGGCCCCTGGCAAACTTCCTTCATGCTTATCACTGCACCTGCTTCTCTGTTATTTCCACACCAAAGTGACAAACTCCCATGGAACAGCTCCAGGCCATGACAAAATGCAGACCCAGAGTGACCAGATCTTATAATTTTTAAAGAGAAGCTGTACTCTGGAATTTGGCATGCAGTTTCCTTAATTTTTAAATATGTAAAACTAATTAAAAATGTTTTAAAAATTGAATTAGCTAAAGAAAACATGCCTGCAGGCTAGAATGAATCCCCAGTAAGCAGCTCTGGTCTTTGCCGATCATTAAGGTGCAGCTCAAGCCTCCTCCCTCAGTGGTGAGTGTCTGGAGTGATTCCGTCTCCTCCTGCGTATCTCCTAGGCTCAACCTTCTCTTGTATTTTCATGCTTTTCTCTCTTTAGCTTTTGTGTATGGCCTTATTTAAGCTGCTATTTAAATATTTTAAGTTTCTGGAGGCAATGATTCTATATTGAAAGAATTTTTGTCTTGTTCTATTTTTCTAAACTCAGAACACAATGAATTGGGTGAATGAATGAATTACTCACATTGAAGCTTCTTTCCAATTTCTATTGACATAATGATCATCAACTATTTATCCAATAAATTCTTTTTATTGTTTATTTGTACTTCACCATACGTTTTGCTGTGGAGCAGGAAGTTATCTACAATTTTTCTTTCACCCAAGTTCAAGGAAGACACAATCAACAAATACAGATGAAAACACTTGAATTTGGACCCAAGGCTTATTCTAACCAGTCAAGTTGATGTATTCTCCTACATACACTGGATCTAGAAGAAAGACCCTGATAGATGGAATTATTTGGGAGGTTCTTTTCTGTTACATCTCCATAAGCTGCCTTAGTCATCTTGTTTGAGGTAATGACACTTTCTCTTATATCAGAAAGGAAACCATATTGTAATATCAAAACATCCTAAGCTGAATCCAACTTAAACCAAATGATTTATGTATCACAGTGTCATTTCTTTTTGTTTTAATAAGTATTTTATATTTATTTCAATAGTTTCTGGGGTATGGATGGTTTTGGGGTACATGTGTATGTTCCTTGGTTGGAACTTCTGAGATGTTGATGCACCCATCTCCCAAGCAGTGTCGACTATCCAATGTGTAGACTTTATCCCTCATCCTCCTCTCCGCCTTCTTCCCCGAGTCCTCAAAATCCATTACATCATTTTTATGCTTTTACATCATCATAGCTTAGCTCCCACTTGTAAGTGAGAACATACAGTATTTGGTTTTCCATTCCTGAGTCATTATACTTCATGGTCTCCAGCTCCATCCAGGTTCCTCCAAAAGACATTAAGTTCCTTTCTATGGCTGAGTAGTATTCCATGGTGTATGTATATCACATTTTCTTTATACACTCCTTGGTTGATGGGCACTTCGACTGGCTCCACATCTTTGCAGTTGTGACTTGTGCTGCTCTAAGTATGCGTGTTCATGTGTGACATGTTTTTTGAATTTCGTAGCCCATAGGTAGCTTCCATTTGTGAGAAAACTGAGAAATGTCTACATGTCAAGACAAAATACTCCACTTCTATTTTGATTCATGTCCTTTCTTCCCTAGCCATGTCCAATGCATCTCTTATGGAAGTTTCTGTCGTACCAGTCCATTACAGGCCCTAGTGACTTTTGTCTATAGTTCAAAATTGCTGTCCAAATTGTAAAGTATTGCAGCTTTTATGACAACTCCGGCTGTTGTAATTGATGGATGGCAGCAAGACACAGTTTGAGAACATCAGCTTCATACAAAGTACTGCTTACCAGCAGTTATAGTCAGGGAGTACTAATTAATTTCCGGACCTTCTGTTTTCTCACCTGTAAAATTAGGCTAGTAATATATAAGTAATGGAAGCATTAAGAGAATTAAAAGATGTATGTAAACTACAAGCACTAGAAAAAGTGTAGCTATTATTCCTTTTCCCTTTCCCTTCCCTTCGTTTCTGCCCTTCTGATGTGAGAATCTACAGAACCTGCCCACTTTTCCTCCAAAAGGATATGGACTCTCAAGAAAACGTTTTTATTTGGTTCTGAATCCCATTTATAATTCCCCTCCATGGAGGTACTTTGAATAGATAGATATTTATTTCATCCATTTATTAATCTGACAAATACTGGTCTCCCCTTTGACTCATCTAGAGAATTAATAAATGCAAGTTGAGTTTATGAAACTTACAACATATGCTGAAACATAATTAATTAATCAGAGTGATGCCATGAGAATTAATTATGCTCTTCCCTAAACCAGCAAACTTTAAATGTAAGAAGGAAGGCTTGTTGGTTACAAGGTTAAAAATTAACAGGAAATCTTTGTGTGACCCAATTTAACCATGTGTTAACTACAAGGCCAGCACTGGAGACTCATTAGAAAAGGATGTCAAAGCTGTATCAAGATGTAAAGTGCAAGATATAATCATATCGTGTTTTATCTTAGTACAGATACTTATAAGGGCCTCAGCATGCCTTCATTCAAGAATTAGTTACAGGCATTAAACACCATCCATATAGTAAACAGGTGGGAAGCACCTTCAATTAGTAAATCTGCTATCCAGATTAAGCAGTGATTCATTAAGAGAAGATGAAATCCAACAGACTAACTAAAGGATTCCTTGTCTTACCAATGATAAAAGGAAATAAAGGAATTTTATAGGTCGGCCTCAAAAAGAGAAGGCTAAGGAAGAAATCACAGTTGGTTTCAAAATATAAAGGATTTCAATGAGTTGAATTACTATTGTAAAGTCAAGACAATAAAACTGACCTAAAGAGAAAGAGGTATTTTTCTCATGACTGGATAAAGAAAATTTGTAGATAGACATAATGGAATACTATTCAGCCATAGCCATAAAGAGAGAATGAACTCATGTCTTCTGCAGTAACACAGATGGAATGGGAGACCACTATTGTGACAGAAACAACTCAGACAGAGAAAAACAAATACTGCATGTTCTCACAAATAAGGGGGAGCTAAATTATGTGTACATATGGACACAGAATGCAACATGGTAGACACCGGAGACTCAAAAGGTTAAGGGAGTGGGAATGGGGTTGATGATGAGAAATTGCTTAAATTGATACAATATGCATTATTTGGGTGATGGATACTCTAAAAGCCCTGATTTCACCACCATGCAATCTATGCATGTAACCACACTGCACTTGTGTCCCATTAATATACACACATAAAAATAAATGAAAAAATAAATAAAACAGGAAGAGAAAATGATTCTTGATGAGCCAAAGGAAAAAGTAGGGAAGTGCTAAAGCACAAGAAATGCTTAGGAAAGTTTTTTATTTTCTGTCTACGAGGTCTCAAGACAAAACAATCATTTACCATCAGAGAGGGTTTCAACGTTCACTTACACTGAAAGTGCATGACACGTAATTATATATGCTGTTAAGAAAGCGTCAAAGATTCTTCCCTTATCACTCCTACACAAACCATTCAAAAGATTGCTGAAAAACGGCTATTCATCTTTTACTTTAAAATCTTTAGAGACGTCATTTACTCACTGACATTTGATAACATATCATAGCATCTTTGTTTCTCCTAGCTACAGTGTTTCTATTACTAGGCAGAAGAAACAACTGACCTATGATGCTCTGGGTACCCACCTACTATGAAAAGCCTGAAGCGTTAAAAACCAACTTAGAGACAGCCCTTTCCTTTTCCCTTCCCCTTCCATTTTAAGTTCAGGGGATTCATGTGCAGGTTTATTACAATATATTGTGTGACACTGAGGTCTGGGGTCTGAACATTTCTGTCAACCAGGTAGTGAGCGTAGCACTCAACAGTTAGTTTTTCAGCCCTTGCCCCACTTCCTCTTTCCCTCTAGTAGTCCCCAGTTTGCCATCTTTATATCCACGTGTACCTGATGCTTAGCTTCCATTTGTAAGTGAGAACATGTGGTATTTGGTTTTCTGTTCCTGCATTTAGTTAAGATAATGGCCTCCAGCTGCATCCATATTGATGCAATGGATATGATATTGTTCTTTTTGATGGTTGCATAGTAGTCCATGGTACATACGTACCACATTTTCTTTATCTAATCCGCCATCAATGGGCACCCGAGTTGATTCCATGTCTTTGGTATTGTGAATAGCGGAGCAATGAACATTCGAACGCAGGTATCTTTATGGTAGAATGCCTTATATTCTTTTGGATATATACCTAGTAATGGAATTGCTGGGTCAAATGGTAGCTCTGTTTTACGTTCTTTGAGATATCTCCAAACTGCTTTCCACAGTGGCTGTACTAAATTTTCATTCCCACTAATGGCGTATAAGCCTTCCTTTTTCTCCACAACCTGTTAGCATCTGTTATTTTTTGACTTTTTAGTAACAGCCATTCTGACTCATGTGACATGGTGTCTCATTGAATTTTGTTTGCATTTCTCTGATGATCAGTGATGTTAAGCATTTTTCAGTAGGCCTGTTGGCCACATGCATGTTCAAAGATTGCTCTCTCTCAAGTCTGGTTTCATCTAGTGATTTCTCATACCCATTACACTAAGGATAGAGATAATTTGCTTTCCTTTTATTCACTGTTGGAAACAATTTGTGCCAGAAAAAAATATATGCCTTCAATTATTTTTTATTTTTATTTTTAATTTGTGTGGGTACATAGTAGTTGTATATATTTGGGAGGTACATGAAATGTTTTAAGACAGGCATGCAAGGTGAAATAATCACATCATGAAGAATGAGGTATCCATCCCCTCAAGCATTTGTGTTCCAAACAATCCAATTACACTCTCTTAGTTATTTTAAAATATGCAATTATTATTGACATAGTCACTCTGTTGTGTTATCAAATAGTATGTCTTATTCATTCATTCTAACTATTTTTGTACCAATTAAAAATTCCCATCGCCCCTCATCACATCCACCTCCAATTAATTAGAGCCATTTCTATTATTTTTATTGGGAAAAGACTTGCATAATTAATGATCAGATTTTTATATGTGAGAGACATGGATTAGGAGAGATGAATGGCCTGTGATTAAAAGTTAGGACAAGACTGCTGGTGAGCTACAGAACAGTTGGGAACATCTTCTGTAGACTCCAACAACCATGTAATTCATTATCCAAACTAGAACACTTTTGAGAGTGAAAGGCTGAGGAGCTGTTAATCATAATAGCAGGACAATAGGTATGAACTGGAACTGTCCCAGACAAACTTGGATATCAGGTCGCCCAATCTATAACCAAATTTCATACACAATAAAAGTGTTGGGGCCAAGTGCAGTGGTTCATGTCTATAATCCCAGCACTTTGGGAGGCTGAGGAGGGTGAATTACCTGAGGTCAGGTATTCAACACCAGCCTGACCAACACAGTGAAACCCGATTCCTACTAAAAACACAAGAATTAGTTGAGCATGGTGTAATTTGCCTGTAATCCCCGCTGCTGTGGAGACTGAGGCAGAAGAATCACTTGAACCCAGGAGGCAGAGATTGCAGTAAGCCTAGATTTTGCCATTGCGCTCCAGCCTAGGTAATGAGAGTGAAACTCCATCTCAAAAAAATTTTTTAAATAATTAAAAAACAATAGTAGGACCTCTTTAAGTTACACCAAAAAATAAGCTTCCCTATGCTTGATTTACAGACACCTAGAATGACTACTTTGAAAATGTGTGCCCATAAAACCAGGAATAATACTGATAGCCAATGTTAAATTCATTCTTACACCTGTTACCAAAGAAAATGCTTAACACCCAGGATATCTTTCTTACATTATTTCTCTAGCTCATAGGATAGTTCAAAGAAGCAGTGTTTAAAAAGAAACATGGTAATTAGCCTGCCACAGTTCATGAATGAGAACTTTCTGAAATCATCTCCCATCAGCAGAGTATGCTTCTTAGCCAAACACAAACAGCAAACATTGCATTCGCTCTGCACATCATGGTATCTTGTGTTTTATGCTGGAGAGCTCTGAATCAGGAAATAGTCCTCATGAAATTAGATAATACACTTCCACTGCTAATCAGAAAGTAAATTTTCTGGGTGACCCTGACACAGGATCCTTAAGAACAGTTCTTCTTCCAAATAAGCATTATTTTATTTCCAGTATACATTACTCTTCTGAGAGAAGTATTTATTTTAAATATCAGATGCTCTTGCTAGCTAGAGCACAGAGTTGCTCTCAGCTGGTTCTAATCATTGCTCTTTTATTCCCTTTTAACAATTTCCTGTCCATCCCATTTTCTCAAGTTACTATACCTATTTAAATATCTGAGCATCACTAAGGTAAGAAACCTATTTTCCTCATCTGTAAACTGAAAACTTTAGGCTAAACAATGTGTAAGGGGCTTTTCTAGTTTTAAATTTCTACAACTAGATCTCATTGGAATCATTTCAAGTGTTTTCCAAAAATAGCATCCAGCTTTTACTCCCTGATTCGATTCACCATGTGACACTACAACATTCTGTTATAAACACCATTTTGATTTCTAAATACTCTGCTCTCAGAAACCAGGACTCTTTATTGCAGAACCTAACCAACCTAGGTTTTTTTATTGTAGAATATAAGGTTTCCAATGACTGGGTTTCTAATATCATTCTAGCCCATCTTTGATTATTCCTTCACAGTCCCTCTCAGGAAGCCAGTCCAATACCTCAGTCTGATGAAACATAATTTTTCAAGGTTTCAACACTTTGTTTCTGCTTCTTTTCTAATTTGTGTTACCCTCTCTTTACTTCATAGTTGACATATTTATTACATGCTTCAAAATTCTAAATATTTTCTCCTAAATATTTTGCCTTAATCCCCTTTCTCATGACTATTTATACATTTAATCAATTTTCCATTATTTTTCATATAATGATAGGCTTCATTCATCTGTTTATTCAACAAATATGGGAGGGATGAGTATTGCGTGTACAAGGCACTAAGCCAAAAGCTATGAACAAAACAAAATGGTCAAAGTTCCTGTCCTCATGAAGCTTACATTTGATGGAGAAGACAGACTATGAGCATTAAATGAACACTAAGTAGTAATAGCAATACTGCTACTAATAATAATGAAGCAGAGATGAAAGTGACCAGAGGAGTGGGCAAGGCATCACTGAAGAGATGTCACCTGAGGGTGACATTTGAAAGAATGAGGGAGTAAATCATCCAAAAATCTGGTAGAATCATTTTCCAGTGAAGATCAAGGGCAGGGCCCAGAGGTGAGAATGAGGTTTAAGAAGCAGCCATAAAATTACCGTGGCTGGAGCCAAAATCCTACCATGCCTCCTTATCCTGTTGGCCTTCCTATTCCCCACTGTTCCCCTCATTCACTGTGATTTAGCTGCTCTGGCTCCCTTACAATTCCTCAAACACATTAAGCACGTTCCAACCTCAGGACTTTTGCACACGCTGTTTGCCCCACTCAGAATGCTCTTTACTAGAAAATTTCGTGCTGCTTCTATCCATTTGGAGTTCTGTTCAAACATCACTTAACAATCTCTCTCCTCGCCTGGCTTTACTTGTGTCCACAGACATGATTCCACGTGGATTCACACTTTAATTTCCCTGCCTCCTCTGCTAGAATACAGTTCTAGCAGTTTTCTTCATTTCCTTTAATTTCAGGATATTTCCTAGCAGATAGATGGCACTCAATAAATATCTGCTTGATGTGTGTTCCATGAATGGTTATAAAATCCAACAGATCCTACTAACCTGGCAACTTGAATTTGTAGTATGTCAAACTTTTAAATCTGTGAAACAATTTATTCAAATGTAATCACTTAAACATCCCAGAACAGAAAGAGACCGTTAGAGAAATTCTAGTAATCATGAAGTGGAAGTTGTAACTCTCCAGGAAAAAAGAAGAAAAAGCAGACAATTCTCAAGCTGTTATTGTCGGTGACTGCGGTCAATAAGAAAACGGCAGTGCTACGGCAAGATCAAACCACCACAAACAAAAATAAATTAAATACTGTGAACATGTTTTTCAACTGCAGAAGACTTTTGAACTGCAATTGAAGACTTACATGAAAGCCTTAAAGATCTTCTTATAGATGCAATGTTTTTTAAAACACAGTTAAAGGCACAGCAATCTTGCAAAGTAGTTATTATTGTAGCAGCTTTACAGATAAGGAAACTAAGTCCTGGGAAGTGTAAAGGGCCAATAAAACTTTAAATCCAAATCTGTCTGACCCAAACATGATATTATGAATACCTGGACTCTGTCACAAAAAAAAAAAAGAGGTTTAGCATTAGAAGCCAAAATCATCAAGCAAAGGTTGACTCTCCTTTGTGTTGGCTTTGTTTGAGAAGAGAGGGATTCTGTCATGTAGAATAATTTAGGATGTTCATCAGAAACCCTTTATGAAAATAACATTTGAATCTTCAAAGGAGAATTTTTTTTAGTACCTGGAAATTTCACTGAGATGGAGTGGATACAACTGCTTTAGGAATTATTCAATATATTAAAAAGGAGAAAGCCCAGCTACCCCTTAAAACATTTATCTTCAGCAGAGTAAGAACTATTAAAAGCTATGATCACGAACTCACCAGGTGATCCAAGCAAATCCAGAAATAACCATAAGCCAGGTGAAATGTTGGCAAGCTATGCAGAGGGGAGGGCTAGGGGCAGATTCAAAAGAAGAAAGGAACATTTGCAAATGAAGAGGAAAACCATTCTATCAGGCTACTTACGCCAACACATCGTTTCCTGAATTCTTTCAATGTGATGTGGAATTCCCAGACATAATTAGTTTTCTCTTAGGACCTTCTATGAGTGAAACTGTCTCTCTTCTCCATCTCCAAATTTCTGTTGAAGCAAGTCTCCCAATGTAATGGTATTTAAAGATGGGGCCTTTGGAAATAAGTAGGTTTAGATGAGGTCATGACAGTGTGACCTCTCGACATGATTAGTGGCCCTATAAGGTGACACCAGAAAACCTCATGCAGGCTTTCTCTTTGCCATGTGAGGGCATAATAAGAAGGTGACTGTCTACAAACCAGGAAGTGAGCCCTCACCAGAACCTAATCATACTAGCACCTTGATCTAAGACTTGTGACCTCCAGAAGTGTGACAAAATAAATTTCTCTTATTTAAGCCACACTGTCTATGGTATTTTTTCATGGCAGCCCAAGCTGACTAACATAGGGCCTCAGAAAACACAAGGAACGTTCTAACATAGAGAAGAATAAAGTTATAGCATAACTGTGTATATTTTTCCCCCCAGAGGAAGTACTGAAGTGGAGGAATGTTTACCTTCCTACACTCATTCAGAGGAGATAGTCAGCAAACCTAAGATGCACACCTTTGTGGACTCCAGCTTCCAACTGAAATCAAACACATAGCTGCTTGCCATAGAACTAAAGAGAATTTCTTAGTTACACACTGGGTACTAGCTCATTTTAATGAGTCCTAATTACTGTCCGCACTCTGAAAATAGCAATTTACAATGAATTCAATAGTTGTAACATTCCCAGTATTATGTATGATAGAAACATCAGAAATCTTGCTGATTCTTTCTTTCTGGCTTAGTAGCCATTGTTGATAGAATGACTGTTCTATTAAAAGAGCAAGTGTTTTTCTGAGAATCTAATGGCATCCTAAAATAAGAAGGTAGGTGACATGTTAATGAACTTTTATGACTGTGAGTTGAGTTTAAGGAGTTAAATCTTCCATAAAAGTAGTTTTCCCCCAAGTTTCAACCTTACTTTAATCTTCATTTATTGCCAGTCAGAGCAACTTAGGAACACCTACCCTCCAGAGAGGAATTAGAAAAGAATTAACAATTAGAAAAGAATTAACAGAAATGAGTCAGAGAGAAAAAAAATGATACCCTTGGGTATCATAAATCGCAAAGAACAGAAACACACATTAGCAAATTCAAGTAAAATAAGTATTATAAAGTTGGGGGTAACCTCAAAGAAATGAGGAATACAGCTATCATCGGACACCTCCTATCTTCCATTTTCTCTTCTAACTGATTGCTTTCATTCTGAATAATGTCAGATTCCATGTGATATGGTTTGGATGTGTGTTCCCTCCAAGTCTCACGTTGCAATGTGACCTCCAATGTTGGCAGTGAGCCTGGTGGGAGATGTTTGGGTCATGAGGGCTGATCCTTTGCAAATGACTTGGTGCCCTTCCCATGGTAATGAGTGAGTTTTTACTCTGGTAGTTCACCCAAGAGCTGGTTGTTTTAAAAAGCTGCAACCTTTTCCTCTCTCTCTTGTTCCCTGTCTCATCATGTGATACACTGGCTCCCTCTTCACCTTTGGCCATGACTGTAACTTTCCTGAGGCCCTCACCAGGAGCAGCTGCTGGTGACGCCTGTACAGCCTACAGAATCATGAGCCAAAGAACCCCTTTTCTTTAAAAATTACCCAGCCTCAGACATTCTTTTATAGCAATACAAATGGATTAATACCCTTATCTCCCAGTTCTTTGTGTTCTTTCAACACTGCAGTTCACCACTGGTCTTTCACTGTCCCTATTCCACATTCCCAAGAAAGTCTGTTCAATCTTTATCCAATTAGCTTTGGTGAGTGAATGACAGGTAAGTGTTGAGAAACACAGGGAAGGTGTCTATTACTCATCCACAGACACAGGCTGAAAAACATGTGTCCAAAAACTTCCCATGTCTTTAGATTGCATGTGACCATCTTATTCTAGGACAATAAAATGGGGTCATATGTCCTTCACTGTAATGATTCCAAACTCCAGGAGACCCCCTTACTCTCATGCAAATAGGCTGAGTGCCATAACAACTCCAAATGCCTAATGCTAGTGAGTAGGGCTTCTGCATTCAGAGCAAAGAGCATGCTTGGTTCACCGAAGGGTGCAGCTGCATCTTCTCGCCCAAACACTAACAGATCCTTGATTTTTTCATTTGCAAGCCACAAGTGGCCATTCAGGCAGTTCTTTCTGGAATGAAAGAACATTTCCAAAGCTGGTTTGATTTGTCAGCTACCATACGTGACACTGTTTTTATATTACAATAAGAGTTTAAGTTCCTTGTTGGTCTCTACATTACTCTTGCTTTTTGCATTACCATAAAGCAATTTGAATATTAGACCCAGGGGCTAGAATTCAAGTGACTATAGCCTATTGACACCAGTTTCCTTCTTCAAGGGAAAATGAAATTCCCATCTCACTTGTTGTGAGGAGGTTAAAAAGATTAGATACCTGCAGCCTTGAAATGCCATGTGCCAAATGAATTAAATCTACCCCATGTAATGGGAAATACAGACAATAGCCATTGAATCATCCCCTCTTGTTGTCTGTAGGTCACAAATAAAACAGTCATTACTCATCAATTTCAGGAAAGGTAAAAGGGGAAGAGGATGGCCAAAGAGTTAGAATTAAAAAATAAATTTTAAAGACCCCTTGAAAGCAGGGCTTATTTCCAAGAAAATCATTTCATTATTCAGACTTCTTTTTACTTCCATGATCCTTAATCCTTTCTCTCTTCATTTGAGACAGGCCTCACTCTGCCATCCATGCTGGAGTGCAGTGGCATGATCATGGCTCACTGTAGCCTGGACCATCCCAGCTCAAGTGATCCTACCATCTCAGCCTCCTGAGCACTGAGACCACAGGCACATGACACCCAACCTTGCTAATTTTTAAAACTTTTTTGTAGAGATGGGGTCTCCTTATATTACCTAATCTGGTCTTGAAATCCTGAGCTCAAGTGATCCTCCCTTAGACCTCCCAAAGTTCTGGGATTAGAGGCATGAGCCACTGTGCCTGGCCTCACTTGCATAATTCTTATGTGTCATCCATTTCTCTAAAAATAAGTGGTTATTAAAAGCATTAGATTTGCTGAAGATAGGTTCAGGAGGCCATGGTTCCTGAAAGCATGGATTCACAGGGATTGCAATGGATACCATAGAAAGAAGGTCTAGACAAATTTGAGTTCCTGGCAGGTACGTATAAGCATATATGGACATTAAACACTCTGGGACCCTTCAATTGCCAGTGTGCCTAAAACTTGACTCTGTATTTCAAACCAGAAATGAATTTAATTTATATTCAGAGTTAAAAGACATCCTTCGGTTCAATCATTCAACATAGTTACAGCAACCTACTATATTCCAGACATGGTGCTAAAGATGCACTGTTGTTAGAGTTGCCAAATAAAACTAGAGAATAGCCAATTAAGATTAAATTTTGGATACACATTCAAATACCACATTGGGCATACTTATAGTTTATCTGGAATTCAAATTCAACCGGGTGTTCTTTGTTTCTTTCTTTTTTTTCTTTTTTTTTTTTTTTTTTTTTTTTTTTAAGAGAAAGGGTCTCCCTCTGTCACCCAGGCTGGAGTGCAATGACATGATTATAGCTCACTGCAGCCTGTGCTCAAGTGATCCTCCCACCTCTGCCTCCCAAGTAGCTGGGACAGCAGGCATGTGCCACCATGCCCAGCTGGCATGTTCTGTATTCTTGCTAAATCTGGCAGTCCCTGCTGGGTTACAACATGGGCCCAGTCACTGCTCTCAAGCTACCCAGTTATTTTACTTTTTATTTAAACTTTTGTGATCGCCAGTCACACAATGCTGGTACTGAGATAGTCTTACCTAGAACACTGAAGAGCTAATATTAATTATAAAATCAAATTATTCAATTTTAACCTATTAGCTGTAGATATTTACTTAAAAAAAAATCTAGATTCTTAAAGCCTGCTTCAGATCCACCACAACAAAATATTCCATGTGGAGGTCAAGAAGTATTAATATAGTTGAGTAGAACTTCACTCCTTTCTGATGCCACACAAATACTTTGAGCCTAGAGCTTTTTCATTCACATTCCTAGTTATGACTAAAAGCTTGTGTCTCCTCAAAATTTATATGTTGACATCTAATCCCTAATGGGACAGTGTTGGGAGGCACTGTATGTATGTATGTATGTATGTATGTATGTATGTATGTATTTATTGTTGAGACAAAGTCTTGCTCTGTCACCCAGGCTGGAGTGCAGTGGCACAGTCGTGGCTCACTACAATCTCTACCTCCCCAGTTCAAATGATTCTCATGTCTCAGCCTTCCCAGTAGCTGGGACTATAGGTGTGCACCACCACACCTGGCTATTTTTTTTATTTTTAATAGAGACAGGGTTTCACTATGTTGGTCATGTTTGTCTTGCACTCCTTACCTCAAGTGATCTGCTCACCTCAGCCTCCCAAAGTCCTGGGATTACATGCATGAGTCACTGTGCTCAGTGGTGGCAGTCTGTAGAAGGTGATTAGGTCATAAAGGTAAAGCCCCCATGAATAGGATTAGTGCCTGATATGGTTTGGCTGCATCCCCACCCAAATCTCATCTTGATTTCTCCCAGTGGGAGGTAATTCCCAGGGGGCAAGTCTTTCCTGTATTGTTCCTGAGATAGTGAATAAGTCTCACAAGATCTGATGGTTTTGAAAAGAAAATTCCCTTGAACAAGCTCTGTCTCTTTGTCTGCTGCCATCCATGTAAGACATGACTTTCTCCTCCTTGCCTTCCGCTGTGACCGTGAGGCTTCCCCAGCCATGTGGAGCTGTTTCAGTCCATTAAACCCTTTTTCCTGTAAAAATTCCCCAGTCTCGAGTATGTCTTTATCAGTAGCATGAAAACGAACTAATACAATGCCCTTATAAAAGGGACCCCAGAGAGCTCTCTCTCTTCCATCTAGGAACACAAGAAAAAGTTGGGCAGTCAGCCCCAGAAAGAAGGTCCTCACCAGAGCATAACCATGGTAGCATCCTCATTTCAGACTTCCAGACTTCAGAGCAATGAGAAATCAACATCAGTTGCTTATAGCTCACTCCATCTATAGTACTTTGTTTAGCAGTCTGAGCTGACTGAGGCACCACCTCTCACCAGTGGGTATCAAGATCCTAAGATAACATCCTGGCTACTCCCATGAGGCAGCCTAGGTAGGCTTGATCACGATACAGGTATATTTGCCAATGTTGGACAGTCCTGGTGTTATTCTAAACTAAAAATATACTCCTTTGCCTCCCTTGAGGCTCAAGATTTTTTTAAAAAAAAATTTATCTCCCTGAACTGCAAAGAAATTTCACCTGTATTCTAAAGGTGATGATTTGCTTGCTTCTGTCATGACAACTTAAGGATTTTGTTTCACAGGAGAGAAAGAGGAGAAGAATTCACTCTGAGTTTCTTGCCTCTGATACCTCCATCCCCATCCTGCAGACTTTCCTAGGATTTTCCATCTCTGTGAGCACCTGGAGGAGTTTATAAAGAAAAAGCCTGCAAGAGTGGGGGACTGCCCCCCATATTTGTAGTCCTGTTTCCTGAGGGTGCTTCACCCTCCCATTTTAGTCCACACTCAGCCAGGCTCCACCTATTTACCCACCAGCCCTAGCAGGAGTCTGCTTATGGAGGGAGACCGCTGTAAACTGTGCCCACATCTTACCCCTCCCCTCACACAGTTAGTATAGAAACAACCATTTTACAAGCTGTGATCATCTCCCTCATTACCAGAATTGGTCTAGGACTGAGGAGGTGAGTTAAAATGGCCAGTCTTTCTCCAGAAATGTCACAACTGGTATTAAGAGAAAGAAATTCTATTTATATTTCTCTTTCTCTCTCTCTCTCTCTCTCTCTCTCTCTCTCTCTCTCTCCACCTCGCTTTCTCTATGATTAAATGTTTGCTGGGTTTTCTGCCACACAGACTGAGAAGGAGAGAAAGTCATGTGAAGACACGAGAGGGAATGGGTGTGCAGAGATCAGAGGAAAGAACAGAAGTCAGGCCATTTTGGATGCTAAATTCCTATCATGTCTTTGAGTCCATTCGACGCCAGAATTTCTTATTGCTTATGTGATTGTGAATAGAGTCTTTTTAACAAAATTAGCCAAAAATACCCCAATTCCAACAGCTCCCCAGGTGATTTTAATCCATATTGACTTTGAAACCATTATCCTAATTATCATCTCACTATTTCTTGACCACATAGTGGCATCCACAATCACCTAAAAAATATTTAATTTTCAGCCCACAATTTGGCAAAATGGATTATAAATCTATTCCCCATTAGGCATTGAGAATTAAAAATAAGTTCATGTCCTGCTGTTTTCATCATTATTACTAAATCTGAAAACCTTTCCTTTCTTCTTTTCATCTTCTATTTTCCATTAAAATCTAAAGTGATGGGTATTAGAGAGAGAGAAGAGAATCAGCCAGTGAGCTTTGGTGAACACGGTTCCAGAAAGAATGACTTACTGTTGTAGCTTTTCGCGTACAAACCTTGGCCAAATAATGGTTGAAGTGTTTGTTCGTCAAAACAAAATTATACTACCAAAGAAAAATACAATTATTTTTCCTTTTAATAAGAGGAACATGCATTTTCTATCCAGGGAAGCAGCTTCTGGAGTTAAATATCTCCCAAGATAATAAAGAACTAAAATGAAGGCAATTTTAAGTAATTGTGTATATGACAAAAAGGATGAAATGGCTCAGAGAGTTGCATAATTCATATACAATTTTCCACAGATTGCAGGCTGGAGTAAATGTTTACTAATTAAGTTGGTAGTATATTATTTGAAGAAACAAAATTTGATTATAATAATTGTTGTTCATTTATCCTAAAAAAACTTCCAGCTGACAAAGTAAAAAGCCTTTATCAGGCAGTTAATAGTTGTTCATTTCATACTCTTGGTGCATTCTGTTTTCCCACTGGAGATATATGTATGCTGTTCAGTAGATGCTGTGAGACGATAATGACCAATTGGGATCATTTGGGCACTTATGGAATTTACAGGAACATACTTTTTCCTCTAAATTGACTGAACTTGGAATGGAATTGTAATGATCCCAGACAGGTAAAAATAGAATATATTTTCCTTTTACGTTCCTCAACAGTTATTTAATTTAAAATGCATTGCATTTTGATATTTAAATAAGTTCCCTGTCTGTTTGCAAATATCAATCACCTTCCAAATTATATAAGTGATATCTTACACCTTTATTTAAATTGTAAGAGATCACTTATATAATAGTTTGGAAGGTGATTGATATTTGCAAAGAAACAGATACCAAAGAATACACTGCAGACAAAGAAAAAAAAGAACATTTCCACACAACATTTTCGATTAGCACTTTTTCTTCCTCCTTGAAACATAAGCCCCAGAGAACTATGCTCTCCTTTATCCTGACTAGTTGTACAGCTGAACAGACATCCTCACAAAAGGAAGCTGTCATTCCAGATGCACTTTACAGAACAAACAATATACTTCCTTGTGACCACATTATGCACTGCCACAATCTCCTCCAATTTGGTGCATTTGAGTGGGTAAGCTCCAGGAATCAATGTCATTGAGCAGTGGGAGGTAAATGAAACGATTGTCCACCAGTTGTTTTATTAAAGATTGGGCAGCTGGAATAGTCTCCAAGCAAATGTATCTACAGCCCCTGGGGATTGCTACAGATGAATGTTACAAACTCTAACTTAACCCTTAGAGAAATACATTTCTTTTTTGACTCACTCATCAACAATATATTTTACTTTTCTCTAACATGTATGTTGCTTGAGGGAAGAAAAAAAAGTTTCCCTGTAAATAATAAAATCCCAAGTGAGGTCAACATTTCCATCCCCAGCAGGTTACTCCAGTTTGAACTCTCTTCTTTTTAATCATGGATAATTTCACCAACAGCACAGCAGTCCTGCTAGTTCACAGAAGATGAATTCTGTTTTCCTAGTTTGATGATTGCCTACTATGGTGCTGATGTGATGTGGATGCTAATGTTACTTTTCTGTGATTCATTGTTGAAGGAAGAAAAATATTGCCTCGTTTTCCTTACAATGTTAATGTTAAACCAGAGCAGAAAATCAAACACCACATGTTCTCACTCATAGGCGAGTGTTGAACAATGAGAACACGTGGACACAGGGAGGGGAGCACTACACACTGGGGTCCATTGAGGGGAAATGGGGGAGGGATGGGGGGATGGGGAGGTGGGAAGAGATAGCATGGAGAGAAATGACAGATACAGGCGAGGGTACGGAAGGCAGAAAACCACACTGCCATGTGTGTACCTATGCAATAATCTTGCATGTTCTTCACATGTACCCCAAGACCTAAAATGCAATCAAAAATAATAAAATAAAAAATAACAAAATAAAGAAAAATAATGACTCAACACAAACATTTCTTCCCCATGAATAGAGATTGGCAAGCTAGAATTAAAATGAATAAAAAGCAATTACATCTTGCTAAGGAGAAAGGGGAGGAAGACCCATTGTCTGTGGCTAGTATATGACCACCCCAGTAAACCCACCAAAATCCCTTAAAACAATTAAACCACATGATAATCATAAAATATGTACATATTGATGTGCCCTCCTAGGTATCCCCAAATTGCCCTCCTGGTAACAATTTTACTGTACTGATCCCAAGAAACAAGTATCAGGAAACAAACACAACTGCCTAAAATCCATGACCTTGAACTCAAAAATGAAGCTTAAACTCAAAGATAAAGCTTGCTCGAGGGTCTCCCATCTTTTCATCACCCCTTAACCACAGAGTATTAAGTTAGTCTGCAAAACTCCAGACACTCTGAAGTATTGTTGAAGAAATAGAAACTCTGGGCCAGACTGCCTGGGGTCCTAACTCAATCACATTATTAACTAGCTGTGTGATCTCCAGTGATCCTCACCTGCTCTGAGTTTCAGGTTCTCTGTTGGTAATGAAGCAATAATAATCATACCTGCTCCATGGGCTTGTTAGGAAGATTAAATAAGTTAATATTTATGAGATATTTAGAATAGTAACAGATACCTTTAAAGCAGCGGTCCCCAACCTTTTTGGCACCAGGGAGCCATTTTGTGGAACATAGTTTTTCCATGGACCAGAGGTCAGGGTGGTTTCACGATGATTCAAGTGCATTACATTTATTGTGTACTTTATTTCTATTATTATATTGTAAATAAAATACTTATACAACTCATTATAACACAGAATCAGTAGGAGCCATGAGCTTGATGGTTCCATCTGGGGTTGTTGGGAGACAGTGACAGATCACCAGGCTTTAGAGTCTCCTAGGACTGTGCAACCTAGATCCCTCACATATGCAGTTTTCAATAGGATTCATGTTTCTCTGAGAATCTAACGCTGCCGCTGATCTGACAGGAGGCAGAGGTCATGCAGTAATGCGAGTGATGGGGAGCAGCTGTAAATACAGATGAAGTTTACTCACTTGCCTGCCACTCACTTCCTTCTGTGCAGCCCAGTTCATAACAGGCCATGGACTGTTACTGGTCCCCAGCCCAGGGGCTGAAACCCCTGCTTTAATGAAGTTATTAAAACAGACAGAAGCTTAAAGACTTCCTAGGAGAAATTGTGACATCCTTAGCTTCAGAGTTACCCTGTATTGTGTGGAACTGGATCAGATTCAAGAAATTTTTAAACCAGACCAGGCTACACACATTTTACACTTAATCAGATATTTTAAGAATATTTCTAGAGAGTCTCAAAGTCATCTGGTGTTTTGAGATTGCCTAACCAAAAGTTCTGTTTCCTGACTTGGTATCCTCTTAATACACGGTGTCCGGTATCCTAGGGTTTGCAGAATCTGCATACATTGATCCTGTGTTTCAGGGACTTACGGCAGGTATATGAACATGGTGGTTTCTTATCCCAGTATCTTATTGACGTTAGGAAGTATGCAGTAATAGAAGGGACATGAATTAGGACTCAAAATAAAATCAGGACAACCCATCCCCTATTGAAAGTGCCAGTCTTGGTTTGCCTACATAGGATTAAATCTATGAATCACAATGGAAGCTTTCCCGAATCTAAGGGTTTCTAAAAACAAGTAGTCTACGAACTATTTTCAACATTTCAAATCGCCAAATGGAAAACTGCATTCACTCAACATAACACCGTGGGGACTTATGGAAACATGGAGTTTTATCGTTTGTTTCTCCATTGGCAAGAATTTTATCACCTTGGTGTAGTAACAGCCAGTGACAACCAGTCTTGTTCTGAATAGCAATCACATATGTCATTGTTGGCAAAAGATAGAAAGACAACTTAAAGATTACTTAAGTAAATGCATTCTTTTTAGACAAAAATCTTTCAAAATACAGAACCCGAAGGAGAAGGGAAACTAATAAAGGAATCCTAAATAGTAGAGAAGTTGAGATTCTGAACTCTGTAAGGTTCCTCTTAGCTCCAGAGTAATAAGATTATATGGCTCCAATGATTCAGGACAGAGAGAATAAAATAAAATGAATTTAAGTGATAGAGAAGAATACAAACTCTAATAAAGAAGGGAAATGAGAAGGACTAGTTAGAAATACACACAAGAAATTTAAAAACATAAAAATTCATCTTGTTCCAAAAGAAAAAACTTGAAAAGTGATAAATTAGGAAAGTGGGTTTCAATAAATAACATATTAAAGTTGACATAAAGTATTATCATGACCAAAAAAATATGAATATAATATGAGAGCTAGCTGTATACCAAAAATCCAACCATCGGCCAACAAACAAGAACCAGTTTTTCAGGACAAGTTCTCAGGATCCATGAAGTCTGAGTTTTCTGTTCTGGGTTCAAAGATACCATCCATAGTAGGTAAGACAAAGATGAAAACATTACCAAGCATAAAAGAATAAGTTGAAATATGTAAAATTTGGTTTAAAAAGTGACAAATCCAATTCTCATTTTCTGTTTTACAACACCCCCTTTGATTTACTCCTAAATATAATGAAACAGACAGAAGAGACTCCAGTGAATAAAGACAATACTCAAAACTACAAGTATATTAATATATTTTGGGGGCCAGAACAAAATGTGAGATTGTTCAACATGAGAAATGACTAGCAGCAGTTAATGGTCTGACTTTCCCAAGTGAAAATGTGTTTAATATAAATTATTATCATTAATAGATCAAATATATCAAGTGGATCTTCATGATATAATGGAAAGAATATCAATTTGAGAGTCAGATGCCTGCAACATTTTCATTAAATGGTTACATGATTTGGATGCATTCTTCTCAGCAAATATTTATTGATTCCTTTTATGTAATAGTTATTATTGGCCATTATCCAGTTTGTTTATCTGCATGGTGAGTGGGATGGGCTAAATGATTTCTGAATGTCTTCTACTCTAAGAATCTTCATCTAAAATGTTAATTGACATAGTAATTCCTTATTTTCTTTATCTCAGAACAGCACAGCAGTAAACTGTGATGAATTTGCCAACAGTAACTCCAGTAATAAATGCCAATTTTGTGCATAGAAAGTTGACAGAGAAGAATAAAAAACACAAAATGCAAATATTAACATGATTTAGTTAAGTAATAGAAAACATTTCTTTGAACAGGACTGTTTGGGAAATGTTATCATGAGAGTATAAAATGCAAATATTACATTTCTCTACATTTCCATGGAGATTTGAAATAAGCAATAATTGTCATTTGCGATGACACCAAATATTCTACATATGCTTAGAATATCAGCCTGTAATTAATTTATCTTAATGTGGAAATATTTACTGGTTCAAATGAATGTTTTTTTAGAAAACATTGCATCAATTTGTAAGTTTGCTTCCTCAGTGCCAATACAGCTGGAAAATCTGAACTCCTCTGTTAGTAAGGTTAGAATGAGCGGACAGGCTGAACTGTGAAGGGGGTGTTGAACTGGATATTCAGGGACCTGGGCTCTATTTCGCACTCTGACATGTGATCCTAGACCCATCACTTTCATCTTCTAAGTGTCACGTTTTCTCATTGCTAAAATGACATTAGACCAAATGGAGCCAAGATTTTGAAGGGTGACAACTCAAAATTCCCCTCAGTGACCAAATCCAGCTTAAAGTCCGATATCTTTAGAATGTTCAGTTTTGCCTGTCAGCTCTGCAAGGGACTCTATGTTATCTGGTTACTTATGATTAAAATGGCAACTGATCTGACCCCGCTTGTCCCTCCTCCCTGACACAGGCTCAAAATTCAGTGGCAAATCAAGGCTAGGATGATGATGGCAAACATTTTCATTTGCAAAAGAGAAGACTGGAAGGTACACAGTAGTTCCTTGCTCATAGCCATAACGGAATCCTGATGGCCAGGAATTGTGAGATGACCCTCCCTTGGCAGTAGGGGAAGCTTCTTGTTTAGACTCTGATTCTTATTTTCTGAAATGAACTCACTTATCTGCTCTCCTCTGTGCCTCTAGTTTTGCCCTCTGGGAAGATCTAATCTTTTGTCCACTGAAGCCACAGCTGAAATTGGGATCTGGAAAGGGGCCCCAGTGAAGAATCTGTAGCCACTAGTGCAAGTTTGAGATTTTAGGAATATTTTCAATCTCAAATTTTAGTCTGGGCTTCTCATTTCTTGTCAATAGTTTCCTAAAAAGCTAGTAGACTTTATCTATTTTTGACTTCCCAAATTTCTTCCTAGACACGATACTCAAGCCTAATATTTTTTCTTACTGCCTAGTCTCCCATGCCTCTCAATCCACTTAGTGACAGCTACTTAGAAGCCATCTCCTAAAACAGGTGCAAAGGCCACCTCGCTAATCTGATGTTTGCTGAAAGCTGAGTCAAGTCATCTGTGAACTCCTCTTGGCCTTTGTTACTCACTAAGGCTCTGACCAATTTGTGGCTCTTCTGTTTGCAGTATGGCACTTCCACGTTTTTGGTAGAAGGGGAAAGAGAGTGAATAATTTTAATAGCAAGGTTTTATGACCTGATACACCACCTTACTTCCCATATTTCTTTGACTGCAACTCAATAACCGTAAAAGAAACTGATAAATGGAGTCTTGCTCAATATTATCCAATAGTTTGGGCAATTATGCAAATATTCTCTATCTGCTCTATGCAAAATGGTAGACATTCATCACATGTGGCTATGGTGCACTTGAAATCTGGCTAGTGTATCTGAGGAACTGAATGTTTAATTTTATTAAATAACTAGTCATTTAATTTAAATAGCCATGTATGGTTAATAACTACCATATTGGATAGTACAGGTTCTTATTTTCCCATAAAAGAGGACACAGTTTCAGTGAGCGGCAAGCCAGTCTCTGCCCCAGCTGGGTCATTTATGTCAGTGCTACTGGGTAATATTCAAACAGGTGCATCTCAAGTAGATTCCTTATGTTGTCTTCCAAACACTGTTAATATCTAAAGATGCAGAAGTCACCTCCACCCTTTATTTACAGGCATATTAATAAAAGCTGAGAAAAATGTACTACTTGTATTTATAGTGGATTGTTTTAAAAAACATTTGTGACACAAATTATTCAGGCTCTATTTATAGACGCAGGAATTGGGATGTAATAAAAGGACCTATGCTGATCACAAAACTTTTCGATTTTGCCTTTTCTCCAGTTTCATGAGTAAGAAACATGTTAATCTTCCCATTTTCAATTCTGAAGGAGTTACAGATAGGCTTCAGTCGACTGCAGCTTTCACATCGACAATATTTTGTACAGGAGAATGTCACGGGAAGGTTATTGGGACAGTGAAGTGTGATAGCTCTTCTCTGGAAAAAAAAAAAATCTACTAAATCCTGCTTGATCAAAATGCAAAGCCTCTTCAATAAAATGTGTAACAATAATTTTGAATAAGGAATTAACTACAGAAAGAAATTGTTTAAAAATTTCATGGCTTCCTTATTGAAAGACCCTATTTTTATTTTATTAGGTATATTTTACTCTAAAAATAAGCACCTTAATAAGCTAAAAGTTCTTATAATAAAATTAGATTTTAATGTTAAACTAGTCCCATTTTGTCACAAATCTTTGCTGCTTGTTCATACAGAATTTATAATTATGTGTTTTTTGTCAAAAACAGTCATGTACTTGAAAAAAGTAGAGAATAGTGTCTTTCTTGGTAGTTGACAGTAGTGTAAGGTGAGTGAAACTGAAGCCTCTTAGAGCAAATACAGAAACCTTGCGTATACCAACTTATGCAAAGCATACACACCCCTTTGCAGTTCGAGATGTAATATTTTAGTATTCCATGAAGACCACAATATTCTTGTTGAGCTAAATGCAATTATATGAGTGATTGTCTTCATTTCCTCTGTTATCTTTCCCTGACTGTCTTGAGTCAATGCTTTGGAAGAACAACATACAGCTGTTTGTAAGCAAAGTTGTAAAGCAAAAAAAGAAAAACCCCAAGCTTCCTTTTCTCAACCATCTCTTTCTTAGATCTTTCAGTATCTTTGCATTCCACTGCCTTGTAGTAATCAAAACCTATTCACTTTAAAGGATTGGATGTGCCAATTTTACAATCATCTGAAATTGTTTGGATGAGAATATTGGCTCTTACAGCAGCTATTTGTACTTAAGCATATCACCTGTTCCTGTACAGAGTGAAAATCATCTTTGTTGAAGGAACTCCAAGTACCAGCAAGAGATAGGAGAACTTATTTAAGTGTTTGTCGTGGACCGTCCGGGACGGGTAGGCACGTCTGCCCGGGGGTCTCTCGACCTGCAAGAGGGTCCCAATACCTGGAAGAGGGAGTGCGCCTGGAAAAATAATAAAGACAGAGAGAAAAAGCGAGGCATCTGGAGGGCTGATAGGCTGTGCCTAAACAGCAAATTTTATTTTTCAAAGGCCAGGAATAAATACACTTTCTTGGCTTTGGTTTACGTCATAGTAAGAGGAATGCAAATGTATGCCTCACATGGCCTATACAATAGAGAAGTCAGATATGCGATCAATGGTTGTAAAAAGTAACAAAATTTTCTACAATCACAAAGTTTGTTTCCAAACATCATTCCTCCTGGCTGCAGGTATCTCTGGTTTGACCTTGTTTTAGAACTGAAATGTGAAAAGGTTTTTTGGTTTTGCTCATCAGAATATCTTTTAATCAGATTCTCCTTTGTCTACTCCTGACTCAACTTAACTCAACTTCCCCATTCAGGAATCTCTGAGTCAGGAATCAAAGCCATCCCTTATGGTGGCATTTTGCTTTGCAAATATCGACAGCTAAACCATTATCTAGGGTACAAGGCAGTCCGTAAGTAAAGGTTAAAACTTACTCTTAAAGTCATAAAAAGGTTAAAAGCAGGAACTGGTTGCCGGCAGGGGGTCACTCCGTCTAGCAGTAATGCATAATTTTAGGCCCAAAACGATATTGTGGTTGATATTAGAAACTGATCATTCATCTTTCAGTTCCTATATTTCCGGATAGCTCGACTGCCTCCAGTAGGAAACTGTGTTTGGGATCAAACTCACCATATAGTGAGACTCACGCCTTTTAGGGGTCTCACACGGGAGTGTTCCCCACAAGTGTTGGTCTCAGGGGCTGCTAAAAATCACACAAAATATACAATCAGCTTGTATACGGACACCCAGAGCTAGGCTTATGGAAGAAGGAGAAAGTATCTTAGTAGATGATTCCAGGCTTCAGAAAAGGTGATGGCACCAGGCACAGTGACTCATGCCTGTAATCTCAACACTGTGGGAGCCCAAAGCAGGAGGACAGCTTGAAGCCAAGAGTTCAAGGCCTGTCTGGTCAGTGTAGCAAGAACCCATTAGGCAGGAGGAACACTTGAGCCCAGGACTTCAAGCTGCAGTGAACTATCATCATGCCACTGTACTCTAGCCTGGGCAAAAGAGTGACACTCTAGTGCCGATCTCTAAAAAATAAAGAAAGGAAGAAAAAGAAAAGGTAATGGCATCCATGTGACCAATTCCCTTCATTTGTGAAGACTTCCCTGAAGGTTCAAAGAAAAAAAAAGTATGAAACTAAAATGTGTGGATTATTTATTAGTTAACTCACAGAAAGCTAGACATCTGGCTGCTGCTTTTTCCTTCTTAGCCCTACCTCCCAGTTCCAACTACAATTCCCAAATAAGTCTTGCACTTTCTTTCCCAAGTTCCCTCTGCACTGGGACCAAAACACAATAACTCCAAATTTATAGCAAATTTCTCCCAGAAATTTCTTGGATATTTCCCTCAAATGAATCCCTCATGTCATTATTTCATAGTAGATGAACACAGTGAGTACTCAAGGGATTTTTCTAAGACCAACTGACTTTTAAGGTTATTTGTAAAACCACTTACTTTCTCCTAAATGGTTTTATCTGAAGCCTCCAGAAAAACCTGCTGAAATTTCAGAAAGGTGATATTTTAAAAATCACTTTAGTTGTTTAGTAATTTAATTATTTTAGTCTTTTAGTTGATAGCATTTATTCAATTTGAATAACACTCATCCAATTTGCATATTCATTTCATTTTCACTCTCATATGGGACTGCCATGGTTCTGCTGCATTTGAGGCAGGGCGACGAGAGCCAGTTTCTGCTGCAGGCACCAGGCAGCACTGAGCTGGAGAAGCTCATGATGCAGGTGACCCAGGGCCAAAATGGCAGCCTCAAGGTGCAGTGCCTCTGCTCAGAAATGGAAGAATTAGCAGAACATGACATATTCTCCTTCCTAATATGCAAGGACTGACTGATGATAAGATTGAAGAATTGAAATTAAAGGATGAATGGGGTGAAAAATGTATGCACACAACACACACACACACGCACACACACACACACACACACACTCATCATAGCCTTGGCACCAAATACCTTAAGTCACAACCCCAGACCTCAGGTCGCTCACAAATTAGTAGTCACTTTTACATTAATGATGCAAACTTCACCCATAAGATGCTGCTGCTGTTTTTTGAAGTTTCAGGTAGAGCAGATCACCCTTTCTTAGACCAGAACGACCACACTATTTATCATCAAAATACATACAGTTTCAAAGATGAACAGGGCACTATTGTTAATTATGACTGTACCACAGGCTCACATCCCTTTCTAAGACACATGTGTACCCTACCTGAGCTTCTTACTGTACCTTATAAAGAATGATCACAGAACTTACAGCACTTTACTGGATATGCTGGTTTATATACAAATTCATCCTTCTCCAGGTCATAAGTCTCATGGATCTTGGCCTTTTCATCACCAGACCCTGTATTATGGTAGCCATATACTATTTTAAAAATAATAATAAGTATTAGCATCACCCTAAGGAGGAGATTGGGCTAGTAGAGGCATGGGTTTCACAGAGAAAGGTGCTTTTCAACTGGAGTAAGTATGATCTACCCAGGAGGTATTTATTCTTTCTATAAAGTTTATTTAATGTACCCACAACACTATTAACCTTGTCCAACCAAAACTGTCAAAGTGATTTTACATATATAATCTCATAACAGTAAAGAATGTCTCTAATATTTTGACTTACAGTCAATATCATGAGTTATTTTGCTTTTAACCATCAACTGCCTAAGATATCCAAAGCTATCCTCAAGGATCAACTTGCCTAAAGATTTTCATTTACTATGGGGACAATACAACAGAGAGTTTGGGGTTATTAAACCTTGTATCTACATGCAATTCCAAAATCTGAGTGATTCTGCTAGAAGCTCAGACTGGGTCCAGTTTTTGCACTCATCACCTCACTCCAAAACTATAGTGATGTAGCAATCATCTTCTGAACATTGCTGGCCACTGTGGCTGGGGGTAAGAATGCTCTGAAGGTGATGGCAAATACTCCCAAGTAGCAGTGTCAAACATCACTGCTCCTGACCATTTATAGACCAGAGCACATTATATGGCTCCACCTATGGACAAGGAGGCTAGGAAATGCAATCCTACCATCACATACCATTAAGAGAGCCAGAAATAGTTGTTAAAAGAACACTACTGGTTAACATACTTATAGTCCTGAGTTGGGATCTTCCTGGCTAAAAGAAGCAGCCTAGGAAAATATGAGAACTGATAGAATTCTGAGGCAACAAAGTTGTCAAGGACCTTGGGCCCTGAGCTGAGGGTAGACACCTCATGAATTTGTATAGAATTTACTGCATAAAGTCTGAGTAAGTTCCTAAAATGAGAGCCTCACAAAAGAGGCTCCCTGGACCTACCAGCTGCCATTAGAAACTTAGAAAGTCTGCTACTTATTAGCAATTCTTTGGAACTCTCAAAAGAATCAAGCCACAAGTTACATTAAGAAGAATGAGACAGTAAATGTCATGATTAATATTTATGAGCAATCGGTGAACATCAGAAGCTGGGCACAAAGAAGAATGTATTGAGAGATGCCAATTTGCATCTTACATGAATCAGCTCTGTTGGACTAGAGTTTAAAAGAAAATAATAGCCTGGATAGGAGACATAAAGAGTAGACTACACTCTGAGTCACTTAAAGAGAAAAATGAGGCCAAGAGCGATGGCTCATGCCTTTAATCCTAGCACTTTGGGAGACTGAGGTGGGCAGACAGCCTGAGCTCAGGAGTTTGAGACCAGCCTGAGCAACACAGTGAAACCCCATCTCTACTAAAATACAAAAGAAATAGCTGGGTGTGGTGACACACACCTGTAGTCCCAGCTACTCAGGAGGCTGAAGCAGGAGAGTCATCTGAACCTGGGAGGTGGAAGTTTTAATGAGCCAGGATCACACCACTGCAATCCAGCCTGGGCAACAGAATGACACTCCGTCATTCTGAGAGAGAGAGACAGAGAGGCAGAGGCAGAGGCAGAGAGAGAGAGAGAGAGAGAGAGAGAGAGAGAGAGAGAGAGAGAGAGAGAGAATGGGACATATCAATTATACTTACTCATTATTTTATCAGGTTGAATAGTGCCCCCAAAACAGGTATGTCCAAGTCCTACTCCTAGTAACTGTGAATTTGAACTTACTTGGAAATTAGGTCTTTACACATATAATTGTTAAGAATCTTGAGAAGAGACCATGCTGGATTGAGGGTAAACCCTAAATCCAATGATAGGTATCCTTGTAAGAAGAGAAAAAGAGACAAGTGAGAAAAAGGCTATGTGAAGATGAAGGCAGAGATTGGAGTGACACATCTACAACGCCCCCACCACCAAAAAAAAAAAAAAAAGAATTGCCAGCCAGCAACCACAGGAAGCTGAGAGGGTATAAAACATATTCTCCCTCACAGCCTCCAGATGAAAGTGACCCTGACAAAACACTCTTATGTGAGACTGCTGATCCCCACAACTGTGAGAGAATAAATTTCTGTTGTTTTAAGCTATCTAGTTTATGGGATTTTGTTTTGGCAGTTCTAAGAAACGATAATATCTTTAAGTAGAAAAGAGGTTTTCATAAGCTCCAAAAATCCCAAAAGTTGGTGATAAAAACCCTGATAAAGAGATAATCTTGAAATCATACTGAAGGTATGATGGCAAGTACGATGGGAATATCACAGGTGTGTGACAGCAGATGTGATGGGATTATGATGTATGTATAATGGCAGGGGTGATGGGAGAATTACGGGGTTATAAAACAGGTTTGGTGGGAGGATCATGGAGGTATCACAGCAGGTATGATGAGATTATAATGGGAGTATAATGCAAGTATGATAGAAATATGGTGAGGGTGTAATGCAGGTGTGATGGGAGTATGATGGGGGTCTCATGGCAGATGTAATAGGAGTATACTGAGGGTATAATGGCAGGTTTGATGGTTGTATGATGAGCATATAATGGCAGAAATGATGGGAGTATGATGATTGTATAATGGCAGGCATGACGTGATTATGAAGTGGGTATAATTGCAGGTGCAATAAGAGTAGGATGGGGTTATGATAGCAGGTGTGATGGAATTATGTCAGTATAATGGCAGGTGTGATGTGATTATGATGTGGGTATAATGAAGAAAGTATGATGGTAGATGTGATGAGAGCACAATGTGGGTACGATGCAGGCGTGACGTAGGATTATGATGTGGGTCGAGTGGCAGGTGTGATGAGTGTGATGTGGGTGTGATGACAGATGTCATGGTGGTATCATGGGTGTATGATGGCAGGTGTGATGGGATTATTATGTGGGTATTGGCAACTGTGATGGCGGTATCATGGCAGTCCAATGTCAGGTATAATGGGAGTATAATGAAAGTATAATGGCAGGTTTGATGAGAGTATGACATGGGTATAATGACAGGTGTCATGGTAGTCTTGTGGGTATATGATGGCAGATGTGGTGGGATTATGATGTGAATATATGGTAAATATGAAGGTATGATGGCAGGTGTGATGAGAGTGCAATGTGGGTATGATGCAGGTGTGTGTAATGTAATGGGGGTGTGGTGGTAGATATGACGGTGTTTGTGCTGGGGTTAGCTGGGAATCCTACCCCATATCCCCTCCAAAATGTATGGCAGGCTGGGCTTCAGGAAATGGGTCAGAATCATTCTCAAGGCTTAGGATCTGAACAATTCGTTTACAAGACTTGCCTGTAGGCAAGAGGCAAGATCCCCGATGCTCGAGTGGTACAATTTAAGGTAAATTCTAAGAATAGGAAATAAATAAAAGCTATGTTCAAACCTAAGCACAAAAACCCCTAATAATGTTCCAAAATTGAATTCACGCCCAGCATTATGACACCAACATATCAACGTGACAATTTTTACTGCAGTCCACCCTCCCTTATTCTCTCCAGCCCATGAGTCACATTGGGGTCACATTAATATTGTGCTGATCCTAGCTCTTCAATTGCATAACCCAAAATCGCCTCCTAAAATTTCTCCTCCAAGTATTGCTGGATGTAAGTGAGGTGTTTTATAGTATTTTATATGTGTTCACCAATATTCCATTTTTATACCTTTCCCCTTTTTGCGCACTAGTTAACGTCCTTGCTGTCACCGCTATGGAAGGCAGTGCTTGCCATTGTCAATCCTGCCCAGGCTCCGTGGAACAATGTTCCTATGCCCTCGCTGTGTTAGAACCCTAGCAGAACTAGCTGCACCTGCAGTGAGAACTGCGGAATTCTGCTTGGCTTGGACATGTCACTTTGTCTCACATACAATTGTGAGACACTACTGCCCTAGCATTTAGTGAATTTGCAAAAAACAGCAGCAATGCTGTTGTGACTCTTGTTGCAGGTTGCTGAGCCTATCTAATGAACAGGAAGGCAAGGCTTCCAGGCGTCAGCTTGTAAGAGAACTGCGGGTTGCAAGAGACCGAGACAAGGGATTTTGTACACAATTTTTTGAGGGGGAAATCAAAATGAGAAAGATGCATGCCCCCTTGGCACCCCAGCCACCTGGTACTATGTGCAAAAAAGCAGCATGGCCTCTAATCTAGTGTTTCATAGGACTTCTAGTGACAACAGCTCTTCCTTCATAGGAGTTCAGATTCAACTTAAAGAAGAATGCAGGAGTTACACTTATGAAGATTAAAACGTCAGCTTTATAACTGACAAAATCTAGGCTGAATTAGACAGACTCACTCTGTGAGAAGTCTTGCTTGTCAACTGTAGCCCTAGTCAAACTCCCAAGGGCTGATTGACCAGCAGGATTTATGGAGTGAGTCTTGGAGCCCTCTCTAAGTGAAAGGAGAGTAGAAGGGGGCTGACTCAACCATGGCCTAGTTCTTCTTCCCAGGTCAGGAAAGTCACTGACCTGGAGAGGAACAGGGTGTGGGCAAGGAGCTTTGCACAGGAGGAATTCCTCCAAAGGACAGGAGGTCCCTGCTACTCACCCTTGGAATCAGGTGGGGAACACATTCTCCCATTTCAGCATTCCTTTTTGGGAAATGCATAATAGCTTGCAAGGCCACAGTGCACATCTGTTTGAGACTGAAGCCCTTATTTTTTGGCATTATGTTACACTTCCTCCCTGAAATCCCTGGTACAAGTATACAATAAATATTTACTAAAGTCAGAATAATTATTCTTACTATCATCATGCTTTCAGTCACAAATAAGTTGGAAGTACTAAACATATCTTTTCTAAAATTGGTGTTAAATATATGCAAATTAGAACAGCTCAAAACGCTTGCCACATTCTTCCTGCAATGTATTTCAAAATGAAAGCTGATGTGGAAATGTCTTCAGCTTGTGTGCCCCACAAAGCAAGTATGCTAGAAAAATCCTCTGTCATCAATCATGGTAGTAGGTCAGGTCTGGAACTGACAGCTATAAAAAAAAAAAAAAAGCTTGTCTGTGGTTTGGAGAGGTAATGTTAACCAGGTCAAATTCTCAAGAGTGCTTATTTTTTGAAAATAAATCTATACTGAATAAAGAAATTTGCACTGGATGTAACTGCTTATTAGCCTGGGCATTTTCATTTTTAAAAATCAGTAACAGAATTTACAACATCTTTTAACAGTGGCTTGGGAAGTCACAGTAAAGTATGAAGTTAAAGTAGCCTGTAATGCTGGAAAAGATCTCCTTAAATCTTGAAATCAATAGCATCACTTAGGATAGATTCAGCAGAAGGTTATGGAGGGCAAAATTCAACAGGCTGAACCAATAACAGGAACTTTATTTACTATCTTGTATTTTTTTTTAAGAGTCTACCAGTAAGGCCCTCGCAGTGTTGGTTGATTCAGTAGCTCAAATAAGCCACTCGGGACTCAGTTCTTTCCACCTTTCTCTTTGGTCACTGCATTGGCTTTTGCACTCAAGCTTGTCACCTCCTGGTCACAATATCGCACACAGATCCGAGCATCACATTTTCACATGGTTTTATTTCTAAAAAGAATGGAGGAAAGTAAGCCCTATTCTCAGATTCCTTGTGAGAATGAGAAGATACTTCTGTCTCATTGGTCAGAATTCTGTTGTCTGCGTTTCCATAACCCAACCACTGGATAGAATAATAGACTTTCCATGACTGACTAATGTTAATTAAGATTCATTTTCTAGGGATGTGGTGACACCCAGTTCCCATGAAGCACAAGGTGACAAATGTTTGGACAAAAGTGGTTTTCAGTTACCAAAGGAGGGAGACTAGAAATGACTTCTGGAGAAGCAAAAAAAGGTATCTGATGCATCAGCAATAAGAAAGTGTCTTAATTTGAAAAGCTATCGGAGATGCCTTCAGTGTCAATGTGTTTATAAGTGCCTGCTAACATGGTTCTGATTGCAGCTGATACATCTTGTACCTCAATCAAAGTTGCCTTTGTATCAGGCAATAAAAACTGATAGGTTTTTTGGTTAATGAATGTATTTAGAAAAGTTTCAATTGTTCAATCTGCACATTATCCAAGTCCCACATTTCTGTTTCTGAGAGGTGTTGGACTATTGTCTCACTTTGTCACTGCGTTTATGTTAGAGCAGAGCTAATAAAATCCTTTTGCAACTTTAATCAAGTGACCATAATTTTCATTGCTCTTGGGTTTGACATTTCAACATCTTCAAATAGGCCTATATATTTCCTGAGACTAACCTATAGGCTGATTTTTTTTTTAATTGAACTTCTTAAAAATTTATCTAGCTTTGGAAAACCAATATTCAATCATTTTTTTCACTCATTCATTCAGTAAATGGTCTTTTAGTGCATACTGTGTCCTGAATAGTATGCAAAGTTTGCTTCCAGTTCAGTGAGGGAAAGCCAGACAAACACACAGTGTGATGGTAGTGAATCTGCTAAATGCTCCAGAAGATATAAGAACACAAGGTTAGGCCAGGCACAGTGGCTCATGCCTGTAATCCCAGCACTTTGGGAGGCCAAGGCAGGCAGATCACCTGAGGTTCAGAGTTCAAGACCAGCCTGGGCAACATAGAGAAACTCTGTCTCTATTAAAAATACAAAATTAGCCAGGCATGGTGGGGCATACCTGTAATCCCAGCTACTCGTGAGGCTGAGGCAGGAGAATCACTTACCCCAGAGGCGGAGGTTGCAGTGAGCTGAGATTGTGCCACTGCACACCAGCCTGGGCAACAAGACTGAAACTCCACCTCAAAAACAAAACAAAAGGTTGTAGTGGCCTTTGGGAGGCCATGATGGATTCTGCCTTACAGAAAAGCAGGCTTCATGATGGAAATGACATCGGCAATAACTCTTGCAGGACAAGTGGGTGAAAAAACACTTCAGAAAGAGGTAAAACCATAAAGTCAAATGTGAAGAGATAGTGAAGGCACAACATATTTTGGGAAGGGTGTGGAGCTCTTGGGGTGAAGAGGTGCACAATGGTGGAAGAAGTAGGTACATCTTGAAGGAAACTAGAACCTTTCTCAACAGAAGAGCTATTCCTTTTCTTTTCTTTTTTTTTTTTTTTTATTTTTTGAGACAGAGTTTCGCTCTTGTTACCCAGGCTGGAGTGCAATGGCGCGATCTCGGCTCACTGCAACCTCCGCCTCCTGGGTTCAGGCAATTCTCCTGCCTCAGCCTCCTGAGTAGCTGGGATTACAGGCACGTGCCACCATGCCCAGCTAATTTTTTGTATTTTTAGTAGAGATGGGGTTTCACCATGTTGACCAGGATGGTCTCGATCTCTTGACCTCGTGATCCACCGGCCTCGGCCTCCCAAAGTGCTGGGATTACAGGCTTGAGCCACCGCGCCCGGCCTGAGCTATTCCTTTTCTTACTGAAATGTACTATATCCCAACCATTGTGTCATTCATCTATTAAATATTTCTTATGGGTCTAGTGAATCAAAAACGCTTAGAATTTTTTAAGATCGGGTCTCAAAACACTATAAATCTTCTGTTTACTACATCCTTACTCTTTCTCTCTCCTTAATCTCCTTTCAACCTATAAGCATTTTCAAGCTTACTTTACTTAAAAATGTTGTCCTTCATCCCACTCCTTCTCAGACCGGCACTCTGTTCACCTTCTTCCCTTAGCCCTATAGTTTCTGAAAAACTGTTAAAGACATGCTTTTCTATGTTGTTAGCTCCTCAACCTGTTTCAATGCTTTCTACTCTCTGATAAAAAGTTACACCAAACACCAATTGCTATTTACACTTTTCAGTCCACTGATCTATGAGTCTTTCCACTGTTATTCACACCTTTCTCCTTGAAACTCTCTTCTCCTATATCCAATGTCGGTTCTTCTCAGATGTTCTCCATCTGCTCCCTCTCAGCCCACCTCTCACATGTTAGTGTTCCTTGCTCTGTTGGCCTTATTTTTTTCTGTTCTTTCTCTCTGGTTTCTCCCTAGATGATCTTATCTGAAATCACAGCTTCAATTAGTGTGGGCCCACGATTCTCAAATCTACTCTCAAAGAACTGACCTCACTACCAAACCAGGGGCCTCTATTTCCAACTGATTCCTACATAACAATCCAGATTTCTGAAGATGTCTCTCATTTCTAACACATCTGAGGTCAAAATCCTCATCTGTCACATGCACTATTTTCTTCTTTCCTATATTCAGTCTTCATTAATAGCATAATGTGGATTAAGAAGTCCAACTGAACACAGAAGGATGACTAGTTTGATTTCTAAAAATATGGGTCAGATCAGATAACAAAATAGAGATAAAATGACAAGGCGATCATGCTGCAATGCTTTGAATTTAATGTTATGTCATATCCATACTCTAGGTACTAGACTTGTGAGAGTCCCTACAGGGCTTCTCATTTACAATGCATTAGAATCATCTGGTAGGATTTGCTACAACAGAGATTCCTGAGTCCTGCTTCTGGGATTCTAATTCTTGGGGTTTGGTGTCACACGTGAGAATTTGCATTTCTGTTAAGTTTTTAGGTGATGTTGATGCTGTTGGTCCATGGGTTACACTTGGGTAACACTGCTCTAGACAACGTCAATTTTAATTTTGATGTATTATCCAGCCTATGAGTTGTTCAAATGGTTCTGCTTATGAAGGTCTTAGTCTTAGTTGAGAAAGGCATGAAAGTGTAGCAGCTAAGAGTGCGATCAGTGGAGCCAGGCCTAGATTTGAACCCTGGTTCTCCTCATTCCTCTAGTTGTGTGACACTGGGAAGTGAACTAGCCACTCCTTTATTTGGTACCCTTAAGTGTAAGATTAAAATGATAATAGTGGCACCTGTTTCTTAGGTTAAGAGGATTGAGGTCATTCATGTAAAGTACTTGGTGACACAGGGGTGCCTGCCTCATAGTAAACTCTCAGAAGATGTCTGTTTTCATTCATGGTTATCATTTGGATGGGGAAAAATGGTAAGAAATTAAGCTAACCATCTTGTTCTGGCACTCAAGTCTTTATATCACCCACTATTCTACTCAATCCAGGACATTTCCCCTCACCTCTTGATGATTTTAGCATCTGGCTCAATGTCACTCTCTATAATATCACAAGAACAGCTTTATTCTTGGAAATTCCAATGTTCTCATAGGTGATCCGCCTAATATCCAGACTACTCTGTTCCTTGAGCTCTTCTCTGCCAGTGATCTGTCCTCCACATTCCCTCCACTCTTCGTTCTCATGCTCATACTGTATAATTTATTCAACAGTCTCCACCCATCCCTAATCTCAATTTCAAATACCCTATTCTGACCAATACTTTCTACCTTCTCAGCTCACTCCTCCTGGAGCCTCAGTTTCTCCAATCCTTTGACCCCTAACATCTTTCCACTGATCGTATCATTTTTCGTTCTCTCTCATCTTTCTGATGTCATCTCTCTTCATCTTACTTGGGTTAAGTTTCATGGGCAATTATAATCACTCCTGTTGCACATTCTGTCCATTCCCTGCCCACTCCATGCTACACTCATGCAGTTGAACTAGGCTGTAGCAAAGCTCACAGCCACACTAACAGACGTCGTTCTCATGTCTGTGAACCTTAACTGACTCAGTAATCTTTCCTTCCTGCATTAATCCATCCACTATCTGGCTCTCCTAGAACATGCTTTCTTTACTGGATGCTTTATTTCAGGACACCTCAATGTAGATGTTTAAATGTCCTGCTCAAGTTCTGTGGGCCTTTCCCTTTTAGTTCACCTTCCATCTGCCAGTGTCTGTACTCTGTGGCCTGTGGCTTTTCTCCAAATAAAAAGCTGCTCTGCCCATGTACACAGCACGGTGACCATGGTGAGGAATGAACAACACCTAGGCACACCTCCATACTTCCCATCATGGTCCAAGCCACCGAGATTACTGCAATGATCATGGACATGCCTCCCTGTTTCATTTTAGTTCGCCAATTATCTGCAGGGGAACTCAGCAGAGCAGTTAGGGGACTGTATTTAAAACTTAGATCAGAATACATCATTTCTCTGCTCAATATTCTGCAATGGTTCCCCATGCTCTTCAAAGTGATGGTCTAAGTTGTTACAATGGCTGGCAGTCTTATCTGATTCTTATTGTCTTTCTGGCCTTGTTCCCTAATCCTCCACCACTCATTCACTCTGCTCAGGCCACGGTGACCTTATTGGTGTTCTTCCAACACACCAGGCACACTCCTACCGTAGAGCATTTACATTGGCTGTTTTCTTTTCCTAGAACCCGTTCTACAGAAATCAGAGAACTCCCTCACATTTTTTTCAATTTTTGCTCAAACACTCCCTCAATTAAACCTATATTGACCATCCTATGAGCACTACACACTGGGATCCGTTGGGGGGAAATGGGGGAGGGGCGGGGGGGTGGGGAGGTGGGAAAAGATAGCATGGGGAGAAATGACAGATACAGGTGAGGGGACGGAAGGAAGCAAAGCACACTGCCATGTGTGTACCTATGCAACAATCTTGCATGTTCATCACATGTACCCCAAAACCTAAAATGCAATTAAAAAAAAAAATTACAATACTCCATGAGCCCCATGACATTCCCTTTCATCCACACCCTGCTCAACTTTTCCTGCTCAACTTTTCTTTATTGCTAAAGAATATCTTTTTCTGCCACTCCATGAAGAGTATTTATTTCTTCTGTCTTCACCCACCGAAAGCAGGAATCTTTGTTTTGTCTGCTGATGAATTCGTAGGGACTACACAGTGCCTGGTGCAGAGTGTATGCTTAATAACATATTTAATAATAAAATTCCCCAGTTCATGCTATAAAGATTTTTGAACACCCTGCTACTCTGTAATTCAGAGTTTACCCTTTAGGCTGTTAGAAGTCACTCCAAGCTTTTGAGTGTACAAAGTGCATAGCTTAGAGTCCTAACTCTGCTGCACTGGGTGAATGAATGGAGAATGAATTTTAAGGGAAAGAGAATGTAGACAAGAGGGGAAGGAGCAAAGAAACATTGTTGAGCACTTACTATGAGTCAGGCACACCAGCCAGTGCTGATGACACAGTGGTGAATGACATGCTTCGGCTCTGTTTCCCCAGCCAAATCTTATCTTGAATTGAAATAATCCCCACAAGTTGTGTTTCGGACTGGTGAGAGGTAAGTCAATCATGGGGGCAGGTTTTTCCCATGCTGTTCTCATGATAGGAAGTCTCACAAGATCTGATGGTTTTATGAAGAGGAGCTTCCCTGCACACGCTCTCTGGCCTGTCACCATGTAAGTCATGTTCACCTTCTACCATGATATAAGGCCTCCCCAGCCATGTGGCATTGTGAGTTCATTAAACCTTTTTCCTTTATAAAATTACCTAGCTCTTTATTATGCTAATAAAGGTATGTCCTTATTGTCAGTGTGAGAACAGACTAGTACAGTAAACAAAACTCGCCTGGTCCTCACGAAGCTTGTGTTGAGGGTGGCTGAGTGGGTGGATGAAAACAGTGGTGGTAGGTGGCAAACAAAAAATTATACACATATGTAGGCAGAAACTCCAAGGCCCAGTGTAGAAAGTTAAGTGATGCTATGAGAAGAGACAGCAGCGAAACTAAATTTCACATGGGGAATGAGGAAAGGCCTCCTTAACACATGAAGTTTTGGGGAGAGCTGAAGGATGAATAGTAGTGAGCCAAGTTAAGAAGGGAGGAGAGTTCATCACAGGAGACAGTGGACAGGAAGGAGTTGCACAGCGAGAGCCCTTGTCACTTTCTAGGAACTGAAGAAGGCCGTGAGCTGGAAACCCGAGAGGGTGGTGATGGGAAGTGAGCCTGGGGAGGCAAGTGGGCCAGATTTCACGGTATGTTGTATTTATTCTAAATCCAGTGAGAGTGGGAAGAGCCAGAACTCACTTGAGGCTTCTAGCCCCATCTGTGCCTCACCATACCTGTGTTTCCATGGCCTCGCCTTGTTCTCGGCCCAGGCAGATGCTCTGCCCACATCTGTGGAACCCAGGAACACATCAGCCAAGGCAGGGAATACACAGTTGGCTTGAGTTTACTCTTCACTTCAATTATCTGAGTTGAAGTGACTCCCATTAGTGAAGATTTGAAGAAAAGACTTTTCTATTTCCATTTCAGTTTATCTTTATCTTCACAAAGTAGAAAACTTCCCAGGATACCTGAGACCAGGAGTTGCCTATAACAGCAGTTCACAGATGCTTCCTCCAAAAAGTGTCAAAAGTGCACACTGTCCCCACAGGTCAAGGCTTTCTATTGTAGTCCAAGCTGTGCATTGGAATTGGGAAGCTTTGGGCCCCGTATTTTTAACTAATGTTCTCTGAGCATTCTGAACACAGCCTAGAGTAAAAATGTTGATTATCTTGACTGTGGATATGGTCTTATGGGTGTGTGTGTGTATATATATATATATATATATATATATATATATATACATATATATATATATATATACATACATACATTTATCAAGTTTTATTTCGTGTCACTTAAACCTGAATAATGCTGTGAAAAAAGATATTTAAGACATATTTTTTGCCACTTCTATATTTGGTGCTTCAATTACATCAGCTAAGAAAATAATGAATGAAATCATGCTAAAAGGATACCGAGATGAGAAATCAAATCTCTTGCCTTTGTGAAACATGAATAACTGGTCTTTAAAAAGGGTCAAAGGGTCATATTCTTTTTACAGCCTTTTCTTCTAACTCACACTACTGGGAGTCTTAACAAGTCCCAATATAAGCAAAATGCAAAAAAACCTGCTACCACATCATTCTGTTGTTCTAAATAGTGTGGATCTACTGAGTTATTGCTTATTATATGAGAATCCTACTGTTTCTTAGAAGATTTAACCTGCACCTTAAGAACCAGAAGTGTTGTTTTTTTTTTTTTTTTTTTTTGAGATGGAGTTTCGCTCCTGTTACCCAGGCTGGAGTGCAATGGCGTGATCTCGGCTCACCGCAACCTCCGCCTCCTGGGTTCAAGCAATTCTCCTGCCTCAGCCTCCTGAGTAGCTGGGATTACAGGCACGTGCCACCATGCCCAGCTGATTTTTTGTATTTTTAGTAGAGACGGGGTTTCACCATGTTGACCAGGATGGTCTCGATCTCATGACCTCGTGATCCACCGGTCTCGGCCTCCCAAAGTGCTGGGATTACAGGCGTGAGCCACCGCGCCCGGCTTGAACCAGAAGTGTTTAAAGCATTTGCTTTCACTGGGGACCAGCAGGCAATGGAGAATGTAGATGCTGGGAATGGAGGTGGAATTTAGTGTAGCGTCTCCCCAGCTGCCTCCCACTCCTAAGCCAGAAGAAATGTTTAGTCACTGAATTACGAATGTTGACAGCAAGTCTGTTGGTTAAAAAAAGTGATATGAAGTAGACCTTAATTATGCCCAGGGCTGTCCTCTCTTTACCCATGTGGACTCTTTTCTCTTCCACCAACCAGGGGAAGGATTTCTCTTGTACCTTATCCAGGGAGGAAGACAAAAAGAAGGATAGAAATTCCTGGGAAATCTTGGTGCTCAGCATCAGGTAGATCACTTTTTAATTTTCCAAAGGAAAGATTATGTGGAAGGGATACCATGCCATCAGAGGTGGTTAGAGGCTGAAGTCCCATGGGGAAGAAAGCCATAAGGACTTAGATAGGAATTCAGGGTCTAATCACCAGGCCTAGATCCCAAAGTGACCCCATCTTAGGAGAAAATTGGAAATAATGTCAGAACCAAGTCAAAAGCACATACTAGACATAAAATCTAGGAGGATGCAAAACCATGCACAGAGTTTTCTCTAGAAGGAGCCTCACATGACACAAGTCATTTCAAAGTAGAGAATCCTACACCCCCATTGGGGAGGTACTCCTAATTCTTGTCTTTGACTCTCAGGGAAGAATCCAGGAGATAGAGCTGTGATATTCAATAGTTGGGCAGGGGGATGCAGGTTGCAATCAGGAATTATTTTATGAGAATATTTGTAGAACTCAGACTTGGTCAGGAGAGCATAGACTAAATTTCTTTTATTTCCTCTAATTTTCATCTTTTTAAAATTCAAAATAGGCCGAGCGCGGTGGCTCACGCCTGTAATCCCAGCACTTTGGGAGGCCAAGGCAGATGGATCACGAGGTCAAGAGATCGAGACCATCCTGGTCAACATAGTGAAACCCCATCTCTACTAGAAAAATACAAAAAATTAGCTAGGCATGGTGGCTTGTGCCTGTAATCCCAGCTACTCAGGAGGCTGAGGCAGGAGAATTGCCTGAACCTAGGAGGCAGAGGTTGCGGTGAGCCGAGATCGCGCCATTGGACTCCAGCCTGGGTAACAAGAGCGAAACTCCGTCTCGAAAAAAAAAAAAAAAAAAATAGAAGATGTTTACATTAAGTGTTTTCTCTCTTAGCCTGCAGTATTTAATTTTGTTTATATAAATGTAAAAAGACAGGAGTATGAAAAGACCCAAAAGACAGTCTTAACATTTTTGGAATACAATATCTTTCTTTCTGAACTCAGGACCCCAATTTTAAAATAACAGGCTCTAATGAGGACAGAATTCATTAGTTAAATAAATAAACCATTAGAATGAGAGCAAAAGTGCCAGTTTAGGTAAACTTAACTCTGAGGCAGATGGTAGCTGATTCTTGGACAAAAGATAGAGCATAAAATTACCAACACAGCCCTGAAGCTAAGAAAACTCAGGACAAATTTGGAGCAATTCAGCAGCTTCATTATACAATAATGTTTCATATTCCTAATTAGTACCCTTTCCATTTCCCAAAGAAGAAAAACAAAGTTCATTCTGCTCAGAAATGGTCGCAATTTAGTACTCATTAGTTTATAAACTAAAATTGACTGTTCTGGTTTTCTCTAGTAAATTCGAAAGTTCATCAGTTTGCTTCTTATTTGCTTAAATGGGTTTCTTATTGATTTTCTTTTACTTGAAAAAATTGATGCTCAATTACAAAATATTTTTCTACTATTACTCAGAACAATATGTTCAGATTTTGTTTTAAACATTTACCCTGTAGATTCTAAACTGTTTGAAGTTCATTCTAGAAAGTCAAAATGTTCTGGGATTTAAGTAAAATTTAACTTTTGTTCATGGGCTATCATCCAAACACAATTGTGTTTTATTTTCAAAGCTCACATTTGGGGTTTTCTCATTTGCACCATATTTCTGAGTCCTTCCTGGACTCCTGCTTTTTTGTTTTGTTTCTGTTTTTTTGAAGAGGCTCAGTTTGTCCTCCAGACAAGAAAGCAGGGCAATGATTTTGACTCATTGCAACCTCCCCCTCCCGGGTTCAAGTGATTCTCCTGCCTCAGCCACCAGAGTAGTTGTGACTACAAATGCCAGCACCATGCCCAGCTAATTTTTGTACTTTTAACAGAGACGGGTTTTCACCATGTTGGCCTGCCTGGTCTCGAACGCCTGACCTCAAGTGAACCACCTGCCTAAGCCTCCCAAAGTGCTGAGATTAGCGGCTGTACCCAGCCAGGTCCTTACGATTTATACAGACATAAAGCAGATAGAAACAATTTGCCTGTAAGAAAGCTGGGTGGGATTTATTTATACATTGAGGCTCTCATTCTCAAAATAATTATGTGCCATTAGTGTACTTCTACATGGTTTATGGTAAAACGGCAAAAAGATGAAGTCATCCAGTTCATATTGAAAACTCTTTGATTAAAAAGTGCTGTTTGTACAACGTGGTAGGCAGAATAGTAGACCCCCCCCCAAATTGTGCCCCAATCCTTGAAATCTGTAACTAGGTGACATGACAAAGAAGAATTAACGTTGCATTGAGGTTGGGGTTGCTCATTGGCTGACACTCAGTTGAAGGGATTATTCTGGTCCAACATAGACACAAGGGTACTTGTAAATAGAAGAGGAAAGCTGATGAGTCAAAGTCAGAGGGAGATGTGAGGATGCCGCACAGCTGGCTTTGAAGTTGTAGGAAAGGGCCATGTGACAAAGGATGTAGGTTTCTTATAAAAGCTGGGAAAGGAAAGGAAAGATTCCCTTCTAGAGCCTCCACAAGTAACACGATCCTACTGACAACTTGATTTTAGCTCATTGGGACCCAACTGAAAACTATAAAACAGTTTAGATATAAATTATAGGATAGTTTAAATAAACTCTAAAACAGTTTTCAATTGGGTCTCAATGAGGTAAAATCAAGCCCACTAAGTTTGTGGTAATTTGTTACAACAGCAATTGGCAATTCATACCGATAATATACAGTAGCATCTTGAGATGCCCTCCAAACCTGCTAACATTGTTCATTCAAACCTTTAGTTCCATCTTCAGTAGTCATATTCTGAGCACTTGCAATGAGCCAGGCAGGGCTACACAGAGGACAAAGAACATTGTCCCTGTCTCCCAGGAAGTTTAGTCTCATATGGGAAACAAACTCATAAACACATAGATACAACCATGTGAAATAACTATGTTTTTTATTTTATTTATATTTTTAAATTAGAGAAAAGATCTATTTTGCCCAGGTTGGTCTCGAATTCCTGATCTTAAGCAATCCTCCTGTCCTGGCCTCCCAAAGTGCTGAGATTACAGCCATGAGCTGCCACACCTGGCATGAAATAACTATTTTGTAAATAACATGTAACAAACCTCCACAGAGTGCCTATGTAACAACATGGGCTTCCTAAATGAAAACAAATCATGTATTTATCGCTCCACAATTTATCCGAACAAATAAAGAACAATACATTTCACCGAATCCAGCTTCAGGAATAAAGACAATGCCCTTGAATGATGTGCCCAGTTATTGCTAATTAGGTCTTTAGATCTAGAACCAGCTTTGCAGGCAAAAAGTGGAGCAGAGGATTCATCACAAGTGATCTTTGGGCCAAGCAAGGATTCCCAGGGCCTTAGTTGGTGCTTTGTGGGAAGGTTTCTGCTTTGTTATCAGGGATCACTTCATTTCTCTCATAAGTTATTTTAGCTGTAGGTGAAACTGTAAGAAAGCTAGCTTTGCCCCACATTTTTACCCCTTTCCAAAACCTTCTTTGCTAATATAACCTTCTAGCCTACCCACAAATTACTCTTCTTTACCACTGCAGTAAAGTTATCTGAACATAACACTCATGTTACTGATTTGATATGTTACAACTTCACAGCACACTAAAGGTGACCAATACAGAATTCATGCCAAAGGAATTAATTTTTGCAGGTAAAATGTCAAGCCCTGTGATGGAAGGGGGAAGGGAAGAGCAAGGTACACATTTTATGTGGTTGAATCAAACCACATAAACAATCTCATCAGGTAATCCTGAGGCTAGTCATTCCAATTAGATGTAGAAAAAGATTGTAGTACAAGAGCAATATGAAATGTTTCCATAAAACAAAATATTCTGTATTTTAAAAGTGAAAAATACTGATTATAGGCTAATCATAACAATCTAAATCTAAAACTAAGCAAAAAAAAAAAAAGAAATTGGAAGCTGATGCACATTCAGCAAATAATCATGTGATTAGGATAATTAACTGGTTTATGACATGAGCAATTTAAAATAATATACACTCTTCTTAGGAAAACTCTAAAGCCTTGTGGTCAAGTTTAGAATTGTCTTCAATATCAATTTATACAATTTTCTCCCTGTTTCCTTTTGCAAACCGGTTTAGGAATTATACTCATCAAATTTTTCTTTTTTTAAAAAGAGTCCCGTTGGGTCACCCAGGCTGGAGTGCAGTGGCACAATCTTGGTTCACTGCAATCTCTCCCTCCTGGTTTCAAGCAATTCTCATGCCTCAATCTCCAAGTAGTTGAGATTACAGGCGCCTAACACCACACCCAGCTAATTTTTGTATTTTTAGTAGAGATAGGGTTTCTTCACGTTGGCCAGGGTGGTCTCAAACTCCTGACCTCAAGTAATTTGTCCACCTTAGCCTTCCAAAGTGCTGAGACAGCAGGCATGAGCCACCATGCCTGGCCAAATTGCTCTTAACTGCATGATTGATACAGCTGAAAATGTGGTCTTTGATAATTATAATAATGCAGCTAATAGTTTTTTAAATGATTTTCTCCTTTCAGCTATGCAGTGCCCTTAGAAATAATCTTCTATATGGAAGGCAAATGATTTGCTTTTCATAGAATTGAATAAATGACTTGCTAAATTATTCACCAAGCGTTTGTAACCTTTTATTATTCTATCACTAATTCTTTGATACAGTACTGACTCCCAGACATTCTTCTGCTTTTTTGATAGAATTTGTTTCCATAAAATAAATGGAAACAGTAACTGTATCATGATATAATATCAACAAATATCGAGAGGCTTAAAGAATAAAGCTTTCTATTAAAACTATAGAGTTACCAGCATCAAAGCCTCTTTTCTCATCTAAAAGTCCAAGAGACAATAGTAGGAATATGAACAATGACTAGATATTATTCCTTTTAAAGAGAAAGGAATGAAATAAAACACAGTTCACACCTTTTTTCAGTTGTTCTAACTTGTCTTCAGAAGTTCTGAACAGCAACCATTGTCATGAAAATCTTGTGAAAGGGAAAATCACTCAGAGGAAGAAAGTGGTTATATAGTCTTTCTACACTGGGAACAAAAAGGGGAAGGGCTAAGGAAATAAAAGGAACCAAGATGTTTTTGTTAGATAAATAAGGGATATGGACGTGAAGGAATTGACCCTTTAAACATATTTTGTTCATCACCTCTTTGCCAAAAAAAAAAAGACACATTTATTTTTGTTAAAAGTGATGTAGTAAAATCTTTAAGAAGAAAATATGTGACAGTTATTACAGATCATGCACCTTAATTTCAATACCTGATAGGAGGAAAGGGGTAGATGTCATTAAACACCAGGGACAAATACCTGGAAAACAAAAAGAGCTTTGCCTATGGGAATAATCCAAACACAGCAATCCAATTTTCTTCTCTGCTAGCCTGTGTAGAAAAAAAAATGCTTTTTACAAGAGGCAAAAAAGAAAAGAAAAAGAAAAGAAGAGAAGAAAAAGAGGCAGAATCGATTTTCCTTACCCTGGATTATGAGTTGGGCTTGTGACTTGCTTTGGCCATAAAAGGAGGCAGAAGGGAGAGGGGGCCAGTTTCTGATTAGGCCTCAAAGGACTTCAGTTCTGCTTCCAGCATCATGAGAAAGACAAACATAAGGGAGCCCCAGGAGGAATAAGAGACAGGTAGGGCTGAACTGCCCACCAAGCCTGCCCCAGACAGAACTGTTAGCCAATCCCCAGACCACAGGAAGGAGCCCAGCCACAGTCAGCCATGCCCAGTGATAGATGAACCAAGCCCCACTAGATCAGCTGATCTCCAGTCAACCCACAAATGTGTAGGTTCTAATAAATAATTGTTTAAGCCAGGGAGCATTGGAGTTTGTGATGCCCTAATGCTTAAAACATGATCCCTAGATATTATACCTTCTGGTTTTCACCACTTGGCTAAATTAACTGATCTACATGATAAAAACTAGATTTCATTCCATCCTATTTTTGCTACCAGCATCTGTGGGAAAAGCATTTCGGTAATTTATTGTCATGCCTGTTCTGCCTCAGGTAGCACTAGGGTTGGTGATTATATGAAAATTTAGCAAAAAATGATTTGTGCAGCTATTAAATTCCAAGATCTGCAATCTACTCACAGTGGCTTCTAGACTATAAAAATCCTCCAAATCATAGGCTTTGATTAAAAAAAAGTAAATCTGTTAATACTCAAAAACTCTTTATAACTTTACTATTCTCTTTTAAACATTCAAAGCTTATTTATTTTGCATAAAATAGATATATTGTTTAAGTAATATGAATATTGAAAGCTTTAAGAAAATAAAATACATAAATGGCATCATATTTGATGGAATAGAGGATTATATTGTTAATTTGTATAATGAAAATTGCAAGGACCAATTTCTCGTGAGGTTACACAGCTGGTATTACGTTCCCTTTAACCATCAAATATATAAGAAGTCCATTTTATAGTGACTCTCCATCAACAGTTCATTTTAAATTTCTTAAAAATCAATTTTCTTCCTTCAAGAAAAGAGATTTATATAGTAAAAATATCAAGGCAACCTATCTCCTATCAATGTAATTAAGAGCTCAAAAAAAGCATTTTAGAAAACCTATCTATCTGAAAAGTACCAGAGGGAAACATTTCTCTATATGTCGAGCCTATTGACACAAATAAAAACAACTTTTTACAAGAGACTAAAAATATAAACACTATTAATACACAATATGATGTAAGCCCATCAAATGATTTCTTTAAAATTCATTTCTGAAGAATACATTAGTCTGCTTAAATTTTTATTTACCTTTGATTTTACAAAGTTTTTAATTCTTGGTTCTCAGCATCTAAATACTGCTACTTAATAGAGGCCATAAGAACTGCTTGTGTATGCCATTCAAATTCTCCTGATAGATTTCCAACGAGCCTCTATATTTTGGAAGTGAAAACACATCACCGTAAGCATGGTTTGTATTTCTTATTTTTCTTCATATCCATCACAGTGAAGGCAGCAGTGCCTCCCTCATACAATTTTCATCAAATCCTTTGATGGGAAGGATTTACTTTTCCACAAAGCACATCTGGGAAGACCGTGTTGATCACAATCAACATGCTTCATAGTTATTAAATTAACTTATCCGTCTGTTCTTGTGACAAATATTTATTGAGGACATTTCTGTGCCAGAAACTTTTAGGACCTGGGAGATATAGCAGTGACCAAAACAAAGCCTTGGCTTTTCTGGACAGACTACACACACACACACACACACACACACACACACACACACACTTCCTGATATTATTGTTATATGGGGTATGAAGAAAAATAAAATGAAATAAGAAAGAAAGTCACTTATTCCTTCCTCCAAACAACTCAAAAGATCAAAAGATCTCAGGCACATTTACTAATTCTCTCAGCATGTCATTTCAAACAGGGATGCTAAAAACTTAGGATGCACAAACAGAGCTGACTTTGCTAAATTAATAAATGCCAAAGAGAAAAGCAATTTCTGGATACAAAGGTATGCAACTCTTATCCACTGACATCTAGTTTTCTAGTGCCACTGATCCTATCAACTGGAGTTAGAAATGAATGTTTCCAGGCATTTTGGAATGAAAGAAGAAAAAGAAGGCATGGCCTCTGTGTGAGGTGACAGTAGGAGAGTTTCTGAAAATGAGAATTTTTCAGTTGTATTTCATTACTCTTATCTTCTCTTCCTTCTATAGCTTTTTATTTTCAAGAAAAGCCTTCTGAACAAAAAAATAAATAAAAGAAACAGCATTTTCCAGTGACTCTTGCACTAAAGCAAAAAGGAGTTTAGATGACATCAAGCCTTTTGGTGCAAGACCTTGTTTTAAAATAACAGTTAAACAATTCAAGGTGAAGAACAAATTTAGCACAGATTCCTCCCAAGAAAATGGAGCTGTTGCTGTCTTGATATTCAACACAAAGCAACTGCAAATGTTGCTGACATAGACTATGCCTGGTCCTGGGCGCTAGCATATGCCTGCACCCCATAAGGCAACTGACAGAGAGCTACAAAGTGCAGGAAACTAACCCTCAGGTGGGCTGGCCTCCTGGAACCCCTGCACACACTGGCTGTCACTAACCAGCAGCCATTCTGCTTCCATTTCCACTTCTCCAGGCAAATATTCGAGCCCCAAGAAGCATGGCCCTGACTCAACAAACTTGAGAACAACATTGAAAATTATTAGTATGCTATTATGTTATTAGGAAAATAATAGCATTTCCTTTATAGGGTTATTAAAAACGTTCAATGAGCCAGTATTTGTAAAGCTATTAAAACAGTGCCTGGTACACAGTAAGTGCTAATGGACTTGCTAAGCAATGTAAGTGATGAAATAAAGCTGTAATAATAGTTGGCTTTCTTTGAAAATTAAGTGAAAAATGAGCTGTGATACTTTGGTTTCTCCCTTGGATATGATAGCTACCTTGTAAGGCACCTTCACAGTGCAAGGGCTCATTTGATTAATGCACCTACATCTACCCAGCTCCCATTTTTACCTAGCGCAGTGGTTGCCAGAAAGGAATCCATGCACCTTAGAGAGCACACAAGACAATCCACTAAGCTGAGTGAAGAAAACATTAAAGCTTCCATTGATGCCTATATTTAAACCTAAACATAAGACCAAAATCATGCTTTTCTAATTTTGCACAAAAATACAGAAGTACATGAGTATCAGTTTTATTTTATTTATTTTTATTTTTATTTATTTTTTTTAGTTTTTGTATTTTTTATTGCATTTTAGGTTTGGGGGTACATGTGAAGAACATGCAAGATTGTTGCCTAGGTACACACATGGCAGTGTGGTTTGCTGCCTTCCTCCCTCCACCTATATCTGGCATTTCTCCCCATGCAATCCCCCCTCAACTCCCCACCCCCTACTGTCCCTCCCCTATTTCCCTCCAACAGACCCCAGTGTGTAGTGCTCCCCTCCCATGGACACATTGTTCTCATTGTTCAACACCCGCCTGTGAGTGAGAACATGCAGTGTTTGATTTTCTGCTCCTGTGTCAGTTTGCTGAGAATGATGGTTTCCAGATTCATCCATGTCCCTACAAAGGACACAAACTCATCGTTTTTGATGGCTGCTTAATATTCCATGGTGTGTATGTGCCACATTCTCCCTGTCCAGTCTATCACCGGGCATTTGGGTTGGTTCCAGGTCTTTGCTATTGTAAACAGTGCTGCAATGAACATTCGTGTGCATGTGTCCTTATAGGGTGTTGCTCTGCCACACAAGCTGGAGTGCAGTAGCTTTATCATGGCTCACTGCAGTCTTGACTTCCTGGGCTAACGTAAGCCTCCCACCTCAACCTCCTGAGTAGCTGAGACTACAGGTGCATGCCACCGTACCCGGCTACTTTTGTGTTTCTTGTACACATAGGATTTTGTCATGTTGGCCAGGTTGGTCTCGAAATCCTGGCCTCAAGCCACCCTCCTGCCTTTGCCTCCCAAAGTGCTGGGATTACAGGTATGAACCACCACACCCAGCCTAGGTATACATTGTAGATAAATATATATTTATTGACAATATTTGATCAAAATATTTTACTGATGGAGGTGTGATTTTAAAAGTTTGCAGACCAGTGAAGTGGATGATTTCTTCTGCTTTGAAATTCCTCTCAGTATTTCTAAGTCGCTACAATAGCATTTCTGCTTCTAATATGCTCTTTGTTTTGGCAACAGAACTGCTTCCAGTTGTACAAAAAAACAACTTTTTATGGGACTGATGACTATCTGGCAGGAGCCTGCCTGAATCTCTGTTAGTGGATTACAACTGATCTGTGCCACCAAAGGTAGAAGGCTTGAACCTTATCATGCAGAAGCCTCTCAAGAGACAAACCCTCTATATGTTCTTCCCCATTTCCAGTGTCATGAGAGAATACATATGTAAATTTTTATGAAAAAGCACAAAATATAGTGCAAGCTTTCTTAACATGGAGTTCATGGTTCTCTGGAGGATTCGGGATGGATGCAGGAGACGTGAGCTTTTTGAAATCACGTAACACATTTTATGAGGCTGTATATTTATGCATTTTACTGGGGAGTAAACTCAGAGCTTTAACATGGCTTTACAAGAGCAAGTGACTCTCCGAAAATTAGTGGCTGAGGTAACTTTTTAAAGTACAGTTAACCCTTCAACAACACAGGGCTTAGGGGTGTAGATCCCCAACACAATCAAAAACTAGTACATACATTTTGACTTCCCAAAGCTTAACTACTATTTAACTACTGTTAACCAAACAAAGAATTAACACATATCTTGTACTCTATAGATCATATATCATATATCATATATATATCATATATATCATATATCATGTCATATATATGATATATATATGATATACTATATTCTTACAGTAAAGGTAAAGAAAATGTTATTAAGAAAATCATAGGGGAAAAAGTATATTTACTATTAATTAAGTGGAAATGGATCATCAAAGGTCTTCACCCTACCGTCTTCATGTTGAGTAGACTGAGGAGGATGAGGAAGAGGAGGGGTTGCTCTTGGTCTTACTGTTTCAGGAGTGGCAGAGGCAGAAGAAAAACCATGTATAAGTGGACCCGTGCAGTTCAAACCTGTCTTGCTCACATGTCAATCGTACTGAAGGTCTATTTTAAGGTATGCATTTGAATGTTGACACGGTTTGGATTTGTGTTCCCACCCAAATCTCATGTTGAATTGTAATCCCCAGCGCTGGAGAAGGGGCCTGGTGGGAGGTCACTGGATCGAGGCGACAGACTTCCCTCTTGCTGTTCTTGTGATCGTGAGTGACTTCTCACAAGTTCTGCCTGCTTACAAGTGTGTAGCACATCCCCCTTCACTCTCTTTCTCCTGCCCTGGCCACGTTTAACTAAGCACTTTACATGGTTGGATTTTTTCTCTTCTCTTAAAGTAACAGCTACGATTTATATTTTACTGTTTCAGTGGTTTCCCTAGAGTTTGCAGTATATATTTACAACTAATTTAAGTCCGCTTTTGAATAACACTATACCACCCCACAGGTAATGCGGGTAACTTATAACAAAGAATTCCTACTTCCTCTTCTTTCCTGTTTCTTATAACCTTACTGCTACTCATTTTATTTATCTATATCCCATAATTACCCAATACCTCGTTTGTATTACCACTCTGAATAGTTATTAGATCAACTAAGAAAAAAAAATTACCTTTATTTTTTCCTTCTCTGATGCTCTTTTTAAAAATAATTTTTGTGTTGTGGGCACATAGTAGGTGCATGCATGTATTTATGGTGTACATGAGATTGTATAGGCATGTAATGCATAATAATCACATCATGGGGAATGGGGTATCCATTTCCCCAAACATTTACCCTTTGAGTTACAAGCAATCCAGTTATACGCTTTAAGTTATTTTAAAGTATACAATTAAGTTATTATTGGCTATAGGCACCCTGTTCTGCTATCAAACAGTAAGTCTTATTCATTCTATTTTTTTTTTTCTTTATGGACATCCAAATTTATAACCTAAATCCTTTTCCTTCTTCCTGAAAACTTTTAACAGGTCAGTTCTACTGGTGAATTTCCTCATCTTTTGTTTATCTGAGAACATCTCTATTTCTCCTTTACTATTAGAGGATAATTCCACTGGTACAGAATTCTTGATTGATGATATTTTTCTTTTGACATTTTTAACTATTTTATTTCACTCTCTTCTTTCTTGCATGGTTTCTGATAAGAAGTCGGATGTGATTGTTATCCTTGATCTCATACAAGTAAAGTGACCTCTTTTTTTCTCTATTTCTTTCAATATTTCTATTTGTCTTTGTTTTTTTGTAATTTCAAAATTATATGCCTAGAAACAGATTTTTTGATATTTATCCTGTTTGGTGTTTGCTGGGCTTCTTGGACCTATAGTTTAGCGTATACCATTAATTTTGAAACAGTTTCAGCCATGATTACTTCAAAACTCCTTCTTGTCTTTTCTTTCTGGTACTCCAATTATGTAAGTGTTACAACTTTTGAAATTGTCCCAAAGTTCCTAGTTCCTGAATCTTCTGTTCTGTTTGTTCCGTTGTCTTTTCACATTTCAGTTTGTGAAGTTTTACTGACATTATCCTCAAGCTCATTATTTCCTCAGATGTATCCAATCCCGAGGAGCCCATCAAAGTATTCTGCATTTCTCCTACAGCTTTTTAAATTTCTAACGTTTCCTTTTTATTCTTCTTAGTTTTCATCTCTCTGCTTATGTCATATTCATCAGTTCTTGCATGTTGTCTGTTTTTACCAGTACAGTCCTAGCATATGAACTATGGTTATTTTAAATTCCCTGATAATTAAAAATTTGTGTCATATCTGATTCTGATGTTTGCTTTGTCTCTTCAAAATTTGTCTTTTTTTCTTTTTAGCATATTTTGTAATTATTTTGTTGTTGTTAAAAGCCAGATACAATGTGTTAAGTAATTGGTACTGAGGTGAATATTTAGTGTGATGTTTTATGTTAATCTGACCCTACAATCTCAGATCCCTAACAGGTCCAAGACAAGCCCTTGATGTTCAGATTATTCCACTTATATCTTGCTGTAAGTTTGGGAGTGAGGACTTGCAAATTTTGATGTGTCAGAACTGAAGTCATAAGTTGAACATTTGCTTCTTAAGCCCTTGCTGGCCTGAAAACCAAAAAGCCTTCCCTCTTCAACCCTATCTCAGAGTATTTCCAGTTGCATGATGCCTGCTCTGCCTGCCTCCCCTCTGAGTCTCACTCAACCACAGCTTAGCTCTGGGATCATGCTCCTGTAGAGTGGCAAAAGAGGCACTTAGAGAGGTTGTGCGTTCTGTCCACCTCATCTTCTACACAATGGGCAGATCTGCCCTTGGTGAGGAGGAACAGCTGTGCATTGGTGCTCTTCAACTCCTTTAGTACCAGAACCCAAGATGCTTACTGCCTTCATCCTACTTGGGGTGCCCTCACTTTAAACCTGCACAGACTAGCAGCTCAAATAAATTTAGGGTTTAGATCTCAACAGCCATTGTTTTAAAAAGCCTCTGAGACAAAAACTCTCCAAGTAATAACAATTAAAATAATATCAAGTTGTTTGAAATTGAAAGGCCACAAGCGAAGGGTATTTTAGAAAGTGTAAGACTGAGATCTTGGGCATTACGGTAACTATAATTTTGTCAGCCACGTGAAGCGTAGACCTAAGAAAGCTTAAGTAATACAACCCAGTGAAGAGTTCAAGTGGGGAAAATTGAAAAAGATACTAGCAGCTCAAATACATTAATTAAATGAATCACTTAGAAGTAACAGTAATAAAAATTCAGAGTAAGGAGCAATTGTTTCAATCAGGGGATGGTCAATAACACTAGATAATCTTGCAACAACCTTCTGAGTTTCACTGCAAACTTCTCGAACAGTAACAAGAATGCAAGAGAAGTCCAATAGGTAAAGTGAGAGGTAACTCAGACTTTATTATTCTTGATGTTCTCAGAAAATTCCAGACAAACTGGATATGTCAGCTTCATAATTGACTCCAGTTCTATGTATACTGGGAGAGTCAGATGTGTGATAGAAACATCCATTTCATTCAGGTCCAGTCAGCAAGTGACAGGGACAGTACATTTTGCTCCCAAATGACTGTCTAGCCTCATAACTCATTCCAGAATTCAGAAGTCTTGTTTTATCTATAAAGTTGTGACTGTATTGGAAGTGTTCACAATTCTTATAAATTCATTTTTCAGTTGTATGATGGGAAATTGATTCAGGGAACCATTTAGCGGAATCTGTTATAGAAATCCTAGGGTATTTCACCACTGAAGGAAGCATCACCACTCTGGAGTCTTTGGTAAGACCTAGAGCTTCCGCTCTATGGCTTAATTTTTTAATTAAACGACCATCAACTTTTATTGCTATCATTATAAGCCACAACACTGCACCAAGGGTGTGTTTGGCCCTTTATAGATATGTGAATAAATCTGGCTCTAACTTTGGGGAGGATCTCATTATCTTTCTCTGTTAAAGTTGAGATCTGAACAGCTGAAAGCCCTGGGGGAAATATACTGTTTTGTTGTCTCAAGATCCATCCTAAATACCACTTCATCTACGAAATGATCTGTCTTTTGATTCTTGCAGCACTTTGCATATTTTCTTATAGCTTCACACCTACTTCACTGCAACCTGCTTCTGTGAATAAATGTCAGATTCCCCCATTAAACTGTTGGGAGATTAGATGGTCCTATTCTCCCTTGCACATCCAAGCCAAGCACTGTGTCTCCAAAATAGAAGCACTCAGTTAACGTTGAGTGAACACCCTTGAAAGTGTCCCTTCCAATTATTTGCTTAAATTTGACACACAGCTGTTTGTCCCTCCTGTATCCTCACCACACATGCAACTGCAGTTAACACAGAAATGCAAGAAGTGGAGCTGAGCACAGGCCAGCTGAGGCTGGGCAGTGGGGGTGAGAGCGTGAGGGAAGAGTATCTAAACCCACTCTATGGAGTCATACTGGGGTCAGGAAGATCCAGGAGATTATTTCTGCATAGTACCATACTGGATCTTGTAGTTCCCTTTCTAATTCTTCAGACATGCCAAATTTTCTCTAGGAAACATTTTTCAGTTTTATGATTGAACAAAGATCACAAATTTTCATAATAAACTTTTCATATGAAATAAAATCAAATTTCCAGAGAACAAGCTTTACAATATGGTGACCAGTGCACAGCTCTGCCTGCCTCTCTAGTATTTTTTATGACGTCCTAAACTTTGAGAAGTTACATACCAGAATAAAGGTGTGGCTTCCCAAGGTGACTGCTTTAAATAAACAACACTCATCCGTTATATACTGTAATTTTTAAATATCGCTAGAATGCTGTATAATTATATATCTCAAAAACAATCTGGAGAAACCACCCTAATACATTAGAAATATGTCTGAATGTGTGGAGAAAGGCCAAGTAGACAAAATTCCTTGGACTGAGAATCAAACAAGGAAGTGTGCCGAAGAGTGCAAAGATGTGCTGTTTGCATCAACGTGCAGCTTTTAAATGTGTGATATAAAAAAGCAGGGATGGGGAGGGAGTTAATTAACTGGCTTGTTACCTGTTGCCAAGCAACTTGTTAGTGCTTGTCCATATCAGAGATGACTATTGTCTCACTCTTTTCAACTTTCAGATCTTCCCCTGCTTAAAATTAAGGACTATTTTCCCCACCTATCATTTTCACTGTTATTCCCTTAAAAGATGCAAGCACCAATTGATTTATCATAATCCCAAGCTTATTTTAAAAGACAAAGTACACTTTCAAATTTGACCTCACAGTGCCATCAAATAATGAATGGGAACAAAGTGAGTAGACATGGACTGAGAAGATGGGTTAAAGTTTCATGAAAGGCAAGACCTCAGATTAGCCAATTATGAAGAACGTGGTTAAGTGGTTAAGGTCAGTGTTTACGAACAAAATTATTGTCCAAATGTTTCTAAAGTAGGTTGCCCCTATCAGGGATAGCTCCCTTATCTATGTTTTTAGGATGAACATTTCAGTGTATAAGTCAGAGTCAAAGTGGCCCTCTACACTTCCCTCTATCCTTGACCCAAGACAATGCTACGCAACACACATGTATTACATATGCTGTTTCACAGGCCACTGCCAACGGTGTTTTCATTCCACAAGTCTCAGGAGTAGAATTTTGAGCTGACATAGTCTATCTGTCTTGGGGAGCAAACACATTGAGACTGTTTGCATCCCTTAGTCAAAGGTGGAAGTATTACTGAAAGATCCTTGAAAAAGATGGACCTTTTCTTACTTCCCTGAAAAAGAAACGATGAATATGGTTTATCATTTTTGATGCTATGGGATAGCATCATTACGTTTGCTATCTCCTATTTTCAGGGATAGCAAACTATGGGTAACATTTAATCCTAATTTTATTATTTTAATGGGCAGAACCCCTTCATTCACTAAGAGCAATATTAGAAAGAAAAAAAAAAACTATTGACAAAGGAACTATCTGCTGGGAACTTCTAAATATTACATGGTTCACCTGTGGTAATGCATATGACTGTATTCTATGAAAGTTACACAAAGACATTGGTATAAGTGATAGGGAAGAGTCACAATTTCCTCATTTTTTGTGTTTTCAGAGATAAAGGGCAAAAAAATTATTAGAAGGGAATTGCGAAGACTCAAGCGTATGGAAGGAATTTTACTAAGAGATCCCTGAGCTTTCTGAACACTCTCACACGGACAGGTTTCAAAGGCATCTAAGTAGCCATTTACATTGGGTAGCCATTTTCCATTCCTGACTCCTACCCCTTCTTGGAGGTTTGACCCACCAGTTCTGTGATTGCCATACTGGTCCCCATCAAACTGAATACATAAACTTAGCTGTTTTCATAAACACAGTAACAATTCCATCATGAAACAAGAGTGCACTAAGCCACCAACCGTTGTCTCATCTTTTCAACTTGCAGAACTTCCCCTTCTTAAAATTTGCGGGATATTTTCCCTGTCTATATTTTTCAACGGATAGTCCCTTAATAGACACAAGCATTAATTGACTTGTAATCATCAAATTTCATTTTTTAAAGGCAAAGTATACTTTCAAATTTTTATCTCACAGTGTCATAAAACAAAGAAAGAAAATGAAGTGAGTGCCGGGTGCGGTGGCTCAAGCCTGTAATCCCAGCACTTTGGGAGGCCGAGGCGGGTGGATCACCAGGTCAAGAGATCGAGACCATCCTGGTCAGCATGGCGAAACCCAGACTCTACTAAAAATACAAAAAATTAGCTCGGCATGGTGGCGCGTGCCTGTAATCCCAGCTACTCAGGAGGCTGAGGCAGGAGAATTGCCTGAACCCAGGAGGCGATGGTTGCGGTGAGCCGAGATCGCGCCATTGCACTCCAGCCTGGGTAACAAGAGCGAAACTCCGTCTCAAAAAAAAAGAAAAAAAAGAAAGAAAGAAAAGAAAAAGAAAACGAAGTGAGTATACTGTGGCTTAAGAAGGTGGGAAAATTCTACACAAAAGTCGTCTCGAAATTAGAGAATTATAAAGATTGTGGATAAGTGGTTAAGATCAGTGTTTAAGAAAAAAACTATTGTTCAAATTATTCTCAAGTAGATGGAATTTCCATGCGACAAACTATTCCATTTTGAATTAGATCTAAATATATATTTGCTATTCTACACAGGCTTTTGAAAAAAACGACAATGAACACATATTAATAGTGGGTTTCTAAAAGAAGGGAAGAGATGCTGTATTTGCTAAGTCTGACATCTAAAATATACATCCGCACAAATACCAAAAGATTTTCACATCAAATATAATCCAATGAATGTTAAATCATCATATACTGGCCAAAGTAAGATTTTATGATGTTATTAGCTGCTTATTTATTTAGTGGCTTAGAAAAAAACTGGCTTATTCTACTTAAAATGTTAGCTTGAGCCATTCTGAGCATATTAATGTAAAAATTGTGCTTACTCACCTATGAAAAAGTTACCGACTACTGCCAAATATATTTTTAGAAAATTATCTTTCTGAAATTTCCCAATTGCTGACCAAGGTCAGACTCTAAAGACCGTAACTTTTCTAGCCATTCTCTTGAGTCCACAGTAGCAAGAATTCCAGCAACTGGGCTCTCTCACAGTATAATTTAATTCTGTCTTTTATTTAGAATATACTTCCTCTCTTGGCATTTGAGTCCGGTGGTGTTGGTACATTTAAAGTCTTGCATACATAAAAAACAAATTTTCATTTTATAATAACTATCTGTGTTTGGTTCACTTACAAAAGGAGGCTAAAACTATGATGACAGTACCTCCATTTTTTAGAAAGACTTTGAAATTCATTTAACTATTTTGGATGGCACAAATTACAATTGTCAATTCACTGAAGCTACCTCAGCACTAACAAACAGAAGAAAGCAAATGATCAATTGTCCACTGAAATCAATTAGCGTAACAATTTAAAAAATATTTCAGTTTCCAAACATTTCCAAAATGTTCCACTCTCCCTTCCTCATCTACTCAAAGCTTGCCAATCATCAATGGACTATCTCTAATCTCATATGATCCATACGAAGCTTTTCTTTAAATGTTTATTTAACATGCATTATATTTTAAATCATACTACCTCTTTCTCAGGCATGAAGAATTCCATTACTAGGTTGGTTCCCAAGGGACATTTGCTGAAAAGTTGTTTAACCTCTGAGTTGCATATAAATCAAGCCAACAACTCCTGATCTAAAAACATTTAGAAGTTAAAGAAAACTTCCTTTATAAAGAGCATACATCGATGTAAAGTAAGCAAGAAAGCTCTGTGCTTGAGCACACAATAATTTTAGAGATTTTTGGATTATCTAGTATAGATACATTCTTTGCAAGGGGTGGAGGTGGGAGAATATTGGGAGAAAATGTGACTGGAATTTTTTTCAGTTTTATTAAAGTATAATTACCAAAAACATACATATTCAAGACACACAACATGATGAATTGATATACATTAAATTATGAAATGATTGCCACATCAAATTAGTTAACTTCAATCGCCCCTTATAATACCTCTTCTTAGGCTTGTGTGAGGAGGGTAAAGGCATTTAAGGTCTGCTCCCTTAGCAAATTTAAAGAAAAGAGTTTTAAATAAAATAAAAAATTTAAAAAGACACGCAGGTGAGGCACAGTGGCTCATGCCTGTAATTCCAGCACTTTGGGAAGCCAAGGCAGGTGAATCATTTGAGGTCAGGAGTTTGAGACTAGCCTGGCCAACATGGCTAAACCTGGTCTTTACTAAAAATATAAAAATCAGCTGGGTGTGGTGGTGGGCACCTGTAATCTCAGCTACTCGGGAGGCTGCAGCAAAAGAATCACTTGAACCCTGGAGGTGGAGGTTGCAGTGAGCTGAGATCGCTCCACTGCACTCCAGCCTGGGTGACAAAGTGAGACTCTTTCTCAAAAAAAAAAAAAAAAAAAAAGAAGAAGACATAAAAATAGCCAAAAAATATATGACAAATTGTCAACATCACAAATTGTCAATCATCAGGAAAATGCAAATCAAAACAAGGATAAGACATCATCTCACCCAGGCTAGAATGGCTATTACCAAAAAATAATAATAATAATAACAAAAAATAACAGATGCTGGAGAGGACGCAGAGAAAAGCGAACTCCTGTATACTGTTGATGGAAATGTAAATTAAAGTACCCATTATGGAAAATAGTATGGAGGTTTCTCAAAAAGCTAAAAGTAGAACTACATTATTATCCAGCAGCCTCACTACTGGGTATTTACCCAAAGAAAAAGAAATCAACATATCAAAGGAATGTGTGTACCCATCCATGTTCATCGCAGCACTACTCTTAATAGCCAAAACACAGAATCAACCAAGTGTTCATCAAAAGATGAATGGGTAAAGAACATGAGGCGTGCACATGCACGCGCGTGCACACACACACACACACACACACACAATGGAATACTATTCAGCCATAGGAAAAATGGAAATCCGGTCATTCATGGCAATGTGAATAAGCCTGGAGGACATTTTTTTAAGTGAAATAAATCGGCCACTTATATGTGGGAGCTTAAAAAAAAAAGATCTCATACAAGTAGAGAATAGAATGGTTGATAGTAGAGGATGGGAAGGATGGGGGAGTGGAGGATGACTAGAGGTTTGCTAATAGATAGTAAATCACAGCTAGACGGGAGGAATAAGTTCTGGTGTTCTGCAGCACTGTAGGATAAATATGGTTAACTATAAATTATTGTATATCTTTAAAAACCTAAAAGATAGGATTTTGAGTGTTCACAACAGAAAGAATGATAAATGTTTGAGGTGATAGATATGCTAATTATCCTGATTGGATAAATATTGTATACACATATCAAATATCACTCATTATCTCATAAATATGTACAATTTTTTAAAGACAGGGTCTCACTCTGTTTCACAGGCTAGAGTGCAGTGGCGTGATTATGGCTCACTGCAGCCTTGACCTCCTCAGGCTCAGGTAATCCTACCTCAGCCTCCTGAGTAACTGGGACCACAAGCATGCACTACCACACCAGGATAATTTTTGTAATTTTTTGTAGAGATGGCTTTTTGCCATGTTGCCCAGGCTGGTCTTGAACACCTGGGGTCAAACGATACCTCCACCTTCGCCTCCCAGAGTGCTAGGATTACAGGTGTGAGCCACCGTGCCCAGCCAATATTTACAAAATGAAAGAAAAAATAATCAATATAGCCTTATTAACTATGACATATATATGTTATGTATATTAATTGCATATTACGAGTGAAAAACATTGTGAGGCTTTTCTTCACACTATCTGAAAGAGACGGAGAATTGCAGAAAAATCACAGAAGAACAAAACCTCAGTTGAAGGTAAACTGACAGAAAAGTTTCTGTTAATATCTCAAAGATAATGAACCAAAACAATCCTGGTATCTTTTGTGTCAAGATTAATAAGAAATGACAAAATCAAGGAAAGAGGAAAGAAGTGAAGTTGACAGCCATTAAACATGGAGGTTGCCTAATGATATCCTAGGGTTGACTTTCCAAATTTGCACTTTATTTGAAGGTCAGGTATGATTTTATCAAACAAGTCTTTATTGCACACATAATATTTAGTAGAGAGAAATATTTTTCTTCTCCCCCCGCCCTGCAAGACACACACACTGACTAAGGACTAGTGAAAAGTGGTAAAGAAGAAAGAGCTTCAGGACAGATCCCCAGATGAATCTGAAAATTGCTTTTATTTCTATCATGTAATACTATGTCCCCTGCTAACAGCATACCCAAAACAAGAGGGAAATAAATCCTTCATGGGGAGCCTGATTTGCAGAAGCAAGTCATAAAATGGCATCACCTGTAGCTCTTGGCACATAAATTGTTATAGACAATGATGCATTTACTTCTCATGTCTTTTGGGGACTGTCGTTGCCTCCCAGTAAGTTCAAGTTTCATGAGTATTAGGGCAATGTCCCATAGCACTTACAAAGCCCTATTTATATACAACACAATCTCAATGACATAATAACCACTGAATAAATGCTTATTAAATTAAATTGAATTGATCAAATGAAATTTAGTAACAGGAAATAAAAAATAAAATTTTAACTTAGGAGAAAATCCCCTAAGTTAAAAGTATATTTTAACTTAGCTGTGCCCTATCATTCTGCTCTCCTCCCCACAGCCCTCACTCAGCACCAGTGGGGCAATTTTACTTCTGGAATTATTGAGAAGGTTCTATGCACATATTCAGAAATTCCTTGCAAGGACATCTAAGCCACTCTGCATGTCCCCACTGCTCGTTGCCAACATTGGGCATGGGTGACTCTGCCAGCATCCCAAGATTTCCACAGGGAGGCCCTTTGAAGATGGTATTTCCTCCCCAGCCTCAATACTGCCCATGGGTCCTGGTAGAGGGAGGGAAACGCAGGCCTCTCCAGGGTTGCCTGGAGTCTTGGAGAATTAAGGTCTCTGCTCAACCCTCTACCCACAAGACCTGAGCATCCTGCCCACTGCCTGATGTGTGTGCACATACTCACCCACTCCATTACGTCTGTCCATCCACTCTCCTGCATCCCTATGGCTTTCTTTCTAGGTGTCTGTGTGTCTGTGTGTCTGTCTCCTTAAGCATGTGGCTCATAGAGACCCTGTGGCATGCATCCAGGCACAGAGCCTGCCTTGTGGCATCAGAGAGGCACTCTCCCTGCCTGTGGTCTGATGTGAAAGATACATACTAGAAAATGCTGGAATAATCTTGGGAGTATATTTTAAGAATAGATCAATTGCAGATAATAAATAAAGATTTCCAAAGTATCTTTGAACTTCTTGCAGGGGAACATTTATAAACTTGTGGAAGCATCATATGTGATCAGGGATAAATCACTAAAGGAAAAGAAAATTACAAGAGCAATGGAAGAATTAAGCTGGACTTTACCAACTTCTGACAATTGTCTGAGGGTCACCAGGAGAACTGATCTGCATGCCGTGATGTTCGCTGACATTGTTCGTTATAGTTCTGTATACCTTGCCGTGCATCCTTGCATAGTTTTGAGTCCTTGAACTATTTTTTCTCATCCACAAAAATAGGTGTTTTTTTTTGACAATTCTATGACTACGCATTCATTATACACAACTCACACCCTAAATCAAGTTATTTTTAAAAGTAAAAATTGCCTGAAATCCCACTGACCTGACATAATTTAGTATCATTTTAGTCATTTGTTTCTTGACCATTTGATCTTCTATGAACTATTTATTCCTAACCTTTGACAATTTTTATTGTCTTTTCCTTATCAGTTTGTAAACACTATCTGTGGAGTACTAATAATATTTTTACCTATTGCCTTGAAAATATTTTTAGTTTTGTTTTATAAATGTTTTCATATTTGCAGTATCTATGTAAATATATAGTTATATATTTTGTGTGCTTGGTACTTTTGCCATATAAAAGCTTTTATATTTATAGAGTACAGTGCATCTGACCTTTTTATATAAATATCTTCTGCATCTCCTGTTGCAGGGAGACAAGCTTTCTGGAATTCTGTTAAGTTGCAGGCAGTGGAGTTGGTACAGCTCTTGAAGAACTATATTCCTTTGCTCTTAACCATCTTGAAATAGCACCTTCAGATACACACGTATACTTATTTTTGGTTTGAAATAATCACAGAGATCATCTAAAAATTATATTCATTTCCATAGCTATTAAATACTATCATAAAAGACACTAATAGGCCGGGCATGGTCTCTCACTTTGGGAGGCCGAGGCATATGGATCCCCTTAGGTCAGGGCTTTGAGACCAGCCTGGACAACATGGCAAAACCCCAACTCTACTAAAAATATAAAAATTAGTTGGGTGTGGCAGTGCATGCCTGTAACCCCAGCTACTTCAGAGGCTGAGGCAGGAGAATCGCTTGAACCCAGGAGGTGGAGGTTCCAGTGAGCTGTCTCAAAAAAAAAAAAAAAAAAAAAAAAAAAAAAAAAAAAAAAGACACGAATAGCCAGGAACAGTGGCTCAAATCTGTAATCCCGGCACTTTGAAGGGCTGAGGCAGGCAGATTGCTCAGGAATTCAAGACCAGCCTGGGCAACAGGGCAAAACCCCATCATTATAAAAATTAAAAATATATATATATTGGCTGGGCATGTTGGTGCATGCCTATAGTCCCAGCTACTTTAGGGGCTAAAGCAGGAGTATCTCTTGTATCTGGGAGGCTGAGGCTGCAGTGAGTCATGTTTGTGACACTTTACTGCAGCCTGGGTGACAAAATGAGATCCTGTCTCAAAAAAAGACACTAACAGAATGAAGCACATCCAATAAAATAATATCTTACATATTTATTTTTAATTTTAAGTGTGATCATGTGGAAAATCTGTGAAAATCCATTTCAAAAAGGCTTTTTGCTTGAAATAATAAGAATATACTAATTGATATGAATTTATAGTTTATTTACTTAGGTTTATACATCATTTATTGATTCCAAGACACTAAGTTTGAGAAAAAGTTTAAGACAGGTTATTTAGAAGACATTTATCTTCAACTCTGTTTTATCCATCTTCTATGGAATTCATTACTTTTGCCCATCACTTTGGTTACATCTACTAGCTTTATCAATAGGCATAAACTGTAGAGCAAGTTGAAATAACTGGATCTTAGGAAGTATCTTTTAGCTGTATCATTTAAGGCAGTTGATATTTCTTTTGTAACATTTTTATGCACTTTTATGTTTCTGGTTAAGATATTAAAGCTATTCTTTCCTTTTTTATTTCTCTATATCATCATGAGGTAGTATCTAAAGAAAAGATATATTTGACTGATAACTCACAGGTTATCCAAAGTAAGAAAATTATATATATATATATATATATATATATATATATATGTGTGTGTGTGTGTGTGTGTGTGTGTGTGTGTGTGTGTATACCGCAAAGGTTCACTCTAACAATATCAGGATCTAGGAATGAGGAGCCTGGTTCCATAAACCCCTTGAAAACAATACATTTGATGAGGAGCTCTTAAGAACTTATACTCAGTGAATGAACATTTGTATGAAGATTTCACTGATTCATAGTTGACCAGGGAAATATCTCACAATAATGCACTCTGATAGCCAAGCACCCTGCTTTCACTCCTTATAAAGTAAAAAACACTTTTCTAAATGCTCTGAATGTAATACAATTATGCGCTTTCATTTTTTGAATGGTAAACGACAGTATCAAAAAATCATAAAATTAAAATAGGAGCTCCTTTCTTTCTTGTGCATTTTTTATCTAAATGAAATCTGCCATACTTCGGGGCCTATGTTCAGTGTGATACTTTTGTGGAGGCTCAGTCTATAGCCAAGTCTGTGTGTGTTGATACTAAGATTCTGAAAGCCTTTACTTTTTTCTATTTCAGTTCTATTCATTATACTTAAAAACATATTTTCTAGAAGGAAAAAGGATGGATGTTAAAATTTTTTTTCTGATTTGTACTTTTGATTCACTATCTGATTTTGCATAAGGAAGCCTCGACAAGGTTTGTTTTCCTATTGAAAATCTCACATTTATGTGAGTTTTTACTGTCAATAGAGAGAGCAGGCGATACAATGTACTGAGTAACTTAGCAACCATCCAAATTCCATCCACATTCCAGGCGTAAGCGCCAGTTCTATGGGAAATACCATTGAATCCAGAAACAGACAAGAAAGAGGGTTGAAACCTTCATGACAATGCTAGAGAATTAATAGTGAGAGATGCGTTAGGCAACAACATAGTTTTGCCTTTTACAAGCTCCCTGAGGTTTTTATTTCAGTTAGAGGACCAAGATTTCAGTACAAGTCACTGGAAGAAAAGAGCTATCATTTATGGAAAGAGAACAGGTTTAAGGAGCACAGGGAACTGACAGTTGAGTTCTGACATGTTAAGTTCCCAACACCTTAATAGGTGTTTTCTCCCAAGCAGGATTATCATCAGCAGGTAATATTCAGGTGAGAAGGGGAGAGGGGAGAAGGAGAGGTAAAATGCTTGGGCCCCCAGGTGTGCCAGCCTTTAGACACCTAAAGATGAGCATGAATGAGCTAAGGAGGCTGAAAAACAGGTCAGTGATAGGGATATGCTAAAAGTTAAACAAATTAAATGTAAAAAAGAAGAGTTATCAACCGAGCAAGTACCGAAATAGGTAGGCAAGATGACAATATTGACTCTGGCAACAGATGAGTCCCTGAGACATTAACAAGAGGTCTTCAGAACAGTGCTAGGGACAAAAGCCTGATGAGAGGACCTTCTGGGGTGACTGCAAAGACAAGGAGATCCCTTTTGTTATTTCCTGTGCATAGCAGGAAAGGTAATTAACATAACGGAGAATGCACAATCCTGCACTGCCTTTAACGGTGATTTTCGATGAACATTTAAAATAAAAGTTAAGCTACATGATCTTCACCTTTCATTTGAACATTTTCTAGCCTATAACCCCTCCTTAATTTAAATAATGCTTCCCAAATCTGACTTTAGTTTCTTAATAATTTTTTGGATTTAAATCTGCCTGCTTTCTCTTTCTGTTCATTCTCTCTCTCTCTCTCTCTCTCTCTCTCTCTCTCTCTCTCTCTCTCTGTGTGTGTGTGTGTGTGTGTGTGTGTGTGTGTGTGTGTGTGTGTTGGTCTCTGAGTCTCCCTTTCAGTCAGGCAGAAGAGGAAAACTACCATACTAACATTAATAAGTCTATTATAAATTATGAGTCAATAGTACTTAAAACATAGATGAAAATTAAAAGTGCAAAACTTTTGAAATGGGAAACAATCATGAAATTTCTGTCCAGGCTATTTTCTATAATATCATAAACCTAAATAGCCCCTCCTGCATTTAACATTGCTATTTTATTTTAGGCTTTTCAAAAATACAGATACAGAGGCAAATAATTCTTTTAATCAAACATATTCCTACTTTATAGGGTGGCTTTCATGCCATTTACTGAATAATTTTATATTTGTAAAGTGCTTTGAGTTATGCAGTAAATCTGTGAAAAATAAACAAAGACCACCTATGTCTTTAACTTGCTCCAAGATGGAATGAAACTTTTTATCCCGATTAAGGAATAAATATTAAATATAGATAATCTTGGATTCATGTCATGATGCTAACCTGTATGTCTCTCTTTCACTGACAAAATGTACAGAAACCCTTTGTGGGACATTAATTCTTAAAACCATGTCAAAATATAGATCCATAGCAGACTCATTCTAAGGTGGCTCTCCAGTGCATCCTGCAAGAGCAGGGTAGGCAGGAGGTCCCCAGCCTCTGTGTCCTAGCCTGCTAGCAGCTGTTGTCTGGACAGCAAGGATGATTCACAGGGCTGAAATCCCACCAGGCTCTTGCAGGGGGAGCCTTCGGGGAGCCGAGTCAAGAGCCAGGATAATAAGCCAAAATTCACTTCCAAATCTGACTCAGAGCACAGGAGCCACTGAGACCAAAACAAGTGGCCATTTGGGCATAGCATTTGGTGCCCCTTCAAAACGATGTTCTTTAATGCACGGTAAGAGCCAGAACATTCTCTTTTATTGCCCAGAGTAATTTAGCCCTGGTAACACACTTAAAATCTCACCCTGCAAAACTGAAGCCTTGCAATTATACATTCCCATCCTCCTGAGAAGGTGCTTTAGGAATAAGGGCTATTTATTGTTACTAAAACATGCCTCTACTGTGACCAAGGCATACCTCTTATTTCCTCTCTTACACAGACTTTAAACTGTAGACTACAAAGAATAGACTTAATTTTTAGAGCTGTTTAGGTTTATGGAAATATTGAGCAGGCAGTACAGAGTAATATAGCTCCTCCCCTGTCCCAATATAGTTTCCCTTGTTAGTGTCTTGCACTAGTCTGGTGCCTTTGTTACAAATGATGAATCAATATTGATACATAATAAACCGAAGTCCATGGTTTAAAATTAGAATCAACTCTGTTGCACAACTCTATAGGTTTTGAAAAATGCTTAGTGTCATACATTCATTATAGTGTCATACAGAATAATTTCACTGTCCCAAAAACCTAGCATGCTTTACCTATTCATTTTTCCATTTTCCTTTTGATGTAGTTTATCAAAGTATTCCTTACAAAAGTTATCCCTCTCATCACATTTTCAGTGATGTTTCATTACCTGGGAGGTATTTTAGCATCCCTGATAGAGAAATAATTGTCTGGGTGGTCCACTAGTAATCAAATCCTCACTCTATGGATGGAAAAATTGCCAGCTTCCATTTTGATCTTACTGAAATAGAATTTCAAAAATTATGTCTATCAAGTAAGAAGGTTATTGCTGTGGTGGGAATATGTCCAACAAAGTTCATGTGTTGGAAGTTTAACTCCCTCTGCAACAGTGTTGGGAGGCAGGACCTAGTAAGAGGTGATTAATTAGGTCACCAGGACTCTGCCCCCATTCATAGACTAATGTCATTATTGAGGGAGTGGATTATTGCAAGTGTGGGTTGTTATAAAAACAGGTTTTGCCCCTTCTTGCTCTCTCTTGCTCTCATACTCTCTTGCCCTTCCACCTTCTGCCTTGGATGACACAGCAGGAATGCCCTCACCAGATGTTGTTACCATGGTTTTGGAATTCCCAGCCTCCAGAATCATAAGACAAATAAAGTTATATTGTTTATAAATTACCCAGTCTCAAGCATTCTCTTATACAGAATACACAGGTATTCTCTTAAACACAAAATGGACTAAAGATGTCTAGTAAGAAAGATGACGTATCATACTCAAGAAAGATGATGTACAGTACTCATTAAAAACTTTTCAGCATGCTAAATTCACAGAAATATTGAATCGAAGACAGAAAAGGGGGCAATGCCATCATTAAGGCAAGGTTAAATGACACATCAAATTCTGGTTTCTTTTTACTAATCTCTTGAAGGAATGTGGGTCTTGTCCTAAAGCAAGTTCAACTTTACTTTCTCTGTAGGGAGGCTTAAGTTCCAATCACTTGCCATAATTGTATTCAGGACATGAGTTAGTTTTTTGTAAGATGTGTGGGTCTAAATACAACGGAAAGGCAGATCCATAGTTCAGAGCACACAGAGTTTTCCAAATTACTCAAGCTTGGGATACTCTGTGTCTTACATTTTGAACACCATGCTTATAGAAAAACTTTGGTGGAGGTAGGAAATGAGCTGAAACATTTGGGTTGTGAAAGATCAACATAACTCAAGCTTTTCAGTTTGGTGCAAAATTAACAGCATGGAGAGGCAGAGTGTAGTAACACTGAAAAAAGGTGGTATTTACAATCAAAGCTAAATTCAAATCCAACCTCAGCCACTTAGTAGCTGTGTGACTTTGCCTAGTTTATTAAATCTTAGAACCTCAAACTTTTTCCATCTTTAAAAGGAAATAATTATTTTGATAATTTTGATCAGCAATACTGAGAGCTTGGCTCCCAGTGGGTTAGAACAAAAACATGAACTAGTATTTCTTTTTTGAGAATAAAAAATAATTTATTACCATGTAGCCTATCAAATGTATATTTTTTGACTGAAGCTTTTTGTTTTCTATAGAAAAGGTTCATCATTGAATTATCTATTTCTTAGCACAATGTGCTTTGTGTTTGGCTCACTGTTCATTGCGCTTGATGAAAAATGTCTTTACATGTTTAATATGATTGAATTATTCTATTGCAATAAACAGCTGTAGTGAAATAACAATTCCTATCTCATTAGCAGAAATGAGTTTTGCATCACAAACTTGAATTATTTTTTGAACTTATTTTAAAGACTAGAATTTGAAAGAAATGATGATGATACACAAAGTATAATAACTTTGTAAGCCGCCAAGAAGGAGGATTTCGACTACAGATGATTATTTTTTGGGAGAAAGAAAAAGCAAGTCAGTAGCAAAGTCTCATTTTGGCCAGCTTTTCCTTCTGTAGGAAAACAGGCTTGGAGCTCACCCTTAACCTTCCCAAAACTGAAATGGCAAAAGAGGTCTGCCCAAGGCACAGAGAAGTATCAACAGGACCTTCTTAAAGCCAAACGTTTTATTACTAGACTTCCAGCCGCTTCCTCCTCATGGGAATCGTTGCTGAACTTTAATTTCCCACATCTACAATGAGGTTTAGAAAAAGATTAAGGGATCAAAGAGAACTTTCAGATAAAATGAAACTTTTTCCCTCTTGAAGCAGCAAATGCTTTACATAAAACAAGCAAACAAAGACAGTTAAGAAGACAACATTTTTTATGTGTTAGCCAGAGAACTCAAAAACAGCAAAGTTCATTTTTAACAATTTCTTTGGCTTTAATCAAAAGCATCTTTTTATTACAAACTCTGTTTTTCATTTAGCTATCTCATTACTGCTTGTCATTAATTTGTTGTTTATGAACCCCAAATCAAACATTTTTCTGTATGTGGGCAAATATTGGCACATTAAAACATCATCAGGGTTGGTATGGAGAAATAGCTAATCAATTATTTAGAATTTTTCTCATGATCATTCTTGTTTTTCTGACTTAAATAGATCTTGACCAAAAACTAGTAAGAATAGAAATATGAGAATTAAAGATACAGTACAACTAAATGAGAAACATCACAACCAAGCCAGTGGATCAAATGCTCCTCTTCTTTAATTCAATTATGGTCTTTGATCACCGTGGTGACTGAGACGCAGAGAAAAACTGGATCAATTACACAGAACTACAGAACATTGTAAGAAGAAAAAGAGAATGGACAAGAGTCAGGCCCTTATTCAAAGCCAGAGCAGATATACTTCTGTTTCCTTTATTAAAAATTCAACCATTGGTCCAATGTTGGCTCCTTAAAGTAAACATTTCATTATTCACTCAATAAGTAAATTATGCCTGTACGGTAGCTTACATCCATATCCCAGCATATTAGAAGGCCCAGGTGGGAGGACTGCTTGAGGCCAGCCTGAACAAAAATTAGCAAGTATGGTGGTACATACCTCTAGTTCCAGCTACTTGGGAGACTTAGGCAAGAGAATTACTTGAGCCCAGAAGTTTGAGGCTGCAGCAAGCTATGATTGCACTGCTGCACTCCAGCCTTGGCAACACAGGGACACACTGTCTCTAAAATAAACAAATAAATATTGACACCTATGATATACCAAGACTATCGAAGGTACTGAAAAGGCAGTAGGGAAAAAAAGACATAAGAACTCAGTCCTCAGGGGCCTTACATTGCGATGAAACTGAAAGAAAGAAAAAAAAACACATTAATAAGCATTTCAGGGAATGGAAAGCTCTAAGAAGGCAGATAAAAAGGAGAAAGAGAGAAATGTGCTGGAATGTGCTATTTTAATTAAAGTGATAGGGAAGGCCTATTTGAAGAGACCTTTGCAGAAGCCTGAATGAAGTAAAAGAATGAACCATACACATATCTGAGGGAAGAGTATTCCAGGCAGAAGGAACATCAAGGACCAAGATGCTGAGGAAGGAGCATGCATGGGGTATTCTAGGACCAGCCTTCCAAAAGACTGAGGAAGCTTGGCCAAAGTGAGCCAGAGGAAAAGCGATACAGTTTGACTATCTCAAATCACAACTCTGAAATGCTCCAATAAGCATTTCCTTTGAGCATCATGTTGGCGCTTAAGACATTTGGATTTGAGAGCATTTGGATTTCAGATTTTTAGATTTGGGATATTCAACCAGTAAAGATAATGTCAATATTCCAAAATCCGAAAAACCTCCAAAATCCGAAACATTTCTGGTCCCAAGCATTTTATAGAAGGGGTTTTCAACCTGTGGTAGGTCTTTTGATCTATGGTAAAGGGGGAGGGGGTGATTTGACTGTGATTGACATGGGAAGTCTTGGAGGAGGGTCAGCAGGCATTGACTTGCTCTGATGTTGAGTATAAAGGGCTGTTTTTGCTGCTGTGTGGAAAATGGACTATTGGGAAGCAAGGAGGGAAAGCAGAAAACAAGGTAAGAGGCTTTTGCAATAGACAGACAATAAGTGCTTGGTGGCTGGGACTGACAGTCAAAAAGTGGGTCAGAAGAGGTCACGCTGGGGATATACTTTGAAGGCAGAGCCAGCAGGAATGGATGCAAGGTACAGAAATAGAAGACTCAAGGATGACTACAAATTTCTTGAGGACAATTACAAAAATGGAGTAGTCATTTACTGAAAAGGGGATTGTGAGCAAGAAACAAGTCTGTATGCTGGGGAAACTTGTTACGTTTGAAACTTGCTATACTGGATTATCTTATTAGACATTCAAATGGTGTGCCCAGCAGTCATCTAACTACACAAGTTAAATGTTTAAGGGAGTGGTCAGAATTAGATAACTACATCCTGGAGACATCAGCATATTGGTAGTATTTAAACTATTTGTCATTATCCAGGAAATGAGTTTTGATAGGAATAGTCATCAGCCTGGATAATTGACCTTACTGACAAAAGATAAGATTTCTTTTTCTGTTTTCTGTTTTTTGTTGTTGTTTTTTTTTTCCTTTTTCTGTGTCATCGCCAATGTAAAGATCTTTAAAATAACATTCCTGGAAAAACAACTATAACCTTGAAATCCAGTAGTGACTAGGAAAACGCATGTCTTTGTAAGTTATAATGACTCCAGAGAGCAAAAATAATGTTGTCATAATTTAACAACCAAAATCCATCTCATCCTGTAAGTATATAATGCCATGGAAACCACTCTGGAATGGATGGTCAGAATCCAGCCACTTCCATTCCCAGAATCCCAGTTCCTCATCTGTAAAAGCTAATGATGGGATACTCTCTAAGTTTCCTTCTTGTTTCAAAAGCTGATTCTCTTTTTACTCTTTACTGTATTTTAGGAGAGTAGACTATTTTGCCGTATTTTACTCTTTATTTTACTACTTTACAAGAGGCAGTATTGTGTGCATGTGTGTGTATACATTCATGCATCACTTAACAAGGATGCATTCTGAGAAATGCATCATTAGGCAATTTCATTGTCAGGCAAATGTCATAGAGCATATTTACACAAACCTAGATGATACAGTCTACTACACATCTAGGCTATACGGTGTAGCCCATTGTTCCTAGGCTATAAACTGTATAGTATGTTACTACACTGAATACTGTAGGCAACTGTAAGACAATGGTAAGTATTTGTGTATCTAAACATAGAAAATGAAAAATCGACTGGATGTCGGGGCTCATGCCTGTAATCCCAGCACTTTAGGAGGCCAAGGTGAGTGGATCACCTGAGGTCAGGAGTTTGAGACCAGCCTGGCCACTGTGGTGAAACCCCATCTCTACTAAAAATACAAAAATTAGCTGGGGGTGGTGGTGGTCGCCTGTAATCCCAGCTACTGCAGGAGGTTGAGTCAGGAGGATCCCTTGAACCCAGGAGGCAGAGGTTGCAGTGAGCTGAGATCATGCCACTGCACTCCAACCTGGGCAATGAGAGCGAGATGCCATCTCAAGAAAAAAAAAAAAGGAAAAGAAAAGAAAAAAAAATATGGCATTATAATCTTATGGCACCACCATTATATACACGGTCCATTGTCGACTAAAATGTTATGGGGCTCATGATTATATATATAAATTCAGAAAAGCATTTGATTAGACCTTTCTCTTGCGCTCGCTCTCTCTCTCTCTCTCTCTCTCTCTCTCTCTCTGTGTGTGTGTGTGTGTGTGTGTGTGTGTCTGTGTGTATTATTTCTAAATTATTTATTTATTATTTCTAAACCTCTACATTTTACGAAGTGTAGTTAAGGAATGAATAAAAGACAACTTGTTTAAAAGCATTTCTTAAGCCAGCTCAAATACTTAACATAAAATTAGAGGAAATTTTTTAACCATTTAGCCCCTATCTTAGGCTACTTGGTGCACTCCCATCTCACACGCACATGTATACATCATCACAGTTATGTACTACATTATACCAAAGGGGAATCCTCCAAAGGGATTATTACCTACAAGTACAACAGGAACAAGTACAATATGGTAGGTACAACAGGAAGGAAATGGGGGAAAATGGTGCTTCTATACAATGGAATAATGGGTAGTCATTAAACATCAAGCCTTGAATATTATTTAATGATATTAGGAAATGTTTTTAATATATGTTAAATTTAAAAATATATAAACACAATATGATTTCAACATTTTTACAAAGAAATATATATATTTCAAGCTAGTAATAATTTTAAGAGGCCAAAAGGAAATACAGATTCTCTAAATGATGGATTTATACATTATTTCTACTTTTATTATTTATTCTAATAAGAATGTATTTTATATTGAGAAAAAATTTTAGATGGGATAGAAATGTAAAATTATTCAAATATTGAAATCACATTGTAAATAATACTATGAAGGTTGCAGAATATCATTTGATTTTTTAATATTGCTGTAATTTTGTACTCATCATTATACCTATATCCTATAGCTCTCTACTTATACGCAAATCATCTTAGGATAATTTCCACAGAACTCTGACTTGAATATGGTGAGTAACTCTGACTTGGATATACTGTTATATAGGTCTAAATAAATAAATCTTCACACAAATAATAAAGGTCCATTGAATTTAAGTGGTGTCAACTCCAGAACCCAATTCATAAAGTTTTGTCCTGTATCTACTCATGGACTAATCTGGCCCAAATAATCAAGGATGCACCAATTGGATGCCTGGTTTGAATTAACCCAGAGGAAAAACCTGCTCTTCATGAGTCTGAGATACTAAGGAATGGAGGTGTTTACAATAATTCTTCATAATGCATATTTTGCATTAATTCCTTGAATACAATATATGTAGCAGGTATGACATATTTGTAAGAAAAAAGATTGCTGCATGTTTATTAACTGAAGCAGAATTGATCTTGGAATGCATTATCTCTGATTTTACTTTTATTCTAAAAGGAAGACTGAGAATAATACCTGGTCTGGTGATGCTGGAGGAATAAATTCTAAAAATGGAAACATAAGCAATCCAAACACAGAGATAGTACAGGGAGGAATTATAATTTATTTTAAATATTGAAAAGTGAAATAGATTATCAGAAGCCAAAATTTATAAGCCTGAAATTTTTTTTCTTGCTTAATTTCATAAGCTTTTGACATTAAAAGAATGTACATTTAATCTCTCGATGTTTATTTAATTATAGATTATATCTGTTTTATTATGATGTTCTTCTTTTCTACAATTTAGGTCTCCAGAGGGCGAGAGCAAAGTCAGTTTAATTAGAAGTCTTTAGTACACGATAAAAATGTCACTTGCAATGAAAACTTGACTGCAATTGTAAAAATGACATCACTATGATGACGATTATGATAATGATAATGTTGACTTTGCCATTGCTTTGCAGAAAAGCCTCAAGAAAATTCATCCTGTAATCCTAAAGCATAGTTTCACTGACAAAAATATGTTATTAGTTCAAATTCACTGCACCTATTTTTCAGGAAGACCCCAAATTGTTATGAAAGTACAGACAAAGGAAGAGGTACTAACAGTTTCCCTACAGGTGGCTTTTTGGCAACACATTCTTTTTAACAACAACAACAACAACGACAACAACAACAACAACAACAACAGAGTTTGCTGTTTGTTGCCCAGGCTGGAATGCCATGGTTTGATCTCAGCTCATTGTAACATCCGCCTCCCAGATTCAAGCGGTTCTCCTGACTCAGCCTCCCGAGTAAACAGAATTACAGGCCTGTGCCACCATGCCCAGCTCATTTTGTATTTTTAGTAGAGGTGAGGTTTTACCATGTTGGCCAGGCTGGTCTTGAACTCCTAACATCAAGTGTCTGTCCTCCTCAGCCTCCCAAAGTGCTAGGATTACAGGCATGAGCCACCACGCCCAGCAATTCTTGAACGTGAAAATAAATAGATAATAAAACTGAATTCCTCCCAATCTATCATAGAAACTCTTTGACAACATAAGAGTCCACCAAATAAATCAGAATAATAGGATTTTGACAAAAGAAGACATTTATCTATTCTCAGAGAAACATATTGGTCACACAACTTATAAACTGCCACCTGAGTTTCTCCATCCATCACCAAGTTTTCCATCTAATGACAGGGAAATAATTACCATACCTCTCTCATGTCATGCAACCTTTTGATGTGTCAGGAAGTCAAACAATACATAAATTCAGCCCTGAGTGTGTAGACAACACTTGTGGGGTGGGCAAATTTTTTTTCCCCCACTAACAGCATCTAATTTCTCTTCTGAGTATGGATGGAATCTTTGTAGCATGCCTGTGGGTTCAGGAAAAGCTGCAGACAGCCTTCCCTGCAAGAGCAAGAATGTTTACTCTTGAAACTTTTGACAATATATCATGATCCTTTCTCCATTAAAATGTCCAGAAAAATGTGCTATTATTTGTATTTAAAAAATCATTAATAAGAAACTCCATATTCGGTTCCAACTCACTGATTGTCTTCAACTTAAAAATAGAATTTTTTCTTACCTGAAACCTACAGGCATCTATTAGCATTGAATTTGACTATTTGAATAGGTAATAGGGACTCTGTTCCCAAATGATACGTATTTTTAACCTACATAATTTTACATTAAAATGTAAATATAAAACATATAAATAGCATAATGTACATAATTGATATAAAATATAAATTTTACATAGAGAGAGAGAGAGAAAAAAAGGAGAGTGAACTTGTCCAGGACTGAAAGAGTAAACATCAACTCAGACTGAAAAAGAAACAAGGATCCCTGCTGCTAACCCAGCGGAGAGGACCCCTACATACGGCCAGCTGTGTAATTAACAGGAAACACTGTTTCTCCCAAGGTCATGCGGCAGCTGTTCAATGCCATAACAACCCTCTTCCTGAATGACCTCTGCTTTGTCACTAATGATGCTCACAGACGTACTTTGCTGTAAGTCATCTGTTCCTGGGGATCCAGAATTGCTAAATGCCCTTGCCTCATGACATGGCATAATCCCTAGTTAATCTTCATTTGCTAATCCGGAACTGATCCCCACTGGCTTCTACTGGGTCCTCCTTCAAGCTCTTCAGTGAGAACTCAGACCTTTTGAAAGATACTGCCTCCTATCACGCAGCATTCCTGGCTCTTCCCAAGGGCCATCCCTTGCTGTATTGACTCAATACATTTGATTTTGTCAGTCTCTGGTTCTGTTGACAGTGATTTGTGACTAACTCACTAGCCTGTCACAGTTAGCGAGTTTATGGAGAGTTGGCTGAGAACTTTGTTGCCATGAACTGAGACCCTAACTCCATAATAATGTATACGTGTGAGACCCCCTGAATCTCACCTGTTCAAGACTTCTCTGTCACCAATTGTGTGAGCTGTTCACTGAACCAGGGGTTTGATAATCTTTCTGTCTCTTCTGTGTCAGCTTTATTATTTGTCTCCCAGGATTTGGGCGTTATAAATCTGATATTGTCAGATTATTTGTCAGGTCTAGAAAAAAAATGTACACACACACACACACACACATTCTAAACATTTAATTATTTCTTCAGTTCAAAGAAATTTTTTTTAGGATGAAGGTAAATTTAAAGCACAGATTGACACAACTTTCTACTTTTAGTTATTCAATTGCTTTAACTTACTATGATGGATATATTTGCTACAATTTTGCTACAATAAACTCTTAATCACAAACAAGTTAGAGACCTCACTATACTTATATGTAAGAGTGGATATAAACAGAAAGAAAAAATAAAAAATTCATGTGGTAAGCTTGTGAACCTTTCTTGAAAAATTCTGTTTTGCAGAATGTAACACTAGCTGAGAATTCTTGACCAACTTTATAAAAATAACATTGATGGTTCTTTTAGGACTCTCTCTTTTATGATGATATGAATGATACATCTTCGTCCCTTTACTCCCTAGATGACTTCTCTTTATGTCACAATCATATAAGAACAGAGAAGACCCAAGCTGATTAGCAGATTTTTTGTTTTCCTCTTAAACTACAGCTACCTGAGATCAGAACCCTCTGATAATTTGCGCTGCTATTTTAGGATCCTGTTTCATTCTACAACTGGCTGAAGCATGAAATGAACTAAAATAAACCGAATTGAGTGGAACTGAACTGAACTGAAGTGAAATAATGTGATTTCCAGCAAACCTGATACCTTAAGGACAGACCATGAGCCTCACCCGTCTTCCTCCCAGGGGTCCCAGCCACTGACGGGCTCACACAGCGCATGAGTGATGAATTTCACTAACAGCAATCCATCTCTCTCTGCATAATCCACTCTGGTTTCGCCAGGGCTGAGAGTATCATGAATTACATCTAGAGATAGCTATAAGCTAATGGCCAAAGTGCATAACTGAATTCAAACATATTCTTTATTGCAGTCAGATGTGAGAAAACAAAATTTAGAAGACAAGCCAGAAAGGAAAGGAAGAACATAAAGATCTTGAATTCCAGTCGTCAATTTTCCAACTACCTCGTTTTCCTCTCTTCATTCCATTTACCTTTCTGTTCCCATCCACATGATTTTTGCATTGTTTATGGAGTGTCTGCTGTATTTCAGTCAATGTGCTGAGCACTCTTCATGTACTATCCCATTTGATCTTCACAGCAGCACACTACTGTAATTATGACTATGATCCTACATACTATATGTAAACTTTAACATAATTTTACCTAGGAGGAAGCTCAGACTTGCCCAAGACTACTCCATTAGTAAGATGTGAACCACACAAACCATGTCTGACTCAAACCTAACCTCTGATTCTCTGAATCCACATTGCTGCAGAATGCAATAGTGAAGTATCGGGGTAGATATGACACTGTTAGTACACAAACTAGGCACAGACTTACTCACAGCTAGACAGGAACTCATGGCCAGACTCAATGGCTCATGCCGGCAATCCCAGCACTTTGGGAGGCCAAGGTGGGCAGATCACCTGAGATCAGGAGTTCGAGACCAGTGTGGCCAACATGGCAAAACCCCATCTTTACCAAAAATACAAAAATTAGCTGGGCATTGTGGTCTATGTCTGTAATCCCAGCTCTTCAGAAGCTGAGGCAGGAGAATCACTTGAACCCAGGATGAGGAGCTTGCAGTGAGCTGAGATCACACCACTGCACTCCAGCCTGGGTGGCAGAGCAAAACTCCATCTCAAAACAAATAAATAAATAAATAACAAAAGAAAGAAAGTCACAAGCACTACTTCCACTTCCCCCTCCATCTTTTCCACTGTTACCTGTCTCTCTGCCTCAAAGCAATCCCAGTGACTCCCACTTTCTCCTTGCGTCTGCCTCCCGTCTATCCTACTCTTGCTCTACCCAGTTCAGGATTGTCTTGGAATTCTGTGGGGAAGAATTGTAAAAGGCATCATCCCTAAGAGTCTATCCAATCGTCTCTAACAAGATTTAAAGTTTAGTAATATACCCAAAATTTGACAAACGATAGTTTCATTGTTGCTTGCACATGTATCACTCCAAATAGATGAGAGGCCAGGATAGATGTTTACCAGTAACTTTCCTGCAGTGGCCTTAATAAACGTAAGCATGATATATACCAATAACCTAATAAATATGGTGAGAGTTTCTTCTCAGCTGTATAAACAACGCCCATATAAAGTGACATCTGCGTTTTATTCTGTCCTGGTGGCTATTAACTGAGCACATTTCTATTTGTGAATCATCAGATAATGTATTTATATTTAGAAACAGAAAATCATGTCACTTGATTAGTAAGCTCCAAAGCACCAACAAAAGACACAGGTGCTGACCACTTTGTTTTATGACAAGATTCACTGTATGAAGATGTTCTGTGATCACGAGGCCCATCAAACACTAAATATTCTAAAGAACTCTTACCGCATTCACAGACAAATCAGCACATCATTCTTTCATCATAAATCATCTTGGTTTGAAAACAATTTACTCACTTGAATTCTAGGTAACATCCTAGGTTACATGTTCAATTAGATGTTGTTCTTTTCCATGGAAATCAATTAAAAACAAATGTACGATCTCGGGAGATGAGCTAAAAGATTAATGTTAGATTTTTGAAAAGACAGTTACTTGGGCAGAATTATGACTGAACAATGTGGTTTTTTTTTTTGATTCTTTTATTCTGCATATTTTCTTTCAGTTTGGCTTTTAATTTCATCAAAACTATAGATGTACATAGTTCTTTTAAGCACATGGTCCTCACACCTTGTCCAGTATATCTGAGATTATTCCCCTTTCTAAAGGCAACTGTTTGCAATTCTGAAAGATTTTTTGCTGTTGCTCATAGTTACCTCCATAACTCTCAATAGCTCATGCTATTACTTTTGATATTTCTATTTTGAGACTATCAATTATCTCTGTGGAAAATAAAGATTTGCTCTCATTCACTTTACCCCAACTCAACCAACCTCCAAGTATCATTTAAGTTAGTTCAGTTAGATTACTATACAATACTTAACTTATTGTAGTTAGGTCAAAGCTGGGTCACATATTAATCTATAGTAACTTTTCCTTTCTTCTTGAGCAATATTTTGGTTTTACTTGAAGTTGAGCATCACACTTTTGTTTGCTTAGATGTGCACATTTCTATCATGAACTTTGCAAACTTTTCCTCCGGTGTCTAAGCTTCAAACAGGAGCTAATTTCATTGAAGGCATCTTTATTTCATCTCTGGTGACATCTCTGTCTCACCTATTCTGGTCTGGACTGGTGTCTTCCCAGTCCCCCACTGGCTCTTTCTTAACCACCAACTTGGGGTTGGATTTCCTATAACTGGATCCTATATCTTTATTGCTAGTTTAGTTCATAGTTTTGGTGAAGCATATTCTCAAGAGCATTCAGGTGTGGAGAACTAATTTGACAAAGCCTTAATCTGAACATTTCTCTATATTGTAAGTCATTTTCCCTTGGAATATCAAAGGTTTACTGCATTGACTTCTTCCTTCCAATATTGTTTTTGAGGCATCTAAAGCCATTCTGATTTCAATTCTTCATGAAGAACCTCCTGCTGCTTTGGGGAGAAGGAAGTTCCTCCACCTGAAAGCTTTTGGGTACTTCTCTTTGCCCCCAAGGCTGAAATTCACAATAAACTTTTTGGTGTGGTTTTATTTTCATGGATTATACTGTACACTCAATAGGCCCTTATATGGGGAAAAAAGTGCTTTCTTCTTGATACTCAGATCACTTTCAATGAGTCTGATAAGAGACAGGGAAGGAGTGTTACCACATCAAGCAATTCACTTCTTAACAGACAGAAACTGGGTCCCCCACAACTCAACTCTAACACCAACAGAATCAATTTAGACTCCAAAGATTAAAGGTTCAGTCCCACAAGACTGCTCCACATTTTGGAGGCCAGTGGCAAACAGCAGGTTCCCAGGTTACCCACAACTTCTGTCCTGCTTGGCTACAAACCAGAGGTTCCCATGCCCTGCTCTGTGGGTTTGATAATTTGCTAGAGAAGCTCTTAGAACTCAGAAAAGCACTTTGCTCTTATCAGTTTATTATAAAAAAAAGACACAGCTCAGGAATAGCCAGATGAAGAGATGCATAAGGCAAGATAGCTACTTCCATAACTCTAAATAGCTCATGCTATTACTTTTAATATTTCTATTTTGAGGATATCTATTGGATTATCTCAGACTCCATGCCCTCCCTTGGTGAGCCACAGTTCCAGGACCCCCACACATTTTCAGAAATCTAGAAGCTCTCCAAACACTATCTCCTTGGGGTTTTATGGAGGCTCCATTTAGCAGGCAGGATTGATTAAATCATTGGCTCTTTGTGATAAAGTTCATCTCCAACACTCTCCACTGGAGGAGAAGGGTGTGGAAGGTTGAAGGGTGTCGCTGGAAATTCCAACCCTCTGTGCTTAGTTCCTCTGACAAGCAGCCCCGTCCATCCGTCCAGCAGCCACCAGTTATCTCATTAGCATACTAAAGATGCTTATCATGTCAGAGATTCCAAGAGTTTTAGGAGCTACATGGTAGATAATCAAGTATTTGGTAGAAGACTAATATGGGTTTGCTGTCTCCCACCAGACTCTCATCTTGAGTTTTAACTCCTATAATTCCCATGCATCATGGGAGGGTCCCAGTGGTATGTAATTGAATCACAGAGGGCAGGTCTTTCCCATGCTGTTCTTATGATAGTGAATACATCTCATGAGATTGGATGCTTTTAAAAATCAGAGCTCTTCTGCACAAACTCTCTTGCCTGCCACCATGTAAGACGTCCCTTTGCTCTTCCTTCACCTTCCACCATGATTGTGAGGCCTCCCCAGCCATGTGGAACTGTGAGCCCACCAAACCTTTCCTTTATAAATTGCCCAATCTTAGGCATGTCTTTATTAGCAGCATAAGAACAGACTAATACAAAGGCCAAAATCTCTCTTTCTTATTATATCACAATATCACAGCCCTCTTAATGTACAAACTCATCTTCCACAATTCTGGGTAATTTCGTGAATGTTTTTTTCTTTAATAATTTCTGGTCCCTTTTCTTTTTCCTCTCTATTATTCAGATGGATTAACTGCTTCTTGAGCTGACTTCTTACCCGTCCCTCATTTCTGGTCATTCTTAACCTTACTTCCAGATGTGCTTGGTCTGTTGCACACTTCAGATCCCTTCTAGGGTTTGCCTTAGGAATCAGCTTTCTCAGACCTGTGGATAAAATGTCACTTATCCTGCTTTCTAGATTCTGAAATTTGACGTTTCTGTTCTCTTCTCCCATCTCTTCTTTAACCATTTTTTAAAAAATTTCTGTAACTGTCATTTACTGAAACTTCAGAAAGATGCAGAGGCTAATACCTATGTTCAATTGATACCGGAGATTCAAAAAAATTATTTAGGCAGTTAGTGAGGGTAAGAGACTCCTTGGTAAGGCTTCCCTTTTAACAAAAGCAGCCCCCAAATCATTTCTTTTCTAACAAAGAGCAACCAGTCAAGTTAAGCTGCAAACACAGGTAAGCAAGCTAAAAGCTTCCACAGGTAAATGCAGCTGCTGTGCCAACAGGAAAAGACCACCTAAGGGCCAGGTGTGTTCAACATAGAGATTCCCTCGTCCCTTTCCTTTGTGGCTACATACACAGTAAAAAAGCAGGCAACTTGGAGGCAGCCAGATAGAGATCCCAGCTGCATAATAAAAAATTAGGGTGAGACGTCCAGCTACTTCATGTCCTCTATAAACAGCACACCTGGTCTAACCTCTAGGGCCTATGTAAATTAGACACCGCCTCCTCAAGCTTCTCTATGAAACTACATGCATTTCAGCACAAAACTGGAAGACCCACTTAGGAGGCCTCTTCTCTCTGCAGTAGAGAGAGCTTTTCTAGTTTTCTAGTCTCTTTTCTTCTTTCACCTATTGAACCTCAGTTTTTTGCTTGTTTGTTTGTTTGTTTGTTTGTTTTAAAGACAGAGTCTCTCTCTGTTGCCAGGCTGGAGTACAGTCACACGATCTGGGCTCACTGTAATCTCTGCCTCCCAGGTTCAAGAGATTCTCCTGCATCAGTCTCCCAAGTAGCTGGGATTACAGGTGCCCTCAACCATGCCCAGCTAATTTTTGTATTTTTAGTAGAGATGGGGTTTCACCATGTTGGCCAGGCTCGTCTCGATCCCTGGACCTCATGATCCACCTCCCTCGGCCTCCCAGAGTTCTGGGATTACAGGCCTGAGCCACTGTGCCCAGCCTAAACAAGCTCCTAAACTCACTTCTTGTGTGTCTGTGTTCACTATTTTCTTGGTGTGAGAAAACAAATCTCTGGTATTCATCCCAGACAATGACACCACTTCACAATCTTGCACATTTTCACAAAAGTCCTTTTCATTATTATGTAAGGAGTTGGAACTGACTGAGGAGGGTCTGATTATGATTGCCTCTAGTTCCCCCTGATAGCATTTGGATGAGCTGGACAGATGCAATATTAACAAAGGCCTGTGTGGTGGAGCAAATATGTCTCATTACCATGCACAAAATTTCAAGTGAAGAGGCTTCCATGCAAGAGCAACCACCACCACCAAATAAATAACCATGGATTTGGGACTCAACACTAGGAAACAGTGAATAAATGTGTTTCAGATGAGCTGTGCTAAATGCACAAAAGGAAAATTGCCAAATAACCTCCAAATGTGACACTACAACCTTGATTTATGATTGAAAAGTCAAGAAAGACTAAGCTAAAATGGAATTCACCTTCCCAGCCTCAACAGACAGGTCTAAAGTATAGCTAAGGAAAATTTTACCGGGAAAGCTATTTGTATTCATTACCCTGCTTCACATTTATCAAGTAGTAATTTTAAAAATGTAAGTTTGACCAAGCTTTAATTCAGACATTTGAAAGCAACTTTATAGAAACATTATCTAGAGAATAATATGTAGATAACAATAGGGACAGTTTAATTACTATTAGCTTCAGAACCCATCAAGGACAGTCATCTTTATCCTATATATTTTGAAATATATTGTTTTTTTTTTTTTAACTGGAAAAGTTAGAGCATTATTGAGTTTAGTTCAGACTCCTGTCTTCAAAAGCTTTTCACAGCTACCACATAGTCAACTTCATTGGACTTTTTAGTACATGGTTTTGTTTGCAAAACAAGAGAATGAGTTTGTTGATCAGCATTTGTTGATCAGATTAGGAAATTACTCATTGACCTCAGCATGAATAAACTGTTACTCTTCCTGTTCATATTGAGAAAGTGGAGTGGATTCTGTAGTCTAGTACACAATTATTGTTTCAAAGGAGATCCCAGAAAACTATGAAGGCACCTGAGAAAGACTGACATTTAGCTGCTAGTTACTGCAATGCAAATGAACAACTTGATAAAATTGCACCTATCTATGACCTACGTAGATCATGCCAGAAATGACCCAGTCTAGACCCATGATGCTAACAGGATCATTCAACACTTCATGGTCAACAATCACACTTTGAGTCTGGCTAGAGCCTCCCATTCTCTAACTTTTCTCTTTCTCCCAGAGCAGTGCTTTCAAATTAATTTCATGTTTTATTATGTCTTTCAAAAGTTATACTATTAAAGCAATACACACGCTACAATAGAAGGGCTAAAAATTTTGTTTTCTTTCCTGTTTACGCTTCCAAGTCATGCTCTCTTCTCTAAAATCTGGAACATGGGATATGTGGGAATATTGAAAATACAGTCAGTTCTGATAGAATGGTATATATGTTTCTAAAACTTACCAATGCTATCCAAAATTGTGCAATTACCACCAAAGAACTTACAGAAAAATGGAGTTGGGGAACATTTCTAAGGAACTTTGTCAATGACACATTTAAAAAATAATAATAAAAACCTACTAACAAGAGAAGCAGTTTTACCCATGTTAAATGGTTAGGAAATATATTTAAGTACTGTAAAAGATATGATACCTTATCTTTAAAAGACCTGCAGTTTCCTTGAGGAAGTCGGCATAGGAAGCATGGAAGCTTGTGAATTATCATGAAGGTGGAAGGAAGGTTCTTGGAAATGGGAGAGAAAGTTGTAACACTTGGTGTCTGTGAAAGTGACTCATGATGCACATTGCTGGTAAAGGTTTGAGGTGCATTTTATGTATTTGTGAGTGGCTTTGCTCAGATGGTGTGGTTTTTGGCATTCAACTAGTATTTGTGGATGAAGTTTTGCACAAACACAAAATTCTCAATTTCAAACTGTTCGCTCACCACACGATCCACTGTGAAACATCCAGAGCACTCAGGGCTTGTTCCCCTTTGCCGTCCCCAGTTCCCCTTTGTCCTGATTCTGCACATAAGCCTGAAGATTTGTCATTGAGTCTTCCCCTTGAGATGTGGTGAGAGATGGGGTAGAAATCACAACTCCATAATGTGCAAGGGGAGAGAAAAGACTACGTGCAATCATCTAATCACAATTTTCATCTGATCCCATTTTTAAAATAAGCTGATGCCAATAGCCTCCAATTCTGTTAAGGAAAGAACTATGACTTTTCTGTCTTTATGTCTAATAAATTGCAGGGCATCTGGCCCATAGCAGACACCCAATGATACCTGATGATTGCAGGAGTGCATATTCCACTAGAATAACAGCTATATCATGTTTCCTAAGACGCTTATTCTGTTTCAGATTCTATAAATATAAAATCGCATTTTAAAAGAAAGAAACTAGAGATTTGGCCACATTGTCTTCACAGCACAACACCTAATGGTGTATATCCTAAAACTTTTTAAGCTAGTCATCTATTTTATAAGATGAAGGAGGAAAGAGCATGTAATCTAAAGACATATGGCAGGACTTAAGAGTATTTTGTAAATGATAGACTCTAAAATATCAGGCCCAGAGAGCCCTTTATTACTTTATTTCTGTGGCAGGAATTTTTGCCATGAAGTTTCCATCATCAAAATTTGCAAACTTAAAATCTTGCTTGTAGTGATCTGTGTGTGTCCCAAGTCTTTAGCAGGTCCTTAAGGGCCGAAAAGAGACTTAGCTGCTTTGCATAGATTCAAGAAGTATGTGGCAGTTTCTATGCTGGAAGAGAAAGCAAACTAGCTAAGCCAAGGAGACTGTCCAGAGACAATATTCTGTGATGTTCTTCAACGGAAGCACTAAATAGAAACTGCACATTCAGATGTTTCTTTTAAGAGGCACCTACTCAGTTGGGTAACTAAGCTGTTTAATTCTCTGTAGTTCATAATATTTACTTGGTCTCCTCTATTTGTTTTGTAAAATACTTCAAATGAGGAGATTATCAGTCAGTGCATTTTTTGCATGAGAAGTTGTTAAACTTTAAAGT